>NC_136973.1:16306123-16478623 GCF_032717465.1 Coenobita brevimanus
ATCCAAGGCTATCAAGTATTTAGGTAGCACAGGCTTGCTCTCCTCTGGTAACTGGCAAGAAACAGCTGAGTTTATTGATCTAGTTGATAAGTGGTTTGATGTCATGAATTGGGCTAATATCAGAGGACAGAAAGTACAGTAAAACCTGTCTAAGTTGGAATAATTGGGGCTGAGGCCATTCCAACTTGGCTATCATTCCAACTTATCTCCTGACTAACCAGAATCGAAAAGAAAAAAAATCACTTGCCATGCTTGCAAAGGGTGTAAGCCAAGCCTAATGAGGGCCTCTTGCTAGGATGTAGAGGTGCTAGGGGAGCATTTGATCGCTTTTGTGCAACATTACTTAACCATAATCACAACTGAACAACAGTACAGTACTGTACTGTACCTTACACTTTATACAGTACACACTTTATATATAAACTTGAGACCATTACAGTATATACTGTATTACACTTTATGTACACTATATACAGCCCTCAATCACTGCTGTAATCACAATTGTAGGCCAGCTTAATCACTATCAGAGTCACTGCAGAAAATTTGTACAGGAATCTCTGAGGACACACACTGCTTAGGAAGCTGCATGTTGATTCACTGCTGGTGGAGGGTTGTGGCTCCCTGGCTACTAATCCAGGCTAAAAAGTCAGAGATATGTGTCTGTTTTTGAGAGGCATACTGTCTCTTGATGACATTAGCACTGATATCTCTGAGGGTGGAATAATAATTTGCAAAGCCATCATACTCCATCAACCCTTCCATGTCTTTATCCAGGTACTGCCGGAACTGCGACAGTCTCATCTTGGGGGGCTTCTCACCCTCTTCACTGTCACTATGCTCCGCTTCAGCAGAAGCTTCCTCTGTCACACTGCTGACTATTTCTGCCTCACTTTGGTGGTGGTACCCCTTGTCCTGGGCATCACTCTCAAGCCAATCAGTAACATTGTCTTAAGTTACTTGAGTTTCACCACTCCTGTGAGCAGTGTGAACAAATTCCTCATGCCCAGACCCACTGAATCAACCTCCACATCAGTCCCCTTCAGTATTTTATTCCAGGCATTACTGAGGGTGGAGGACTGCAGGCCATTCCAGGCATCAGCCCAGTTGAAAACAGCATTACGGAGATTATAGGTGTTAGTGCATATTGCTGTTAGTGTGTGTGTGCACACGCACTTGTTATGTTCTGAGTGGTGACATCATCGGAAGGGTCTTGCGGTATGCAGGCGGAGCCTGCTCACTTGGAAGTGTGAGGCTGGTGAGTTTGGTTATTTCGCATTCCAATACTGGTAGCAGAGCGTGGTTCAAGCATAATGGCGTCGTGCTCAACTAAGTGGCCTCCAAAACTTGAAAATGATTCTGCCTTTGAGAGTTGGAAGAAGGACATCGACATGTGGTACGAACTGACGGACTTACCGAAAAAGAAGCAAGCTCTAGCCATTCACCTTTCATTGTCAGGAAGAGCGAGGATGGCGTCTTCAGAAATTGACGCTGCTGATCTGAAACAAGATAATAGTGTTCAGACCTTCTTGAACAAATTAGACGATTTATTTCTCGTAGACAAAGGACATCGGCAGTTTGCAGCTTTTCATGAATTGTACAGCTTCAGATGACCTGGTGATATGAACATTCGTAAGTTCGTGGCAGAATTCGAGCATGTGTATTTTAAATTTACGAAGCAGAACATGCAGCTACCGAATTCTGTGATGGCTTTTATGCTTCTGGCTTCATGCAAACTTTCAGATAGTGAGCAACAACTAGTGATGTCTGCGATAAGTGAGGTAATTTACGAAAATATGAAATCTGCCCTGAATCATATTTTTGCTGGGGAAATTTGAGGGCAGAACAATGCATCGGTGTCGGTCAGTGAGGTGAAGAGTGAACCAGTATTTTGGAGTGACGAAGTCGGGGGTGAGGAAACGTTTTATGTTAGGGGTACTCGACAAGGAGGGACAAGGTTTCGGGGTGGCGCAGTACGTGACTGAGGTCATGGTGATGGCCGTTCAACAGTGTCTGCTAGAATTTCCCAATGGTCATCCACCGGCAGGAGGCAGAAACCGCTCGGGCCTGATGGTAAGGTGTTGAGGTGTTTAGTATGTGATTCTCGATTTCATTGGGCACGTGACTGTCTGGATGCATACAAAAATAAAGGCAGTTGAGAAGAAAATTATGAAACAGTGCATCTGTCATTATTTATGCGCTATGCGGATGATGCCGCTAGTAGAGATAAATTACAGACGCTAGTAGAAGAATCTAAAGGATATGCTGTTCTAGACACAGGGTGTTCTACAACTGTATGTGGGGTTGAATGGATCAATTGCTATCTAAGTGAGCTCAGTGATTATGAACGTGAAGCTATAATAGAAGAAAAGTCATTCTCATTGTTTACTTTCGCAGATGGTGTCACAGTTTCTTCCCTCAGACATGTTACTCTGCCCTGCTACATTGGAAATATGCGTGCAACCATTGTGACTGATGTGGTGAGCTGCAATATGCCCTTGCTGCTGAGCAAACGTTCCCTGAAAAAAGCAAAAATGGTGATTAATTTTGAGAGTGACCAGGTCAAAATTTGTCGAACTATCGTTAATTTGAAGTCCTCATCTTCAGCCCATTACTTGCTTCCAATTTCTTTGTGACTAGGCCGAGAGTTTTGTGAAACGATCACACTGGCATCTCTTGGGGGTGATGTAGACAAAACGGCTTCGAAGCTTCACAGGCAATTTAGACACTCAACATCGGCTAAACAAATCAGACTTATTAAAGATGCTGGAATTAAAAGTTCAGAACTGGACCAAGCTATCATGGATGTATCTGATACATGTACAGTCTGTTGTAGGTACAAGAGAGCTAAGCCCCGACCCATAGTCAGTTTGCCCATGGCATCTAAGTTTAACGAAGCCATAGCTATGGATTTGAAAGCTTGGGGAAGGCATTATTTCTTAGTCCTTGTTGATTTGGCGACCAAGTACTGCACCGCGATAGTAATTGCATGCAGACAAATGTGCAACCACCATTATCAAAGGAGTATTTCGCAGCTAGATTGTTCTGATTGGCGCACCTGGAAAAATTCTTACAGATAATGGGTGTGAATTCAACAATGCTGAAATGCAAGCATTGGGAGAGGCCTTTAATATCAAGATCATGACGACGTCTGCAGAGAGTCCATGGAGCAACGGAGTATGTGAGCGTCAAAATGCAGTCATAGGTGACATTGTTAGGAAGATAATGGCTGATAGCCAGTGTGACTTGGATGTGGCCCTGGCTTGGGCACTATCGGCAAGAAATGCTCTCACCAACTATGCAGGTTTTTCTCCTAACCAACTTGTTTTTGGTCAAAACCCTGGCCTGCCTAATGTGTATGCAAATGATCTTCCAGCCTTGGAACCTACATCTCCATCAAAAATTGTGAGGGACAATTTGATAGCTCTTCATTTAGCAAGACAAGAGTTTATAAAGACTGAATCGGGTGAACGTTTTGCTAGGGCTCTGCGGCACAACATACATTTGAGTGACTTAAACAACATCCAAAATGGAGATGAGGTTTTCTACAAAAGAAATGACAGTCATGAATGGCATGGTTTAGGAATCGTAATAGGCAGAGATGGAAAACAAATTCTGGTGAGACACGGCAGTGTCTACGTGCAAGTGCACGTGTATCGTCTAGCACGTGCTCCAGAACGAAATACTACAGTTGGAGACGGCGTCAGTAGTTATGAGAAGAACAGTGTAGTCCAAGAGAAGCCTAATGACGATTCTTCGCAAGTACTGAATGACTATCCACCAGATGATGAGTCGGACAATGATGCAATTCTGGATGATCAGCCTCCCACAGTTTCTCTTCCGGTTGAGGAGCCTCCCAAGGTTCCTGTTGGTCAGTGTATAAAGGGAATACTTTCAGAAACTGGAGAATTGGTGACTGGAAAGATTCCGAGTCGGGTGGGTAAAGCCACTGGAAAATACAAACTTTGCTACAATTTGAAGAGGGACTCTGATGGCAATATTGATTGGGTGGATCTGCATAATGATTTTAGCACATGGGAAGTAGTTGATGATGAAGCAGAGATGCTTGTTCTTTTCAACTCTGGGGACGTATTATGCACCAAGGAAAAAGAAATTACAAACTGGCAGGATAATGACATGTATCAGGAAGTAGATGATGTTGGGCAAGATGCAATAACGGTTTGATAGGTTGTGACGGAAAAAATGAAAAACGAGAAGCCAATTTTAAAGCCCGTTTACTTGCCAGAGGATTTGAGGAAGACACAGTGGATCTCCGGAAAGACTCTCCTACATGCTTAAAAGAGGCTGTGCATTTGGCACTTTCTTTTGCCTCCACCAACCAGTGGGATTGTCACGCTATGGACATGAAAGCTGCTTATCTGCAGGGTAACAACATTGAGCGAGTTGTTCATTTACGTCCTTCACCTGAATATGCAAATAGTAAGCTGCGGAGACAAAGGAAAACGGTTTATGGCCTTTGTGATGCTGCTAGGCATTGGTACCTGCTCGTTAAAGATCAGTTGTTGAGTCTCGGAGCTAAAGTGTCATCACTGGATTTAGCACTGTTCTCTTGGAGTAATAGTGGCAAGATCGAAGGCATTATATGCATATATGTCGATGATTTCCTTTGGGCTGGTACACGTTAGTTCGAGCAGGAAGTGATAAACCGTTTGAGCCAAATATTCCTCATCGGCAGTTCGGAATCAAAAGCTTTCAAATACGTTGGTCTAAAAGTTGTCTTCAACAGCGATGGCAGCATAATGCTTGACCAGTTCCAGTACGCTTCATCTTTGAAACCAGTCACGCTGAGCAGACATCATGCAGCAGTAAAATCAGGAGAGCTGTCTGAGTCTGAGAAAACTGAGTACTGAGTGTTAATTGGGCAACTCAGTTTGATTGCCACACACACTCAACCAGATATTGCCTTTGATGTGTTTGAGTTGAGTATGACTAGAAAGTAGCAACCGAGCTACCGTAGCAGATTTGCATAGGCTCAACAAGGTGATCGCATGAAGCTATACATTCCAAGAATGGGGCCACTCGATGAATGTTATATAGAGTGCTTTTCAAATGCCTCTTTTGCCAATCTTGTAGGCAATGTGTCTCAGGGAGGCTTTGTGCTCTTCCTATGGGATGCTAGTGAGGCGAGATGTCCCTTATTCTAGCAGACTAGAAAGATCAGGCGGGTCGTCAAATTTACTTTATCTGCTTTAAACGTTGGCGCTGCATGAATGTGCTGAAACTGCTGTATATCTCGCCAACATATTGCTTGAGGTTTCTGGATGTGGAGATATCAAGATCAAGTGTTTTGTCGATAACAAGAGTCTGGTGGATGCCCTTTAGTCCTGTAGGAATGTAGAAGACAGAAGATTGCACATTGATATTGCTGTATTACAAGACATGCTGGAGCGAGAGGAGATTGATGAAGTATCTTGTGTTGATACATCACAACAACTGGCTGACTGTCTCACCAAGAAAGGTGCCTCGACCGAGCGGCTGCATGCAGCAGTCAGCCGGGACTAGAAGGATTATAAGACTTCAAGGGACACCACATATCTGTATGTGGTTACAGACTGGGTCTTAATTGTACTTAAACAAAAGTCTATGTATTGGATACATAGTGTGTATAGAACGCCAATAATCCATTCAGTTTCGTCCTTGGGATCTTTCATCAAATTTGTGTGTGTGTGCGCACGCACTTGTTACGTTCCGAGTGGTGACGTCATCAGAAGGGTCTTGCGGTATGTAGGCGGAACCCGCTCACTTGGAAGTGTGAGGCCGGTGAGTTCGGTTATTTTGCATTCCAATAATAGACCTTGAAATTCACCAGAGATCTTGTCCCCCTGGAATCCTCCATTTCATATCCTTCTTCCTCTAGCACCAACAGGCACTCCTCCAACTGTTTGTTGCGGTAGTGTTGCTTGGTAGCTTCAGTCACTCCCTGGTCCATAGGTTGAATTAAGAAGCTGGTGCTGGGGAGTATGAACAACACTTTGATCCTGCCACCATGTGCCTCGAGCTCTTCTTCACTGGGGTGGGTTTGAGCCTGTGGGAGCCACTGGCATTGGTACAGCAAAGAATGGCAATGGGGTCTTTTACCAACTTCCTACCTGGGATGTGACCCTCTTGCCTGCTAGCCCAGGTGTTCGTAGGCATGGACCTCCAAAACAGTCCCGTTTCATCAGCATTGTAGAGCTGTGAGAGGAGCAGGTCTGATGAATCGAAAATTTTTCCTAAGTTTTTCCTCAGTGGCCCCACAGCATCCTGGTCTGCACTACCACTCTCACCAACGATTTTCTGGTGGGTCAGGCAATGTCGGCTTTGAAACCTAAAGAGCCAACCAGAACTTGCATGGAAATTGCTGATTTTCAAGTGCTTTGCTAGCCTCCTTGCTGTGTTTTGGAGGTCCACTCCTCTAACAGGCACACCAGCAGCACGTTCCTGTTTATACCACTTATAAACGCAGGCGTCCAGACTAATGTGCTTGGCTGGTTTGATCCTCTGCCTCTACTTCTTCACACTACTGGGATGTTCTTTTGTCAGGGCATGGGCATGAGTCTTGTCCTTGTTCTTCCTTATATTGTACAACGTGCTTGGCTTCAGGTTGAACTCCGCACATATGGCACGCATCGAGCTACCAACATCGATTGTTTCCAATACTTTCAGCTTCTCTTGAATGCTCAGGGTCTTCAGCTTCATCCGCCTCCTGCCTAAAGGAGCCTTGGGAGCCATGCTGGTTAGGAATAAAAGTGCAGAATATGGAGTGGAATGTGAGAGAATATCGACACGAGTGGTAGCGGATGCTAGACTGAGGCAGAGTGGGGTGGGAGGTTGTGGGACTTAGCAGCGCTGCCAAATAGATTGTACAGTACTGTACAGCATGGAAATCTGTTAGACTGGCCTAAACAGTGATAAAGATCCACCAGACTGATAGAAATTAGGGAACATGAAGAAATACAGTGCTAAATAGGACTTTACAATATGCCAGCTATAGAGTAAGTTGTATCATTTATTATCCCCGCCTCCCTTTTTTTTTTTTTTTTAACCTCTACATTTAGCAGGCAAGTCGCCATATTAGCAACATTGAGCGGGAGGTGGCTGGCAGGCCCTCACAGGCTAGAACATGATGAGCTGGTGCGTCATCATTCCGAGATATGGCTTCCCTTAGCCGAGGTTTCACATCTTAGCGATGGTTTTCTGAGAATTTTCTGACCGGTGGAGCAACACGAGCCCTCACAACCCAGAATGATGGGTCCTCATTCTAAGATGGGCCTTCCATTAGACATGATTTTACAACTTCGGGGAAATTTTTTCTAGATTTTTTTTTTCGAACATTTCAGCTATTTTCATTAACAATTTTCATGTGCCATTACAACTTGTGCATAATTCCGATGTATAGGATGACAACTTGCAGAGGTTTTACTGTGATGAGAAATTCATATAAAGGTGACAGTTTCCAACTTGATGTACTCAATAGATTTATAGATACTTTTTCCCTGACAGCTGTTGCTGGAAAAAAATAACCAGTTCATCAAAGGTATATTGTATTCTTCAAAGTCACTTATCAGCCTGTTCTATCCACTGGCAGATTTAGGGAGGGGCCATTGGGGCCATGGCCCGCCCCAGGAGGTATGTTGGGGCCCCTATGTAATTTCTTCCAGTTGTTTGTTGCACCACTTGTTCCTTTCAGCTCCAAGGGCCATAGACAAGAAGTGTCGGGCAGCCGACCCTCACCCAGACATATAGTTGCTGCACACAAAAAGCATCTTTTAATACATGTGATGTGTGTGTGTATGGAAATGGGGACGTTAGTGAACGTTTTCCTATAGAAAATGTTCAGTGTATGTCTGGCCTAACATTCCAAAAGTTACTCATAAGAATTAGATATATACGTAATAAGTAGTGAAAATTTTAATATCGTGGCTACTATGGTCTGTCTATTTTATGAAGTGCGTTTAGGCATTGTCCCTCTTGGGAATTTCCTCGGCCGCCTCTCTGCCAAATGTTTACACCTGTCTGTCTCATGTCAGCTGTTTACTATTTCTAAATGAAGTTTATTTACAGTATATATTTATATATTTAATTCTCTAATAAGGCTGTATAATGTTATAAATGTCTCCTTTTTTTTTTTTCTAATAACAATGATGTTTTAAAAATACCACAACACTTGGCAATGCTGCTTTCCAACATTTTCACGCTTGTAAGGGTAGAGTGACCATGTTAATCCAGGTCATTTCCACTCTGGCCACCACCTGAGATAGATGTTCTTACTCCTGCTACTCGCTCTCGTGTGCTCCACAGTAGAGAAAAAGAACTTATTTACAACATAAATAAGTATTTTTTAGAAGAGAAAGGAAACAGAAGACCTATAATTGTTCCCTCAAAAGCTGTTGATTAGGCCTCCTGGGGAAAACCTCTTAAAAAAAAAAAAAAAAAAAAAAAATGCGCCTTGACTTTAACCTCAAAGGTGGTGTGGAAAAAAAGTTGAAATTATAAAGAACATATAAAACATCATACTTTAAAGAAAATACCACATTCATAATAAAAACATAATGTCGACAGACAGACAGTAACAGAGCGAGAGAGAGGAGGGAAAGGGAATGGAGATAAGGGGGATAGGCAGACTGCGAGGGAGGGAGGTTGGAGAGGCCGGAGATAAGGGAGAAAAGGCAAGACGGAGGGAGGGAGGGAATGTGGTGGAAATTGAATAGGAGCACAACAAGAGTGTCAGGAGGCTTTTCCTCAACCTCAAAGGTGGTGTGGAAAATAAATTGAAATTATAAACCACAAATAAAACATCATACTTTAAGGAGAAAATCACAGTCATAATAAAGAATAATGTTAGAGAGACAGACAGTCAGTCAGGAGGCTTTTCCTCAAATTTTAATAATTCATAAAACCGTATAGACTTTTTATAGGAAGAAATCTACAAAAAATGCAATTTCTATATGCTGAGAGAGAGAGAGAGAGAGGAGAGAGTGGTTTTGCTGGGAGGGAGAGTTGTCATTTGTGCCCTTTCTCTAATCCGATTAAGTTGCCCAGTACAAAGTATGGCAACACTGTGAGACGGGGACTCCCCAGGAGGGACAACGCCCAAACGCTCTTCATAAAATAGACAGACCATAGTGGGCGCCTCCTTTCTTTCTTGCTCCCCCTTTCCCAGAATAGCCATCTATGACGCCTCTTTCTTTGCTTGGCCCTCCTCAGAAGAGCCGCCTAGATCCGCTTGTGGTTCTATCTTTCTATCTATTGCTTCTATCTTTCTATCTATTGCCAGATTCCTTAATCCCATAAGGGGTGGCCACAAACAGATCACCTTCATGTCGCCCTGTCCCCTGCCATTTCACTGCCCTGCTCCCAGCTCACATTCCCCTCTCTCACATACTTCTCCGCTCCATCCCTCCATCTTGTCCTTGGCCTCCCCATCACTTTCCCCCGCTCCACCTCACTCACATATATTCTCGTCAGTCTCTCACTCTCCATCCTCTCCACATGGCCAAACTGCCTCAGTGTGTTTCTGCTAATGCTTCCTATCACATCCACATCCACACCACAATGCTCCTTCACACCCTTTTGTCAGTCTGTCTCTCCATGTGACTTCACATGCTCCTCTCAAATAACTCATTTCCACTGCTCTCTTGACTTCTGTCCTTCCAACAACATACAAGCTTCACTTCCATATGTTAGAGTTGGTATCACAATACTGTCATGTAGTAACTTTTTCACTTCCATGCTCACTTCCCTGTTTCTTATCACTCCTTTCAAGGAACCAGCAACCTTTCTTCCTTGTTGTACCCTTTCAAGCACTTCACCCTCCAAACTTCTATCCTTACTCATCACACAACCCAAGTACTTAAACACACTCACATTTTCCATTTCCTCCTCATCTAACCTTACTGTACGTTCACTGACTTCATTACTCTCAAAGACCATCACTTTACTCTTCCCTACATTCACCTTTAGATTCCGTTTCTTACACTCCCAAACTCATCCACCAAGCCTTGCAGCTTCCCTTCATCTTCACTTAACAACATAGTATCATCTGCAAACAACAGTACAGGGAGTTTCCAAACACAACCCTCTCTCATTAGGGCCACTCCAACGTCCACTGCCCTACCTTGTATCTCTTTTATAACCCCTTCCATATACAGATTGAACAACCATGGAGACATGACACATCCCTGTTTCAATCCAACCTTCAAAGAGAAAAATTCACTCAGTTCACTATCCATACGCACTACAGCCTTAGCACCCTCATACATACTCTTCGTGGCATTCAGCAACTTCCCATCTACTCCATATATTCTTAATACTTTCCACAATCCTTGTCTATCCTCCGTGTCATATGCTTTCTCCAGATCCATGAAAGCTGCATACAACTTTTTTCCCTTATCTAGAAGTTTTTCCACTAAAGATTAAGGATTAACATCTGATCTACACAACCTCTTCCCTTCCTAAAATCTCCCTGTTCTTCTCCAAATCATCATTATCATCATCATCATCAGCTGTTTGAGTATCCACTGCGGGACCAGCCTATTCTGACCGAAGTCGGGACGATACAGCCTGTTATTTCCCTAACTCTGTCACCAAGTATCCTACTATATACTTTTCCTATTACACTAAGAAGGCAAATGCCCCTGTCATTACCACACACTTCTTTTTCCCATTTTCCTTTATCAATATATCTATTGCCAGACACCTTAATCCCGAAAAGGGTGGCCACAAACATATCGCCTCCATGTCACCTGTACCCCACCATTTCACTGCCCAGCTCGCAGCTCACACCCCCATCTCTCATATACCTCTCCACTCCATCCCTCCATCTCATCCTTAGCCTCCCCCTCCCTCTCCCCCCTCTACCTCACTCACATACACTCTCCTTGTCAGTCAGTCATTCTCCATCCTCTCCACATGGCCAAACCACCTCAGTGTTTATCTCCTAACAGTTCCTTTCACATCCACATCCACACAACAACGCTCCTTCACATCCTTATTTGTCAGTCTTCTCTCTATGTGACTCCACATGCTCCTGTCAAGTAACTCATTTCCACCCCTCTCACTCTTAACTTCTGTCCCTTGAACAAGGTCCAAGCTTCACTTCCAGTACATTAGAGTTGTTATCACAATACTGTCATGTAGTAACATTTTTATTTCCATACTCACTTCCCTGTTTCTTATCACTGCTTTCAAGGAACCAGCAACCTTTCTTCCTTGTTGTACCCATTCAAGCACTTTGCTCTCCAAACTTCCATCCTTACTCATCACACTACCCAAATATGAAAACCCACTCACATTTTCCATTTCCTCCTCATCCAACCTCACTGTACATTCACCAACTTCACTTCTCTCAAAGGCCATAACTTTATTCTTCCCTACATTCATCTTTAGACTGCATTTCTTACATACTCTTCCAAACTCATCCACCAAGCCTTGCAGCTCCCCTTCCTCTTCAGTTAACAACACAATATCCTCTGCAAACAACAGTACATGGAGTTTCCAAACACTGCCTTCTCTCATTCCGGGGAATAATTATACCATATCGTACTTCCAATCCTTCGGGACTCTACCTTCCTCTTAGGCCAATCTGCACATCTTCCACATCCATTCTGCTGCTATCTCTCCCCCATGCTTCAGGATTTCACCACACACTTCATCAATTCCTGGGGCTTTCCCCATTTTGACTCTCTTCATTTCTTCCACAGCTTCCATCCTACTGATTTCTTCCTGTCTTCTCACATCCCTTCGTCTCCCAGTCAATCCCCAACCACTTATACCCTGATTACTCTCATTCTCTATGTTCAACAATTCCTTGAAGTGTTCTCTCCATCTGCTCACTTTTTCTTACTTCTCCACTAGTAATCTACCATTTTTCTCTTTCACTTCCCAACTAACTTCTTTGACACCCTGTCTCACTCTCTTTACCTCTTTCCAGTACATTTTCTTACATTCCCTCCACTTTACACTCAAATTCCTTCCAAGTTCCTCATCCACTCTCATACTCTGTCTTACTAATGTTTTCACCCCCCTCTTCCTTTCTACATATAATTCTCTCTTCTGTCTCTCAACTTCTTCCACGCCCTTGTTTCTCATCCACTCACTATATGTTTTCTTCTTTTGTGCCACAGCCTGCCTCACCTCTTCATTCCACCATGCTGTTCCCTGCACTCCCTTTCATCTTCTCTTCACCCCACACACCACCTGACATGCTGCACAGATTTCTTCTTTGAATATCTTGCACACACCTTCCACATCCCCGGTCTGCTCCAAATCATATTTACCCAATCACGCCTCCACTTCTCTCTTATATTCTGCCTTTTTTTCCCGTCCTCCTGCAACCTTTCCACCCTCTTTGTATGAACTACTTGCTCCTGTCCTACCCTTCTTCCATTTCTCCATTTCATTCGGGCCTTAATTCTCTCCGCCACCAAGTGGTGGTCAGAATGTCCATTCCCCCATCCTCTATATGCTGTTACATCCATTACACCTTCTCATCCTATCATCGACACACCCATAATCAATCATTGCTTTCCGTTCATTCAGTTCATCACCTACCCTTCTCATCACTCGCCATTTATACCTGTTCAGTGACTTAAAATATTTCTTTAAGTTTAAGTATATTCTAACAATGAGATTGAACCAAGATGTACTGGAGAACAGCTTTGTCATTTTAAGATAAATGGGAAGTGCATATGACCCTCCAGATCCTGTTAGTTTCAAATACAGGATAAGGCGCTACACTCTGTGCCGAAAGCATGTACTAGTGGCAGTCAATCCAAATACTACAGTCTCCAAAAATGAGTATGTTGCTCAAGGGAAGCAGTGCTCCACTCAAAAGTAATATGACAGTTGAGAATATGACAACTGATGAAGAGCCCTTGTTGGAATTGGATGATAGTGTTCATCATCATCTAATCCAGTGTTTCCCCATGAGGAGCGTAGGAGCCTGAGGCTAGGCAAGTTGGTGCTGACATTTAAGATGAGAGTGACCAGCCTCACTCATTCCTGAGTGGCATTATGTGAGCAATAAACCCCAACCATCCCTTGGATATAAACCTCCACCGACTCAATCTGACTGTAGCGCCTTAATTACTCACTAAACCACCAGGCACCATAATTTGGTGTTATGGTAACCACCCAGCATAGTAAATGGTTTCCTGGTGTACAGGAAACCATTTAGCTTCTCAATGTAGAGTCATCCATAGACAGAAGGAAGAGGAAAGAAAGACAGAAGAGGAAGTGTAAAGTCACCCTTAGACAGAAGGAAGAGGAAAGAATGAACAAAAGAAAGGCAGAAGAGGAAGGAGAGAGGAAAGGGCAGACAACCAAAGCAGCACTACATCGAGTGAGTGGACCGCAAAAATTCTTGATGGGGAACCAGAGGAAGTTGACAAATGTCCAGAATTTGTGGTGCCAGAATATGAAGTAGAAGGATTCAAGTATGTACTTGGTTTTGTTGTTGGCAAATTTTGGAAGAAGCATCCCTATTTAGAAAGTTTTGAAGAAAAGGATAATGACTGGATTGCTTATAAAAACAAAAACGATCTCTCTCATATGTCTCCTGTCATACTAGCCCAGTTCCAGGAGATAGAAACTGGTTTAGAAAACAACATGGAAAGACATTAGTAGGTCATTGGGCAGTTTCTGGCATGGTACAAATTGTAGCTCAAAGTAGTGGTCTTCCTAGAGATGTCATGGAATGTAATGTCAGATGCAGAATATACTTTGAAATGAAACATTTAAACCATGCACTGAAAATTTGCAAAAAAAAAAAAAAAATGGTGTGAATCAATCACATTGTCTGGAAGTGAATAGCACATGATAATGAGTGCATCAGTGCTGTGATACATGTTTACAAAGTGCATTATTTTGTCTGTGATGATTGTCTTGACACTATACAGTAGTTATACATTTTACTAGTTTTAAGGTGTTAATGCTGTATACATACACTTTACGATGTAGTCTGATGCCATGATATTTCTTCTTGTGAAATATTTCCAATTTTTTTTTTTTTTTTTTTTTTGGGGGGGGGGGGGCAAAGGCTTCAGGGCCTATTTCTTGGGGGCAATGACCTATCCCAAGGCCCAGTAGTCCCCCTATACCTCCACATGTCACCACTTCAGCGCTAACACCCACCTTCCATATTGAATACATGCTAGGGCTGTCTCATACAGGACTGGTGGATTGGTAGTATCGGGGGTATTTTTACGACATGTCAGCGGGTCATCTGGTAGATCAGGAAAGTCAGCTTTTAGGAAATTAAAATCCTTAAACTGTTCCCTGCCCCAGCCGGGATTCGATCCTGGGTCCATTAGGACTGCAGGCCGCCTCTCTACCGATTCAGCCACCATCTTCCCAAGTACAAGTATTACCTGGATCCAGTTGTAGTCTGTGATTATATATTTTGTGATATTTATGCCAAATAGTAACTACAAGTACAATACTCATTTACTGCGGTATATTGATGTCCCAGTAGTAATGATGTGGATATTATAATTATTATTACAGTACAAACCTCTACTTATTGTGCACTGCAAATACCATTTATTAGGTTTAAGACATTATACTGCATGAAATATAATGTCACATAGTTTGATGTGATCATATATTCTGTGATAAATATGCCAAATAGCAGCTGCAAATACACTATATCACAGTTTATGGATGTCCCAGTATTAAGTATTGATCTGGATATTATTGTAATACAGTACAAACATTTATTTACTGTACTGTACTTATACCTTTTATTAATTTCAAGACATTATACTGTAATGTCACATAGTCTGATGTGATTATATATTTTGATATGCCAAATAGCAGCTACAAGTACAGTTTATTATATGGATGCCTCAGTATTTAGTAATGCTCATTTCGTTTTCATTTTTGAAAGCTCCAGCATGCTTGCATGCATCAGCCTTGGTCACCTAATGGCAGCTCTCCATGCTGGTCAATCTCTGGTAGCTTCCCTATTTAGTCCCTTAACCCTGAGGTCACAATGACCTCATCCCAAATCCTTTTCAGTCTGTCTCTCACTACCCTACCCCCAACATTAATCCTTCTCACTTTCTGCACCCAGTTATCATCCCCCATCCTCTCCACATCCCCAAACCATCTCAGTCCACATCTCCTCATCATAACACCAATACACTCCAGTCCCATCGTACCTCTCAACTCTTCCATCATAAATCTAGCCCCCCAGGCCTTGCACTTAGCAATGCACTGCACATCCACCTAATCATTGTCATTTCTGTACATTTCATCCTGCATGTATCCTTGTCCTTTATTGCCCAGGACTCGCTACCATACAGCATTACACGCCTAACACATGTTGCATACAAAGATCCCTTAGCACATAGGGAGAGCCATCTCAATGTAAGAAGAGACAACAGCTCCCTGAACTTCTTCCAATCGCTCCTCACCGTAGCCACAGAACCAGCTCCAGCCCCACCTCCAGCACATAACATGTCTCCTAAATAACAAAACTCTTCCACACACTCAAGAGACTCACCTGCAAGTTCAGTCCTTTCACGCATGGAAATATCTTCATGCTCTCCCCGATGCACGGCACACATAAAATCAGCATTATCGCGCAGTCTACCTCTAATACCACTACATCTCTTATGCACCCACTGATCACAAACACTGCATATGATGGAATTACTTCCCACACCCATGTGACAAATCGCATATGGCTACTCTCCCTCTTCTTTAACCCTTTAACCGCGGGTATTGTTTTGGTCTGACTGTCCTCTCCCGCGGGGGTTTCGGCCAAATGTAAACAAACCTTTAAACCTTAATAACTCTGCACAGAATAAAGCTAGAGAAAAAAAATAAGGTACCATTAGAAAGTACTAACCTTCAGCTTTCCATTGATGTAGGTTTCATGACTTTGTTGACTTTCACAGGACGGGCAGTGCCGTTAGAAGTGAGGGGTGTAAAATCACTATTTTTCGCTCACACATCATTACCTTCGCTCATACACCATTACCAAATGCCAACCTCATTCTGATAATAATACTATAAACATATATGAACACTGCACATACGATAAACACCCACTCTGTGTTCACTGAGGCAGGTAAAAGGCACTGTAATTACCTGCACTTCACTGCCACATCAGCGGTGTTGTAATCACTATTTTTCGCTCACACACCATTACCAAATGCCAACCTCATTCTGATAATAATACTATAAACATATATGAACACTGCACATACGATAAACACCCACTCTGTGTTCACTGAGGCAGGTAAAAGGCACTGTAATTGCCTGCACTTCACTGCCACATCAGCGGTGTTGTAATCACTATTTTTCGCTCACACACCATTACCAAATGCCAATCACATTCTGATAATAATACTATAAACATATATGAACACTGCACATACGATAAACACCCACTCTGTGTTCACTGAGACAGGTAAAAGGCACTGTAATTGCCTGCACTTCACTGCCACATCAACATGTGTTGTCACTCACACAGCTGGACAGATACTGATGCGCGCTTGGTCAGGGGTGGGGTGGGGGGCCCAGGGGGTGGGAGGTGGGGCCCCAGGGGGGGGAAGAGGGAGGTGGGGGTCGGCTGGAGTGAAAGAACTTAATAGCTACTCTCCCTTGAAACAATTGGCACACGGTAAAAACGCGGGGTATTCAAAATATTCACAAACATTCGAGAATGACACCCGCGGTTTGGTCCAGTTTTTGCAACGTCATTCTGGAATGACACCCGCGGTTAAAGGGTTAACAGTACCACCCCCAGCCCTAAATACCATCACTTTTATCTGCATTTACTCTTAATCCTTTGTGCCTCATACCATCTCTCCGCTTCCTAAATCTTTCTTTTGCCTCCCTTTCATTCTCTGCAATCAACACCAAATCATCAGCATGCAACATTTCCCATGAGAGTCCATTTCTGAAATGTGAGAGGGCTTCAAGTACCATGATAAACAAAAAGGGGCCCAGGACTGACTCCTGATGCACACCAACATTAATGGAAAACTCATCACTCAAGTCTCCATTCACCCTTGCCTGGGTGCGAGCACCCATAATGACCCTAACCAGCCACTCCTCGATCCCAAGGTTTCTCATTGCCCACTTCATCACCTCTCTAGGGACTCTGTCAGAAGCCTTTTCCAAAAAAAAAAAAAAAAAAAAAAAAAAGTACAGTCGACCCTCGATTCTATGGACCCCAAATCAATGGATTTTGGAAGCAAGGGACAGTATCTGCTAGCTGAGAATAGGAGCATTCGCATGCCTGGAGAAATGCCAGATGTCACCAATATTTTAATTTTTCAGATGGAAAAAAAATCACATGTCGGGCAGTAATTGAATGTCCTTTTTCATGCATCTTACTTGTTGTAAAAATACATAAATATTCTACTCCCTTTTAAACAGTATTGTGTCAATGCAGCATGAACAAAAGCAATTATAAAAAAATATTCCATAGCGGTTGCAGCCTGGTTTATGCAAGCATAGAAATCTATCTATCTATCTGTCTATTGCCAGACGCCTCAATTCCGTTCAGGGTGGCCACAAACAAATCGCCTCCACGTCTCCCTGTACCCCGCCATTTCACTGCTTTGCTCCCAACTCACACCCCCCTCTCTCATATACCTCTCCACCCCATCCCTCCATCTCATCATCGGCCTCCCCCTCCCTCTCCCCCCCTCCACCTCACTCACATACACTCTCTTCGTCAGTCTTTCCCTTCTGTCCTCTCCACATGGCCAGACCACCTCACTGTGCTCCTCCCAATGCTTTCTGTCACATCCACATCCACACCACAACACTCCTTTATATCCTCATTTGTCAGCCTGTCTCTCCATGTGACTCCACAGGCTCCTCTTAAATAACTCATTTCCACTGCTCTCACTCTTGACTTGTGCCCTTCCAACAACGTCCAAGCTTCACTTCCATACGTTAGAGTTGGTATCACAATACTGTCATGTAGTAACTTTCTCACTTCCCTGCTCACTTCCCTGTTTCTTATCACTGCTTTCAAAGAACCAGCAACCTTTCTTCCCTGCTGTACCCTTTCAAGCACTTCACCCTCCAAACCTCCATACTTACTCATCACACTACCCAAGTACTTAAACATACTCACATTTTCCAATTCCTCACCATCCAACGTCACTGTACATTCACTGACTTCACTTCTCTCAAAGACCATCACTTTACTCTTCCCTACATTCACCTTTAGATTCCATTTCTTACACACTCTCCCAAACTCATCCACCAAGCCTTGCAGCTCCCCTTCGTCTTCACTCAACAACACAGTATCATCTGCAAACAACAGTACAGGGAGTTTCCAAACACTACCCTCTCTCACCAGAGCCACTCCAACATCCACTACCCTACCTTGTACCTCTTTTATTACCCCATCCATGTACAGATTGAACAACCATGGAGACATGACACATCCCTGTTTCAACCCAACCTTCAAAGAGAAAAATTCATTCAGTTCACCATCCACACGCACTGCAGCCTTAGCGCCATCATACATACTCTTCACAGCATTCAACAACTTCCCATCTACTCCATATACTCTTAATACTTTCCACAATCCTTGTCTATCCACCCTGTCATATGCATTCTCCAAATCCATGAAAGCCGCATACAGCTTCTTTCCCTTCTCTAGAAACTTTTCCACTAAAGATCTAAGAATGAATATCTGATCTACACAACCTCTTCCCTTCCTAAAGCCTCCCTGTTCTTCTCCAACTAATTCCTCTGTTACTTCCCTAACTCTGTGAATAAGTATCCTACCATACACTTTTCCTATTATACTAAGAAGACAGATGCCCCTATGATTACCACACACTTCTTTTTCCCCTTTTCCTTTGCACAAGGGAATAATTATACCTGACTTCCAATCCTCCGGAACTCTACCTTCCTCCCAGGCCAATCTGCACATCTTCCACATCCATTCTACTACTATCTTTCCCCCATGCTTCAACATTTCACCACACATTCCATCAATTCCTGGGGCTTTCCCCAATTTAACTTTCTTCATTGCTTCCACAACTTCTATCCTACTGATTTCTTACTGTCTTCTCAACTCCCTCCTTCTCCCAGCCATTCCCCAGCCACTTATACTTGCGTCACTTCCATCCTATATGTTCAACAATTCCTTAAAGTGTTCTTTCCATCTGCTCACTTTTTCTCCCTTCTCCACTAGTAATCTACCATTTTTATCTCTCACTCCCCTGCTAACTTCACTTCCACCCTGTCTTACTCTCTTAACCTCTTTCCAGAATATTTTCTTACAGTCCCTCCACTTTACACTCAAATTCCTTCCAAATTCCTCATCTACTCTCTTCTTACTCTCTCTTACTAATCTTTTCACCTCTCTCTTTCTTTCTACATATAACTCTCTCTTCCGCTTCTCAACTTCTTCCACGCCCCTATTTCTCATCCATTCATTGTATGCTTTCTTCTTTTGTGCCACAGCCTGTCTCACCTCTTCATTCCACCACGCTGTTCCTTGCACCCCTCTCTGTCTTCTCTTCATCCCACACACCACATCACATGCTGCACATCTTTCTTCTGTGAATATCCTGCACACACCTTCCATGTCCCCCATCTGCACCAGTTCATATTTGCCCAATCATTCCTCCACTTCTTTCTTATATTCTGCCTTTTTCTCATCCTCTTGTAACCTTTCCACTCTCCTTGCACATACTCCTTCTTCCCGTCCTTCTCTTCTTCTATTTCTCCATCTTTTTTGGATCTTGATTCTGGCCACCACCAAGTAGTGGTCAGAAAGTCCGCTCCACCATCCTCTATAAGCTCTTGCATCCATTACACATCTTTGCATCCATTCATCCATACACACACATAATCAATCATTGCCTTCCTTTCATTCAGTTCACCACCCACCCTTCTCATCACTCGACATGTATACCTGTGGATCATTTTGTGCCTGAAGAGGGTATTGGCTATCACGAACCCCCTCCCAGCACAAATGTCCACTAACGCACTGCCATTTTCATCTATCTCAGAAGGCACACCCCACTCACCAACTATTCCATCCACCTTCACATTCCCTACTTTACCATTCATATCACCGATAAAAAACACTCTCTCATTCCTTCCAAACTTTTCCATGCACACTTCCACATTTGTCCAGAACTCTTCTCTCGCTCTGTTTGCACGATCTTGCGTTGGCGCATACATGCACACAATCGCCCACATTTGTATTCCAACTTTCAATCTTACCCACACAATCCTTGACCCAACTGATCCATACTCTCTTATGTTCTTCTTCCGTCTTTTACTCACAACTATATATACTCCTTCTTTTGCCCTCTCATTCTCACCTACTCCTGCACATATATCCCATCCATACTCCCATTCTCTCACCCTCTCACTTTTCCATTTAGTTTCAGTTACTCCACATACATCAACTTTTGTACCCTCAAGCACCTGGACAATCTCTCTCTCTTTCACCTCATCATTCACACCTCTTACATTCCATGTTCCGATTACCATGTCCTTTGTCCGGTCCTTGGTCGTCATCTTTTGGTCAGTCCTTCTCCGAGGCTTCTTGTTTGTCTTTTAGTTAGTTGTTTTCCGGAGAGGGACAGTAATCCTCCGCCAACCCTTTTAGTCGCCTTGTACGACAAGCAGGGATACTGGGCGAGTATTCTTGAAAACCCCCCTACCCCCAGGGGTCAATATATATGTATATCTTTATCCAATAACAGAAATTAGTTATAATTTATATTAACAAATTAAACTCCCTGTGAGTAAGAATAAAACTCAATTCACTTAAAAAAAAAAACGTCGGTATTTATATGTTGCCTCTAGTAAAACAAGTTTTCCGAGGAAACCAAAACAGTCGTCTGTCTTCACTGGCTGATCTGCTCATCACCTGTGCCTACTTCGTACGTCTGACAGCGCTAAGCTTCGGTATGCCCTAAAATTTTAGTCTAATAAATATTAAACTATAGATAGACCATATGTGCCATTTTTTGTACAAGGAAGATTATATACAAATGTCAATATTCATACGCCTTTTTTACTTCTTACAGTCCAAAAACCATCCTTTTGGGCAAATATTGTACCAATCTTATGGAAGAATATACAAATATATTATTTTATTGGCAATATTTTGGGTCAAATAGCATAAGTAAGAGTTGTTTACATTTTTTAAAGCTATTTGCTTAACCAATATCGTAATTATCGATCAGAAGACACTGAAATTTAATTAAGACCCCCTTAGCCTGCTGAAACGAAAACGAGACAAGGTTTCTGGTGGTGTCTGGCAGATTTTCCTCTTCGCACGAACGCTCCTATTGCTCCGGACACTTATCGTTTGTCCATTATTTGAAAGTTTGTCATTTCTAACTGCATACAGTATTTCTCTTTACAGGTAAAAAAATAAATGATGCTGTAGTTGTCACATACCACGTGCCATTGCTTGCATCAGTGTTGTGTGTATCATGCTGTGATGAGAAGCGTTTATTTGCTTATTTCCTAGCTCCTCATTTCCTCACAAAACTCTGAGCACGTGATTCAAACTAACTTTAGTTATGCCTAAGCACCCTGAAAGTGCTATGAACACAAGAAAAGCATTTATTCCAAAGAAAAACGTAAAATTGTTGGAAGAAGTGGCATGTGGTGCAGGAGCTTATATGCAAACAATCCGACATGAAATGACTCTGGTGTGTTTACGATATGTATAGTTTCTTTGTTGGGAAAAAAAAAAAGTTAGTGATGAAGGAGCAGTAAAATTCATGTTTTTGCCTTGGGTGCAACGTGTGAAAAAAAAAAAAAGAAAAGAAAAGCTTTGTGCCCGACCTTTATTACGAACTGACGGTCTTTGGTAGAGAAAATTCGGCTCTTACAGTATGTGAAGACACTACATGTTGATGTAAATAGTTAGGTAAGATCATTATGTGAGTTTTCTTGTGAATTACTGTATACTGTACTGTCAAACTAATTATACTGCTTGGCTGACTTGTTTATTATTCACAGCTACTGCATTTGCGTGTATCTGAGAAGTGAGAAGTACGCAATCACTCCGTGCTGACGACTTCATTTTTTTTTTTCATTATTGTTGATGATTAATGACTCAAAAACAGTTTCACACTTTTTTCTTTTTTAAATGAGTGCGCCAAAAGTGATTCTTGGCGGAATATGCATGATTCTGGGAGGCCATTATTCACCTGTTGATTAGGTCAGAAGTTGTTGCTTGAATGGTAATGAGGACTTTCAAGAGGTTCTGTGGCAGTCCTTGGTGGTTAAAATTTTTATGGGGAGTATTAGGGGGTAAAACTAGTCGGTTAGGTTAGGTTAGAAAGCACTGATGTGGCAAGTTGGTGAGATCATAGTGTAAACACACGTTTTGGATGTCTTACGGCGGACATGTTTGTAATAACCTATCTTTAAATATATTGTCAGCGAAAAATACGAGGCTCCTAGAACCTAACCCCCTATTTTTCATGTAAATATATGTCACATTTTAGCACAAACTTGATTTTGCACAAGGTTCTGCATAACCTGTGTTGTATAAAGACTCAGCTGTACACCATGAAGCAAGTCGTACTATAAGGAGTCCAAAGAAAACTGGATGCTAGTCCGCAATAGTGTCGCTGCACCTCATCTTCGATACCATCGTATTTCTTTTGCTAAATTTCGAGTTTTAGGCTATTTTTCACTTCATTTTCAAGCAGTGGACCTTTTCAAGCAATGGACACTCATTCCCCCTATTAATCTGTTGGATCGAGGGTTGACTATACAGGCTGTCCCCAGCTTACGAAAATAATTGGTTCGTAAAGGTCTTTCATTTTTTTTTTTTTTTTCTTTTTTTTTATATAAGTCCATCTCTCATTCTAATTCTCTCTCTCTCTCTCTCTCTCTCTCTAACCGAACCCTAACCATAATTACTGACACAAAGTTTTCCCTGTACTCCTTCACCTTTATACTCCATACCAACTATAGCTCTCTCTCTCTCTCTCTCTCTCTCTCTCTCTCTCTCTCTTCCCCCAAAGATTAGAGCCCATTATTGTTTCCACTCCTCCACTTACCTCCTACCCGTCCCTAAACTGCAATTATCACCTCACCTTCTTGTCAGTGTCTTCACCTGACCTCATCTTTCCTTGCTATGACTGACCAAACACACACACACACACACACACACACACACACACACACACACACACACACACACACACACACACACACGCACACACACACACGCACACACACACACACACACACACACCGCTCACTGGTGCAGTGGTAACGTTCCCGCATGCCAACTGGTGGATGGGAGTTCGCGCCTCGCTCAGGTTCCGAAAAGTTTCACTGACGAAGCGGGTGGTTACTGTCCCCCTCGAGCAAGGGGATGAGTGTGTGCGTGTGTGAAGGTCACAGCCTTGCCCTTAGATCAGACTATATGAGCTCTCAGCTCCCTTCCGGGAGGGTAAAAGCTGACGATCATGACCATCAAGTGATCCTGACCGACCCGTTGAATTACACACGTAGCCAACAGAGACAAAGCTCTTCCTGGATCGTGGGGAAATAATCGCTGAAGCAGCAACGAAAAGGAGACCAGCCTATTGTGATTATATGAATGATTGCGTGAGTGGTGCTCCCGTTGGACATTATTAAAAAAAAAAAAAAAAAAAAAAAAAATTCAGTCTTAAAGAGTACAAGACAGTGGAAATAAGTTTCTGTATGGTTGCATCATGGCAGAGAGGGACTGTTCTTTGTTTACAACTGGTGAAGTGGAATTTGCGGGCTTCTCTGACGAAGATATGGGAAAAGGAAGTACAAAGCTGAACCAAACGAGTAGCAGGAGTAGAGAAAACGGCGGAGAGGAACATCCAGGAGTTAAAAAAGGTATGGGCAGTAATTAGAGAGTTGCAGGAACAGACCTTAGAGCATGAGAAAGAGATCAAGGTAATGTAGAATAAACTTGGAAAAAGCCAGCACACGCAGTGCTGAACAAGAAAGAGAAATTACAGAATTAAAAGTGAGTAACGAATCTGCCTCAAATGAAATAAAACTGCTCAAGTGGGAAAATAAGAGGTTGAAAGAAGATAGGGACAGGATGAAAAGTAAACTAGATGTGTATTAATCAAAATCAAGGATGCAAGACGAGCACATTAACCCGCGGCGTCCCGTCGACGTACTTCCACGTCCTCACGTTTTGTCACTGCCAATCCCGTTGACGTACTTCAACGTCCTGCAATTGCAAGGTTCATAATTTCCACAATTTTCAAAATTCGCGCGAGATTTTCAATTCGCCCACCTACCCAAGCCTCCCCTACCTGCCGCCAGGCGGGCAGCGTCCCAGACCCCGCATGACCTGCGCTCGCCCTTGTCTCAGTCACTCACCTGTTAGCAGTGACCCAGGTCAGATATGGCGCGTAAAGGTCTCTCAGACGACGAAATACAATCCGCCCTGGATGCCTTCACTGGAGATAGTGATTCTCCACTTGATGATGATGTGGTGGATCGAGATTATGTGCAGCCTGAGGAGGAAATAACAAGCAGTGATGAGGAGGTCCCTTCGCCCCGGAAAAAGCGGTATGTCACGTATCGTAAGGCAAGGGAAGGCCAGCCTGCACCCAAAACACCTGCATAGACCTCTCTCCATCCCCTAGAGAGAGATTCTGATGAGGATGAGGATGAGGATGAGGACGATGATGATGACGGCGGCTTAGGACGTGATGTTGCCTCGTGGTTGGGGAAGGAAAAAATCTCACCCCGAGGATCAGAAGGTGGGGTGAGAAGGAAAATAAAGTATGGCCTAGTGTTTTGTCTGGGGAAGGCGAAAGTGGTGTGGTGGGAGTGCAGGGTGAAAGGGAAAGTGGTGTGGCAGGAGCGAGGGGTGAAAGGGAAAGTGGTGTGGCGGGAGTGCGGGGTGAAAGGGAAAGTAGTGTGAGGGAGGCAGCACGAGCACGTGGTGCACGTAGGCCTAGGGGAGAGGAGGTGGAGCCACTCCCCAGCACGTCTTTCGCCATACAATATTCCCAAACTTCCTCCACACAGCCCCAGGATGTGGGGAAAGGAAGGAAAGGGAAGGGAAAGGGTAAATGAAAAGGGTGAGGGAAGAGAAGTGCGAGTGATGAAAGGCGCCGCTCTCCACCTCCCCCACCACCACCAATGTTGTGTTGTGCCTTCAGCCATGTTTCAGAGAGTACCATAACTTCCTACACTACTGAAACTATGTGGGATGGCGATATGACGCTCAGTATAATGGTAAGGCCAGTCAGTATGTGCTAAGTCTTATATAAACTTGAAACGGGTGTAATGTTTGCAGGAAAGTAATGTATAAGTTGAGAAATAGTGTAAGTTGAACGAAGTGATATGAAAACTACACCCACTGTATAAATCTGCGAAAATATGACGCTCAGTATAACACTCTGGTCAGTAAATATGTGATAGCAAGAATATAAAGTGGAAACGGGTGTAATGTTAGCATGAATAAAACGTATAAGTTGAAAAATAGTGTAAGTTGTAATAATTGATGTCACGAGTACACCCACTGTGTAAATCTGCAAAAATATTACGCTCAGTAGAACATTCTGGTCAGTAAGTATGTGATAGGAATTATATAAAGTGGAAAAGGTTGTAATGTTAGTAGTAAGGGAATTTATAAGTTGAATACTAGTGTAAGATGAAACAAATGATATCGCGATAACACTCACTGTGTAAGTAGCGATAATATGACGCTCAGTTGAATCGTAAGGTCTGAAATTATGTTATATCAATTATATCAAGTGTAAACATGTGCAATGTTAGTGGAGAATTATTATATAAGTACAAAAATAGGTTGTAAGTTGAAATAGTAGTCATAGCGACTTCACCGTGTGTGTTATTATGCGCTATTATTACGCTAAATATTTACGTAAGGCCTGAAACTATCTCAAAACAGTTCTCTAAAGTTGAAAAGTGTATAATGTTATTAGGAAAGTACTATGTAAGTAGATAAAACACAATACGAGTTGAAACAACAGTCACAGCGAGTTCACTCACTATGTAAATAAGCGCTAACATTACGCTAAATGTTATCAAAAGGCCTGTGAATACGTAAAAACAGTTCTATAAAATGTAAAATGGTATAATGTTATTGGAAATGTATTATGTAAGTAGAAAAAATGATATGTATCATGATTCTGGAATGTCAGCGATTCATCGTGACCAGTCTGCCCGATTTTGCTCATTTCGCACGATGGTACAATGCTTATTTCAGTTCTGTTTTTGTATAAAATCCAATTTACTCTTTTATCACATGTTTTTATGTTTGTAATTAATACATATCTACTTACTTTCATTGGTTTCCCAGACTTATAATACCATAGAAAACGTTAGAGGCTCAGACCACCTACAGAGAACACAGTGCCAGGTGTGACCAAGACATACCTGTTTAGGGCAATTATGGGCCCCAGGGAACAATTTCTTCGTGACTGACCATTGTTCTGACCAAAAGCGAAAGTTTTAGCAAAAAAAATTTGGGTCCAAAAATGGTCGGGATTAGGAGGTACCAGTGGTGAGAAAGTGGTCGGGACGGGGCGGGTTAAGGAAATCAAGGAGCAACATATGGCATGGAAGAAAATTCAGGGGGAAGGAAATGTAAACTTGAAAGAGATCATTGAACAACAAAGCAAGGAAAAGGTGGAGAAGGAAGTGGTTAAGATATTGAGAAGTAGAGAATCTTTAGTCAGGGATGTGGCAGATAAGAAAAAAATGTGTAATAATTTCAGGAGTAAAAGAAAAATGTATGACAGTAAGATCAGAAAGAGAAAGAGAAGAACTACGGTTAAAGAGATAATATCAGTAGTTATGGAGGGTAACAAAATAGCTTAAGAAGAGATTGAAGAAGAGTTTAGATTAGGAAAGTACAAGGAAGAAGGGGCGAGGCCATTGAAGGTAAAGTTTAAGTCCCAGGTTATGGTAAATTAATTCATCAACAGAACATGGAAATTATCAGACAAAGAGGGGTTAAAAAATGTTTGGATAAGGAGAGATGGAAATGAGGAAGAAGAGCTAAAATAAAGAGTTAGTAAAGGAAGTAAAGGCAAAAAACGAACAGAGAATGGAGGAAGTGAAGACATTGTTTTATTGGAGAGTTATGGATCTGAAATTGGGGAAGTTGTACAGATGGAAAGGAGACGGGATTAAACAAAAAAAAGTTGGAAAGTGGCATGTACTGATGTTGATGGTTTAATACTGGCAAGGTTAGAAATCAACGACTTCTTGAGGATACATGAACCAGATGTTATGTGCTTTGTAGAGACCAAGTTAAGAGAGGGTGTTGATATCCATATGGGAGATGGTAAATACAAACTGTGGAGAAGAGACAAAAAAGAAAAATATGGGAGGAGAAGTGGTGATAGCAGTGGACAACATAAATGTGGATACTGTGGAAATGGGAGAGGGTAGGGCTGAAATGATAAATATGAAATTAGAAACTGGAGAGAATGGCAAGAGAGATATGGCAGTAATACATGTTCCCCCTAAGACAGGAGCATGGAATGATGATGAATACCTGGAGATGTTGTCAGATATGGTTAGTTATCTACAGAAAGTGATTAAGAAAAGCAACAATATAATTCTGATGGGTGATTCTAACTGTAAAGAGGTGAACTCGGAGGAATAGGATTCAGAAGGCAGTGAAGATTCATGGGGCACTATATTGTTAAATATAGCAGTGAAATAATGTAATGACACAGTGGGTCAAAGAAGAGACAAGATTCAGAAGTGATGACACACCATCAAGATTAGATTTACTGCTAACCAAAGAACTTGCTGTAACTGAATCTTTGAAATATCTGTGTCCTATAGGAAAAAGAGATCATGTGGTCAGTGACTTCCAGATGATAATAGGGAATGTGGTGCCAAGAGATGAGCTTTACAGGCAAAGAAGATATAACTTTGGGAAAGCAAACTTTACAGGTTTGAGAAAATTTTTCGAAAATGCGGATTGGAGAAAATTCAGAGAAACAAGAGAGATATAGAGGAAGTGGGGTATCTTTCTAGACCTCTGTAATTCGGGAGCGAAAAAATCTGTATTAAGAGTAAGTGGGAAAGAAAACAGGAAAAAAGATTAGTTTAATAGGAAGCGTATGATAGCAAAAAAAGAGAGGGACATAGCATGGAACAACTGGAGAAAGAAAGGTAATAACAGAACAAAGGAAGAATATAAAGGAACGAGAAATGAATATACAAGAATACATAGAGAGGAAGAAAGGAACTTTGAAAAAAGTATAACTGACTTGTCAATGGCAAATTGAAATAAACGAAAGGAATCACCAAACAAAGTAGAAGGAGAGGTCTATAAAGATGTGGCAATGAAAGCTGAAATAATGTACGAATGTTTCCAATCTTTTTTCAGTAATGAAAGGGATTTTGTGGAGGGAGAGGGAGTGACTTAAAATGTAGTGATAATAGATATAAAAGTGGAAGTGCAGGAAGTGTATAAAGTACTGGAAACTCAAGATGTAAGGAAAGCCCCAGGACTGGATGGAATCTCTAATTGGGTACTGAAGGAATGCAGAGAACAACTGGTGGATAAGATTCACAGTTTAATTGTGTGTTCTTTGAAAGAGGGGAAAGTGCCTCAGGAATGGAAAGGGCAAATGTGGTACCAATTTATAAGGGAGGAAACAAAGAAGAACCACTGTATTATAGACCAGTGTCCCTAACCAGCATGGTTGCAAAATTGTGTGAGAGAATTCTGAAAGATAGATGGATAAAATATCGGGAAGAGATGAATATTTTGGCTGAAAGTCAGTTTGGATTTAGAAGTGGAAGGTCATGTGTTTCCAACTTATTGAGATTTTACTCAAGAGCGATTGACGTGCTACAGGAGAGAGATGGTTGGGTGGATTGTGTGTATTTAGATTTGGAGAAGGCCTTCGACAAGGTACCTCATAAAAGACTAATGTGGAAACTAGAGCATATAGGAGGACTGAAGGGGAACCCCCTGGAATGGATGAGAGACCTTTTGAGTGACAGACAAATGAGCACAGTAATAAAGGATAGGATGTCTGGATGGAGGGAAGTAACAAGTGGAGTCCGACAGGGCTCTGTGTTGGCGCCAGTAATGTTCCTGATTTATGTAAATGATAAGGTAGATGGAGTGAACAGTTATGCAAGTCTGCTGATGATGCAAAGATCTTGAGAGGAAGGTAGAGGTTGAGGGGGATTGTAAAATGCTGCAGGAGGATCTAGATAGGATACGTGATTGGAGCCGAATGTGGGAAATGAAATTTAATGCAAAGAAATGTAAAATATTGGATATGGGAAAAAGTACCAAGAGGCCATCATTGAATTATTTGATGGGTAATGAACCAATTACAAAAGCGAGAGAAGAGAAAGATTTGGAAGTGCTGGTCCAGGACAGTTTGTCACCTGAAAAAAACATTAACAAGGCAGTTAGGGAGAAATATAAACTCCTGACTAATATAAGAGTAGCTTTTCATAATATGGATGAGGAGATGATGAAAAAATTGATAGTGGCCATGATTCGCCCCAGGTTAGAATATGCAGCAGTAGTGTAGTCCCCACACAAAAAGAATGATATAACAAGATTGAAAGAATACAAAGAACAGCAACCAAGATGGTCCCCAGTCTGGGAGATGTCGTAAAGAGAGGGGTTGGAAAAGCTGGATTTGCCTTCCCTAGAAGAAAGGAGAGAGGAGACATGACTGCAGTGTTCAGGACCATGGTGGGAGTAGATAAAATTGACAAAGAAGATCTGTTCTTATGGGATAAGAGAGTAACAAGAGGACACAGATTGAAACTGAAGAAACCAAGCTGCTTGAAGGATATCAAAAAATATAGTTTTCCTTATAGATGTATAGACCTGTGGAATAGCCTGGACAAAGAGATCGTCCAGTCTAAAACCTTAAACGAGATTAAAGCTAAATTTGACTTATTGAGAAACAGAGGGGGGACCTCACGAGCATAGCTCATTTCCTGTATATCACAATTAGGTAAATACACACACACACACACACACACACACACACACACACATGCACACACACACACACACACACACACACACACACACACACACACACACACACACACACACACACACACACACACACACACACATAAATTGTGGAGAAGAGACAGAAAAGAAAAAACGGGAGGAGGAGTGATGATAGCAGTGAAGAACAACATAAATGTAGATACCGTGGAAATGGGAGAAAGCAGGGCTGAAGTGATATACATGAAATTAGAAATTGGAGAGAATGTGAAGATAAATATGGCAGTAGTGTATGTTCCCCCTGAGACGAGAGCATGGAATGATGACGAATACATGGAGATGTTGTCAGATATGGCTAGTTATTTACAAAATATAATTGAGAAAAGCAACAACATAATTTTTGTGGGTGAATTTAACTGTAAAGAGGTGAACTAGGAGGAATGGGACTCAGGAGGCAGCGAGGATTCGTGGGGCATTATGTTATTAAATATAATAATGAATAATGTGATGACTCAATGGGTCAAAGAAGAGACACGGTTCCGAGGTGAGGATACACCAGCAAGGTTAGATTTACTGTTTACTAAAGAACCCGATGCAATAGAATCATTGAAATATTTCTGTCCTATAGGAAAAAGTGATCATGTGGTCATTGAGTTCCATATGATAATAGGGAACGTCGAGCCAAGGGACGAGCTTCATAGACAGGGAAGATACAACTTTGGGAAAGCAAATTTCACAGGATTAAGAAACTTTTTTGAAAATACGGATTGGAGAAAATTCAGAGAAACGAGAGAGATACAGAGGAAGTGGGATATCTTTCTAGACCTTTATAATTTGGAAGTGGAAAAATTTGTACTAAGAGTAAGAGGGAAAGAAAACAGGAAAAAGGAGTGGATTAGTAGAAGGTGTGTGATAGCAAAAAAAAGAGAGATAAGGCGTGGAACAACTGGAGAAAGAGAGGTAACAACAGAACAAAGGAAGAATATAAAAGAACTAGAAAAGAATACGTAGAGAAGAAGAAAGGAATTTTGAGAAAGGTATAATAGACAAATGCAAAGATGAACCAAAACTGTTTTATAGATTTGTTAATGGCAAACTGAAACAAAAGGAAGGAATCACCAAACTGAAAGTAAAAGGAGAGGTTTATAAAGATGCATCAATGCAAGCTAAAATAATGAACAAATGTTTCCAATCGGTTTTCACTAATGAAAAGAGTTTGTGGAAAGGGAGGAAGTGATTAGAAATGTTCTGGTGATAAAAGATATAAAAGTGGAGGTACAGGAAGTGTATAAATTACTAGAAACTCAAGATGTAAGGAAAGCCCCAGGACCTGATGGAATTTCTAATTGGGTACTGAAGGAATGCGGAGAACAACTGACGGATAAAATTCAGTGTTTAATCGTGTGTTCTCTAGAAGAGGGGAAAGTGCCACCAGAATGGAAGAGGGCAAATGTGGTACCAATTTATAAGGGAGGAAACAGGGAAGAACCCCTGAATTATAGACCATTGTCCCTAACCAGCATGGTCGCAAAATTGTGTGAGAGAATCCTGAAAGACAGATGGATAAAATACCTAGAAGAGATGAATATTTTGGCTGAATGTCAGTTTGGATTCAGAAGTGGAAGGTCATGTGTTTCTAACTTGTTGAGCTTTTACTCAAGAGCGATTGACGTGGTACAGGAGAGAGATGGTTGGGTGGATTGTGTGTACTTAGACTTAGAGAAGGCCTTTGACAAGGTACCTCATAAGAGACTAATGTGGAAACTAGAATATATAGGAGGACTGAAAGGGAACCTCCTGGAATGGATGAGAGACTTTTTGGGAGACAGACAAATGAGGACAGTAATAAAGGGTAAGATGTCTGGATGGAGGGAAGTAACAAGTGGAGTCTCTCAAGGCTCAGTGTTTGCGCCAGTAATGTTCCTGATTTACGTAAATGATATGGTAGATGGAGTGAACAGTTATGCAAGTCTGTTTGCTGATGATGTAAAGATCTTGAGGAAGGCAGAGGTTGAGAAGGATTGTAAAATGCTGCAGGAGGATCTGGATAGGATACATGATTGGAGCCGGATGTGGGAAATGAAATTTAATGTAAAGAAATGTAAAATATGGGAAATGGATAAAAGTACCAGAAGGCCATCACTGAATTATTTGTTGGGTAATGAATTAATTACAAAAATGAGAGAAGAGAAAGATTTGGGAGTGCTGGTCCAAGATAGTTCGTCACCTGAAAAGCACATTAACAAGATAGTTGGAGAGACTTATAAACTCTTGACTAACATAAGAGTAGCATTTCATTATATGGATGAGGAGATGATGAAAAAATTGATAGTGGCCATGATCCACCCCAGGATAGAATATGCAGCGGTAGTGTGGTCCCCACAGAAAAAGAAAGATATAAACAAGATTGAGAGAATACAGTGAACAGCAACCAAGATGGTCCCCAGTCTGGCTGATCTGTCATACAGAGAGAGGCTGGAAAAGCTAGATTTGCCTTCCACAGAGGAAAGGAGAAAGAGGGGAGACATGATTGCAGTTCAGGACCATGGTGGGAGTAGATATAATTGACCGAGAAAATCTGTTTTTATGGGATAAGAGCGCAACAAGAGGACACGGAATGAAATTGAAAAAGTCAAGCTGCTTGAAGGATATCAAGAAATATAGCTTTCCTTACAGAAGTATAGAGTTGTGGAATAGCCTGGACAAAGAAATCGTCCAGTCTAAAAACTTAAATGAGTTTAAAGCTAAGTTTGACTTATTGAGAAACTGCGACGGGAACCCATGATCATAGCACATTCTGTGTGTATCACAAAATAGGTATATTGGCTAAATACATAAGTATTTGGAACGACTTAGATGAAAAGGTGGTGCAGAAGAAAAACATGTGTTTAAAGGTAGACTAGATAAATGTGGATATGGAGACAGGACAACACGAGCATTGCTCAATTCCTGTATACTACAAATAGGTAAAAGCACACACACACTTTTTTTTTCATATCTTCGGATCATTCATAAGTTGATCCTTCGTAAGCAGGGAACTGATTGCACAGTTCCCTGATTTGCCACTTTAAAAATCACATTCTTCCCTTCCACATGATTTAGGTTATCATGTAAACGTCTGTGTGATGCAGACTTCGCCCAGTAAAACTTTTTTCTAACCCCACACTTGGCAGCAAGGTATTCCTCTTTATTACCACCCATCTTCAATTCACGAATGAGCCGTCTTTTCTCCTTAACTTCAGCTTCTACAGTACACCCTCATCCCACCACTAAGTCACTTTATGCCTTGGTGGGCCTTATGTTCATCCACATACTGTACTGAATCAGTAACTGTCAAGAGGTTGGTATTGAGGGCTTTGTACTGTTCATTAACACTTCCGTCCACACCTCCCTGTTCAGCCACCATTCTCCTCATCTCACTATTGAAGGCATCCCTTACTCCTTTGTTTTTCAACTTTCATATTTCTCTCATAGGTGTATAGGTCCTCTTTTTGATCACCCACTCCGTAATCACCATGTCACTTATCAATATCTTGTGTTGCTGCACACACTCTGGATATTATTGTATTACAGTACAAACCTATACTTACTGTTATACCTTTTATTAGCTTTAAGACATTATACTGTATGAAGGGTAATGTCACATAGTCTGATGTGATTATATCATCATCATCATTCATTGCCAGACGCCATGTATCCCAAACGGGGTGGCCAAAGGCTTAGAGTTAATTGTTTTACAGGGAGGGGCACAAATCCTCCACCAACCCCACTTGACACGTGGGGATATTTTGTGATATTTGTGCCAAGTAGCAGCTACAAGTACAGTATATTATATGGATGTCTCAGTATTTTGTAATGATCTGGATATTATTGTATTACAGTACAAGTACAGTACAAACCTTTACTTACTTGTAGAGCCATAATTACTATATGTGCAGATGTGATGGCGTGTCTCATGATTATGCCAATACAAGTATTATTATATTATGCTACACTAATATATTTTGTATGGATATGTCATTATCAAATATGGATGTGAATATTTTTCTATTATACTTAGCTTCAAATCCATGATATTTTATTGGATGTGCAATTATTAAACAAACTATGACAAATATTTTTATATTTTTATGCACAAAGCTCTTCTTGCTTCACCTGCTGTAATGTGATAGTTCAATATAAATTTATCCACTAGCATAAGAAAATATTTAAGTAATATTTTATGCTAAATATAATGATATTACCCTATTCTTAACATGTGTTTCATTAAAGCTGTAGATGTGTGAGGTGACTTGAGATGTTTGGAGCTACTTGGGTATGTGCAAGTAATTGTGGGAAATGCACGGTAAGCTGGGGATGTGTGAGGTGGCCTAGGGATGTGTGGGGTAACCTGTAGACTTGTGGGGTAACCTGGGGATGTGTGAGGTGATCTGAGAATGTGTGGGATGATGGGGGTTAGGTGCCCTATTTGCACTTTCCTTGTGTTGATGTTAAGTTGTATCTCTTTGGAGCCCTGGGGATGTATGGGGTGACCTGGGGATGTGTGGGGTGACCTGGAGATATGTGTCATGACCTGGGAATGTGGGGGAGTTTGCTGCCCTATTTACACTTTCCTTGTACTGCTGGTAAGTTGTATCCAGTTATGATGAAAAGCACTAACCCATTTACATTCTTCATACAGTTTCACAATCGCTCTGTTCTCTTTGATGCACTGTCAATCTTTCTACTGTCCCTGATAAAGTGATACATTATAAGCATTTTCAGAATTTTACATTCTCTTGCATAAAAAAAAAATGCCCTACCAAAACACCACCTTAAAATGAGTGAGTTATACCAAAATTTCATTACACTCTACTATCCCAGTGATTTTTAAGAACTGCTCACCAGTTTCTGCATAGTTGAAGCAATCATTAACTCACACTTTGTAGCAAAATAACTATAGTTCATTGTAGGGAATGTTGGAGCTTGCTGGCCTTCTCCAAGTGCAGTTTACTCTCATTTTCATTAGAAAATATGAATAACAGCTTTTTTGCAAGTGTCTAGTATGTTTAGGAATGACTGATTTATTTCTTTTATTAGTATACAACAAGCATAACTGCTCCACAAGAATGTAATAGTGGGCAAAAATGGAATTTCCAGTTCCATCCCTCAGTAGATGAAGTACATGGGAATGGTAGTGCTTTGGTAGACATCTGTGCTGGTAAGGGGTTGGCAATATTCAACACCTACTTTCGGCATAAGATGATCCACCGGTATACATGGAGAGTAATGAGGAGGATGGGTGGTGAATTTGTTGAACAAAAGGCAATGATAGACTATGTGTGTGTGGATGAGCGAATGAGAAGACAAGTGTTGGATGCAAGAGTGTGGAGAGGGTGTGGGAATGGAGTCTCGTACCATCACTTAGTGATGGCCAAGGTAAAGCTGCAAAGATAATGGTTGAGGAGACGAAGGGGAAGACAGAAGGAAACAGCCCCTGTGAGAAGAGTGGAGAATTTGCAAGATGGTGAGAAAATGGCAGAGTATAAGAGCATAGTGGAAGAAAGATTAGGAAGGTATGAGCTAGAGCAGATGCAAGGGATGGAAGATGTATGTAAGATATTTATGGAAGAGATAGGCGCAGCGTGTGAGGTGGTTTATGGAGTGGGGAGGAGATGCAAGGGACGGCATAGAGAAATGATGAGATGAAACGAGCTGTGGAACAAAAGAAGAAGGCATATAGTGAATGGTTAGCGAGTAGAGGAAGGGGAGAAGATGAGAGAGAGAAGAGAGAGGTATATGTGAGCGGGAGAAGGGAGGTGAAGAGACTGGTGAAGGAGAGTAAGAAGAAGGTGGATGAAGAGTTTGGGAGGAATCTGATTGTGAAATGGAGGGAGAGTAAGAAATTGTTTTGGAAGGAGGTAAAGAAAGTAAGGCAGTGTGAAAGGGGAAATAGTAGGGGAGTGAAAGATAGAAATAATAGATTGCTGGTGGAGAAGAGAGAGAAATTGAAGAGATGGAAGGAGCACTTTGAGGATTTGTTTAATGTAGAGAGTGACAGCAGTGCGAGTATAAGTGGTTGGGGAATGGCTGGGAGAAGGGATGAGAGGAGGGAGGAAGAGATCAGTAGGGTGGAAGTAGTGGAAGCAATGAAGATCAAGTTGGGAAAGGCCCCAGGAATTGATGGAGTGTGTGGTGAAATGCTGATGTATGGGGGTGAGATTGTTGTGGAGTAGATATGGAAGTTGTGTAGATTGGCTTGGGAAGAGGGAAGGGTTCCAGAGGACTGAAAATCAGGTATAATTGTTCCTTTATACAAAGGAAAAGGGGAGAGAGAAGTATGTGGTAACCATAGGGGTATTTGCCTTCTTAATGTGACTGGTAAATATATATGGTAGAATACTCATTGATAAGGTTGTTAGGCATATGACAGAGGAGCTAGTTGGAGAAGAACAAGGGGGATTTACGAAGGGAAAAGGGTGTGTAGATCAGATATTTGTTCAAGATGTTTAGTGGAGAAGTATCTAGAGAAGGAAAAGAAAGTGTATGCTGCCTTCATGGAATTGGAGAAAGCTTATGACAGAATAGATAGGCAAGGTATGTGGAAGGTATTAAGGAGGGGAAATTGTTGAGTGCTGTGAAGAGTATGTACGAAGGAGCTAGGGCTACCGTGCGAGTGGATGGTGGGCTGAGTGAGTTCTTTGATCTCAATGTGGGACTGAAACAGGGTTGTGTGATGTCTCCATGGCTGTTTAATATATACATGGATGGGGTCGTAAAGGAGGTGCAAGGTAGGGGAGTGGATGTGGGGGTGGCTCTAATGAATGAGGGTGAGATTTGGAAGATTCCAGTGTTGCTGTTTGCTGATGATACAGTATTGTTGAGTGAAGATGAATGGGAGTTGCAAGGTCTGGTGAATGAATTTGGGTCAGTGTGTAGGAGGAGGAAGCTGAAATTTAATGAAAACAAAAGTAAAGTTATGGTGTTTGAAAGGAATGAAGTCACAGAATGTACAGTGAGGTTAGATGGTGAGGATATGGAGAATGTGAGTGCATTCAAGTACTGTACTTGGGTAGTGTGAAGAGTAAGGATGGAACTTTGGGGGATGAAGTAGGTGAAAGGGTACAGCAGGGAAGGAAGGTTGTTGGTTCACTGAAAGCAGTGGTGAGAAATAGGGAGGTGAGTATGGAAGTTAAGAAGTCACTGCATAATAGTATTGTGATCCGTACCCTGACGTATGGAAGCGAGGCGTGGACCTTGCAAGAGGGGAACAGGTCAAGAGTGAGAGCAGTGGAAATGAGTTACTGAAGAGGAGCATCTGGAGTGACATGGAGGGACAGGTTGACGAATGAAGAAGTGAAGGAACGTTGTGAGGTGGATGTGGATGTGGTTGAGAAAATTAGGAGAAATACACTGCGGTGGTTTGGACATGTGGAGGGAATGGAGAATGAAAGACTGACTAAGAGGGTGTATGTAGGTGAGGTGGAGGGAGGGGAAGACCGAGGATGAGGTGGAGGGAGGGAGTTGAGAGGTATATGAGGGAGGGGGGGTGAGTTGGTGGGAGGGTAGTCTAATGGTGGGTGACAGAGCGACTTGGAGGCCTTTTGTCTGCGGCCACCCTTTGCGGGATTAGGGCGTCGGGCTATAGATATATAGACAGATAGATCCCTCAGTACTGTATTGTTGTCTGCGCTACCCCTTGCATGACGTCATAGTTTATAGAAGAATTGCCGCCTCAGCTGTGCTCCCTTGAATTCAAGGATCTAGTGGGTTTACTTGTAGTCTATATACTTTGGATGCACCCACCCATTTGGGAACAGTTGATCCTGGTACTTCCAAAACATGTTTTTCTCTTCCTCATCCATCTAAGGGATCTTTGTATGCAGTGTGTGTTAGGAGTGAAATGCTGTGTGGTAGTGAGACCTGGGCAGTAAAATAAGAGGATATTTGCAGGCTCAGACGTACAGAAATGACAATGATTAGATGGATGTGCTGTGTGTCCTTCAGTGTGAGGTCTGGGGGAGCTGGGTTTATGATGAGTTAAGCATAAAGATGCGACTGGAGTGTATTGGTGTTGTGGTGAGGAGAGGTAGATTGATATGGGTTGTGCTTGTGGAGAGGATCGGGGATGACAATGGGGGACTTTCAGAGTGCTGAGTCATTTCAAACTCGGCCCTACATTAGTCTTTTGCTTGTTGCCATGCTTGTAATAGCTGTGGATTTTTTGTACTCCACTGTCTAACTGTGAGACATAGTAAAGGCATATGCCATTAAAATTACTAAAATATCACTTTAGAAAAATCTTAACCAATAAGAATGATCTTTATTTTCATAATTTTATAATCTATGACACTAGACTCGATACCAAAGCGTCAGGCTGTCACAACTATATCTTGCATAAATTGTATTTGATATGCTGGACATTGCAGCTGATCTCATATATTAAGGCCTACCTATTATACATTATTAACATCAACTTTCGTACTGACAGTCCTTGTATTATCTGAAATTTAATATTTTGTAAATTTAAGTGTTAGGTGTTTTTAGGTCAGCTTCCTGTCCCATTAAGACCCAAGGTATAGCCGGGTTCTTTTTCCAGACCGGCATTAGGATACAGTGGGAGAGGAACAGGGCATAAAAACTCAGGACAACTACCTTATATGTATATTACCAAATTCTTTAGGACAACACAGACAGACTATTACACAGGACTCTATGCAAAGTCAAGACTCGGGCAGGCAGATAGGTTACGTAATTCACCGGTCGGTTAGGATCACTTGATAGTCATGATCATCAGCTTTAACCCTCCTGGAAGGGAGCTGAGAGCTCATATAGTCCGATCTAAGGGCAAGTCTGTGACCTTCACACATGCACACACCCGTCCCCTTGCTCAAGGGGGACAGTAACCACCCACTTCGTCAGTGAAACTTTTTGCAACCTGAGTGAGGGGCGAACTGTCTACCAGATGGCAAGCTAGAACGTTACCATTGAGCCAGCGAGCGGTGTATCATGCAGGATACTTACAGCCTTGAGGATGTAAGATAGACACTGAAAAGATGGTACACAAATCAGTGTAGGGCTGTATAATTTCACAGTTTTTAGGTTCATGTCCCATTTCACATGAGTGGAGTTAGAATAAGATTTTCAGTGTATAGGGGAATGGATAGACACTTTCACTAGAGTTCCTACACAGACACTGACTGTCAACTCTCACTTTCCACTACACGCGCACGTTATATCACAGACACTGGTAGATGTGTGAGGGTGAGGGAGTGGGCCGAATGAGGGGAGGCGGCGGGGACTCACAGTTGTCGGCCAGGTGTCGGTAGAGTCCCTTCAGGTGTCCTCTTGTCCAGAGGCCACAGAACTACATGTAGAGGCATCATCTCCTGTCGTGGACTGTGGTCGGGCGTGGTGAAAGGCCCCTCGCTAGTGGGGCTGGGCATAGGGGTTTGGCCCTAAGAACTAAGGCCAAACAACCTCTGCAAGCGCTCCTAAAGGCACCCAGGGTGGGAAGGGTGCTGCCCCTTCTCAGGACCAGAGAGGTCGCACCCCGGGGTACACAGGGCACCGCTGAGAGCCCGTCGGCTGCGGTCTTGCTCCTGCTCCTCCGCCATCAGGGTAGGGCTGCTGCGTTGCTTTTGGCAGGAGTCCGCCAGGCGTTAGTCTCCTTCTGGTGTTGGTTGGATATAGTACAACCCTGGGAACAGTACAAGGCATCTCCACCAGTCCTTTATTGGGAGGTTCTCCTTCTGGGGACTGCCTCGGTCTGGAGAGATAGAGGCGCAACCCACTCTGCCACCGAAAGGGCGATCAAAGTTGAGGTCGTCCTCAGGTTGTGAAGTCACTGGGGGCGAGGGACTTTTGTGGTGTCCCTTCCTGGCATGGCTACCGACTATCACCGAGGTCCCTTGGGCAACAGGAGGAGGGTGGCTACAGGCCGTCCCTTTCCTGTTGGTGCGGCAACCAGCTGTCACCGGGGCCCGACTTCCTGACAGGACCACAGAATGAGTGTGGCTAACGGCCATCACTTGCCTGCGGGCGCAGCTGCAGGCCGTCGCTGAAGTCCCGTATGAGGGGCGAGATGTAGGCGAGGAGTGGCTACAGGCCCTCAACTGACTACTGGTGCGGCTGCCGGCTGTCACCGGTGTCGTGCCCCTCGAGGCAACTGCAGAAGGAGAGGGGGGCATACCGCTCTCTCCCCACGTGCGGCTGCCGGCCATCACGGGTTCAGCAGGGGGAGTGGGCAGCTCTAGGTGTGACTACAGGCCATCTCTCTCGATGAGCAGCTACCGGCCGTCGCTGTGATGTGTGGCTACTGGCCGTCATGATTGCATGGCTACAGGCCATTGCTTTGTTTGAGCGGCTACAGGTCATCTATATATTTGTGCGGCTACCGGCTGTCACTGGGGTACTGCCTGGAGCTAAGTTAGTAGCTCCACCTCGATCCTGGTGAGGGCTGGCTCAGTCGTAGGGTAATGCACCCGGACTGAGATGTTCTTGCCGGGTGCACTCCATGGAATAGGGGCGCTCGGCCATATGGGATGTAGCCCTATATCGCATGGACGTTGCTCACGCCCTATATACCCCTCCGTTGTCACCTCCTGGGGGTGTTGTGATGACCCTGGTTCCCACAGCCGATATTTCACCACCGTCTTGGTGGGAAAAGTCACATCCCCGTGGCTGGAGGTAGTAGGTCTTGGTGGTGCTGGTGCTGTATGCTGGAGTCAGATGTTGGAGGTGGGTGATCCATTGTTTGGTTGCCAGGTTTTCGTCGTGGTGAGGGGTGCTGGTTAGGTAGAGGGTGGAGGCTTGGGAGGCTGTGTGGAGGAGCTGGAGGAGGTGATGATGCCCACAGATTCGGTGCATCTTGCCGTAGGTCAGTGCCCAAGTGGCACACCATATCCTCATGGCTGTAGGTGATCGCTCTTCCAAGGGTCTCAGCTGAATGCTGGTGACCGAGGTGGGGGTGGTGGTTTGATGCTGGAGAGAAACGCAGGTGTTTTCCCCTGGGATATGGGTGGGCGGATATTTCAGTTGGGCTTGGTGTAGCATGAGGGTGATGGGGGTTGTGTTGGGGGTGCAGGGGCTGGGGGTGATTGAATCCAGTGGTGGCGGTGAGGTGGGGGGTAGGGGACGGGGTGGCAGTGTAACTGGCGGGAGGGCATGAAAGGCAGCCAGAGCCAGTGATGGTGGTATTTAAGGTAGGTGTGTGTGGTGAAGTAGGAGTGCAGCCTCGTGGTGCTCTGGCTGCACATGTGTGGTGCTTGGAAGGGCAGTGTTGGGTAGTGGCGTCTGAGATAGGGGTTTGGGGGTAGAGGGGAAAGGGGTAGGGGACGGGGTGGCAGTGTAACTGGCGGGAGGGCATGAAAGGCGGCCAGAGCCAGTGATGGTGGTATTTAAGGTGGGTGTGTGTGGTGAAGTAGGAGTGCAGCCTCGTGGTGCTCTGGCTGCACGTGGTGTGGTGCTTGGAAGGGCAGTGTTGGATAGTGGCGTCTGAGATGGGGGTTTGGGGGTAGAGGGGAAAGGTAAGGTGATGACGGGGGGAGGCGATGTGGAGGTGAAGGCAGCAGGGGGTGGTGTGTGGGCGTGCGAGGGCATGCTGGTTGTGGGTGGTTTTGGTGTGCTCGGTTTGCATGGCGGTGGCAGGGTGGCAGGTGAGGTTGTGTGAGGTGTGGGGGTCGATGGAGGTGATGGCGAGGGAGTGGTGGGGTTGGCTGAGGGGAGGGATTTGCAGTGGTGGTGAGGCGGGAGGTGAGGTGGAGTGAAGAGTGGAAGGTGAAGGAGCTGGTGGTGAGGGAATGGGGGATGATGGGAGGGAGGAGGAAGGTGTGATGTAGCAATTGTAGGAGTCGGGAGGGGGGTCTGGGGTGGCGAGTACAGGTGGTGGTACAGAATTTTTTTTTTTATGCGAGGAAGAATGAACCAAAGGCCATGAGCCTGCAATAACAGTTCCCTCCAAGAGAAAAACAAAATACTGTACAGAGAGAGCCAAATTCAAGATCCGTTCATTTCGAGATGCCTGGACACACTGCGTTTGAAAGACTGGAGATCATAGGCAGCAGGAAATACAGACAGAGGGAGACAGTTCCAGAGTTGACCTGTTGCATAAATGAAGGACTGGGAGTAATGGTTAACTCTTGCATTAGAGAGTTGGACAGAAAAGGGATGATAGTTTGCTGCTAGACGGGTGCTACGCGCCCGTCGTAGCGGTGGAGGAATGCATGCAGACAGTTCAGAGAAGCAGTGACCATTAAAGTAGTGATACAAAAGAGATAAAGATGCAACAGTGCGGTGAAGAGACAGAGGTTGAAGGGAGTCAGTAAGAGGAGGAGAGTTAATGAGACAAAAAGCTTTTGACTCCACCCTATTGAGAAGAGCTGTATGTGGGGAGCCTCCCCACACATGAGAGTTGTACTCCACACAGGGGCAGATAAAACCCCTGTATAGAGTCAATAATTGTGCAGGGGTAAAGAAAGAATGGAGTCGGCTTAGCACACCTAATCTCTTGGAAGCAGATTTTACAAGAGATGTAATATGATCTTTCCAAGAGAAGTCTCGAGTAAATGAAACCCCAAGCATGTTCAAGGATGATGCAGGATTAAGCTGAATATTATTAAACATTAGTGGGTATACCTGTGGAAGATTTTGACGGGTTGATAGGTGTAAGAACCGAGTCTTAGATGCATTAAAAACAATCAGATTATTTTTACCCCAGTCAGAGATACGAGCCAAGTCAGACATTAGGTGTGCCATAGACTCACCCCTTGTTTGTTGAAGTAACTGCTGAGATGGGCGTTGCGGGAACCGAATGGAAAGGTGAAGGGTGGAGTCATCAGCGTATGAGTGGATAGGGTTAGATGTACAGCTTAGAAGGTCATTGATGAATAAAACGAAGAGAGTTGGTGATAGGACAGAGCCCTGAGGAACACCACTGTTGATAGATATAGGAGAAGAATGATGGCCACCTACAACAGCGGCTATAGAACGACCAGAAAGGAAGCTAGCGATGAAGGCACAGATAGAAGGATAGAAACCGTAAGAGGGCAGTTTGGAAATTAAAGATTTATGCCAGACTCAATCGAAAGCCTTTGAGGTGTCAAGTGCAATGGCAAAGCTTTCACCAAAGGCCCGAAAGGAGGATGGCCAGGAGTCTGAAAGGTAGGCGAGAAGATCGCCAATGGAGCGTCTCTGACGGAACCTGTACTGACGATCAGAAAGAAGGTTGTGATAGGAAAGATGCCTTAAAATTTTTCTATTAACCCTTCAAACGCAGATCGTCGTGTTTGCGACGCTCGGCGAAAGGGACATAACGGCGGATCGTCGCATTTGTGATTCTAGTTAATTTTGAATAACCGCGGGCAAGCAGGCTCAAGCTGGTATTGTTTATCAGTACCACCACCCTTTAGCTACTATTAGCACACTTGACCTTTGTACCACTGACCTCCGTTGTTGCCAAGTATCTTTTTTTTTACCCACCCACGCACCGCTGCCCGGCCACCCTCGCCATGATATATGGCAGCACGCAGACTGCTCAGACATGTCAATCTGCGCCTTCCTTTCGCAAGCACTTTATGCTAATTGGAAATGCTTGTTTCCCCAGTTGTCACACTAGCTTTTTTTCAAGCGGTTTGCCCCTGTTTAGCGTCAGTTTACCACAGTCTTTGCAGGTGACACCATGTCAAATTCTAGCTCTTCCGAGTCAGTGCCTTCCAGCCCTCCGAAAAAGGGCTTTGTGACCTCTACCCCGTCCAAACCCTTACTAGGGAGTGCAAAGGGCCTGAGTGAGTTTGCTATAGGCCTAGAATTACTGAAAGCTTCTATGGACTATGGTAGTGACGTTGCGGTGTTATCGAGCCTTGCTGAATCAGACACTTTATCGAGTACTGAGTCTGAGGTGCAGGAAGAGACAATTCCTGTGCCTAGCACCTCATCAGGCAAGGCTCCAGTGCAGAAGGGAGTGGTGTATGGTAGGGGGGCCAAGAGGAAGCGAAGTGGTGACCCCGGTTCCCAGCAATTGTTCTCCTCAGGCCGGCCATTGTCCCCTACCCCAGGTCACGCCGCCGCCATACCGCCTCGCACCCCCAGCCCCATTCTCTCGTCATCTTCGTCTGCTGTGCTTTCTCCTGAGTTTTCGGAGTCTCCTTCACCACCTCGGAAGGGAAGTAGGCAGTCTGGTTTTCGTAGAGGTTTTCGTAGGCCCCGTGTTCGTGCTGGCATGAGTAAGAAAGTGTCTCCTATTGCTAGAATTAGTGGTAAGGTTTACCACACTAGGCAACTCACCACCCAGGCTACTGCGAGTGACCTTGAACCTTCTCCTACTCTCCCCACCACCACCACCACCACACAGGCACGACCTAGCTCACTCACTGCCACATGGCCTGCCTCACCCACTGCCTCACCCACTGCCACACGGCCTGCCTCACGCCCCGCCGCACCCACCCACTCCCAGCCTAGGCAGGGCACTCTGGACGCCTTTGTGTGATCTGAGGGCTCTGATTTTGTGCCAGAGGATCTGCCCTTTGATTCCACTGGGTGTGGGATCCAGGCTGACTTCCCTGTCCCCGAGGGTGGTGAATGTTTGGACTACCTGTTGGCCTTCCTGGATAACGAAGTCATGGAGCAGATTTGTACCGAGACGAACAGGTACGAAGGACAATGTGCTGCAGTTCGTCAACGTGAAGGTGCAACGCCATCTACGTCACGGATGGCAGCATGGGTTCCTGTGACGATCCGGGAACTATTTGTATTCATCGGCTTGATGCTTCTGATGCCACATAACTGGAAGCACAAGCTCAAGGAGTACTGGAGTGCTGACGATCTTTGCCCCACACCCATCTTCAACAAGTACATGACTCGGGATCGTTTCAGGCAACTGATGACGTACCTTCACTTTGCCAACAACGATGAGCCTTCCTGGACTGACCCCCCATGGAAAGTGAGGGGAATCCTGAACATGATCAAGGACAAGTTTATGACGTTCCTTCGCCCCTTCAAGAAAGTAGTGATCAACGAGTCATTGGTTTTGTTCAGGGGCCGTCCTAGACTTCGTTATCTTCACCGCCAGCAATGTGGACTTGGACAAGACTTACCCGCTTGGATTCTCTGGCTCTGTGGTGAAAGTGCTTCTGGAAAAGTACTTTGGCGGGAATCATGTCCTGTATACGGACAATTATTATACAGCTCCCAAACTCGCCAAGTACCTTTCAGAGCACGGCGTCGGATCCTGTGGCACTGTCAGGAGCAATAGGGCACACACCGAGGCTGAAAGATCAAAGCGGGGAGACGTGCACCTGAAGAAATCCGACAAGATGCTGGCGATAAGGTGGCACGACAAGAGGATCGTCAATCTGCTCACCACAGTGCACAAGGGGGAAATGCAAGCCACAGGGAAGGTCGACAGAAGGACTGGCGATCCTGTGATGAAGCCTGATGCTGTAATTGATTACAACGTCATTATGCGGCTGGTGGACAGGCCGATATGATGATCGGAGAGATTGACTGCTTGAGGAGGAACCGTTGCTGGTACAGGAAGGTGTTCTTGCACTTGCTTGATATGTGCATGCTGAACGCCTTCATCCTGTATAAGATCAAGAACAGGAAGCCAGCTAACTACTCTCTCAGGCGGTTTTCTAAGACTTGTGTCTATCAGCTGCTTCAGCGTTTTGGGCAGGTACTGCCATCAGGTTCCAGGCGCCACTCACAGACACCTCCAGACCGCCTACAGTGCCAGGACTACCTTCAGCGACACCGCCTGGAGCCACTGCCTAGCACCGCCAAGAGGGGAAAAGCACTGAGGAGGTGCCATGTGTGCAGCCACACTACCCGGCAAGAAAGAACATTTAGACGCACCTCCTTGCAGTGCAAAGAGTGCCAAATTCCCCTGTGCGCTTACCCATGTTTCTTTGACTACCACAGCCTGAGTAGATATTGAAAATAAGGGTAAAAATATTGTAAATAATACTGAGAGTGACAGTGATACTAGTGTTTAGTTTTCTTGTACGTACTGGCAGTGACAGTATGTTGAGTGTAAATTAGTGTATGTAGTTGTAAAAGCACTGACAGTGACAGTGATTTCAGTGTAAATTATTGTACATGGTAATAATATATGTATTGAGAGTGACAGTCACTCCAGTGTAAGAAGTTGGAAGCATATTTTTCTATTCTATGTTATGACAGTGACAGTTTGGTGTGTAGAAAATATTATGTTTATAACTAATGACAGTGACGCTGATGAATAAGGCACTAAACTGACAGCGAGAGTGAAAGTGAGCGATAGAAATGAAGTGCGAGCGGCCGACAGGAGCGAGAATAAAGTGACTGGCGTAAGGCAGAATAAAATCGCGCCGCAGTGGTCTTTCTCATTCCCGCTTCACAATACTGGCAGTGACAGTGATTTTTATGGCCGTAATAGTGCCATGCGAGCCTTTGGGAAGTACTATGAAGGAAAATAATGTAGTATACGTGTTTTTAGCTGTGAAAAGGGAAATGTTTGTTCAGTGACGGGAAGACCGCCGCCGCGGTGCATGTCGGCCGTACGCTCCGTTGATTGTAGCCTTATTTTCAGTGCCTATTGTACAAATACGGATTCCAAACTACCTGTACGTTGTAGTATAAAGTGTACTGTGACAGATTGAGGCTGTGGTAGAGGGGAAACCGGGTTGCTGGAGGTGTGAAAGTGAAGATTTTGTTACCCAACTTTGCAAGTCTCCATAAGTCCTTGGGTAGTCCACGAAGGCTCAGCACCTGTCTCAGGAGAAAGCTGAATGTAAGTACTATCTGCCATAAAAATTATAATGTTCTAGGATTATTCTCTGATTTTTGGCAAATATTTTCCTACAGGTACTCAGACCGTGATACAACTCCGCCACACGGGGGGGGGGGGTCGGCTGTCCACGGCCGCGTTTTAGGGGTTAAGAATTGATTCAAAAATTTTTGAAATACAGGACGTTAAAGCAATTGGACGATAGTTGGAGGGTTGGAGGTCACTTGGTAGGGGCTGGGACGTGGGTGATGGTGTATGGGCCCATAAAACGGGGGAAGAGTTTATGGGGAATCGGCAGTTTTGCAACGATCATGGAATCACCTGGTTTGTAGGGGTTTGAGGGGTTGGCGTCGGGTTGGAGACCCAGGCCGTTTTGCAGGTGGTGAAGTCGCCTCTTGAGGTGGTGGAGGGGGTCGGATGTGGGGGACGTGGTGGGAGGCTGTAGGTGTCGGCGTAGTGGCAGGAGAAGGGGGGCTTTCCCAAATATCTGCTCGTGAGGGGATATACCATCTTCTTCGGGACAAGAGTTGATTCCCCACTGGACAGTTTTAACGTGGGTTGGCCAATCTTCAGTTTTAGTTTCCTTAATTCTGGTGCACTCTCCCAAACTCATCCACCAAGCTTTGCAGCTCCCCTTCGTCTTCATTCAACAACACAGTATCATCTGCAAACAACAGTACAGGGAGTTTCCAAACACTATCCTCTCTCACCAGGGCCACTCCAACATCCACTACCCTACCTTGTACCTCTTTTATTACCCCATCCATGTACAGATTGAACAACCATGGAGACATGACACATCCCTGTTTCAACCCAATCTAAAGGTGAATGTAGGGAAGAGTAAAGTGATGGTCTTTGAGAGAAGTGAAGTCAGTGAATGTACAGCGAGGTTGGATGGTGAGGAATTGGAAAATGTGAGTACATTTAAGTACTTGGGTAGTATGATGAGTAAGAATGGAGGTTTGGAGGGTGAAGTGCTTGAAAGGGTACAGCAGGGAAGAAAGGTTGCTGGTTCCTTGAAAGCAGTGATAAGAAACAGAGAAGTGAACATGGAAGTGAAAAAGTTACTACATGACAGTATTGTGATACCAACTCTAACGTACGGAAGTGAAGCTTGGACGTTGTTGGACGGACACAAGTCAAGAGTGAGAGCAGTGGAAATAAGTTATTTAAGAGGAGCCTGTGGAGTCACATGGAAAGACAGGCTGACGAATGAGGATATAAAGGAGCGTTGTGGTGTTGATGTGGATGTGATAGGAAGCGTTAGGAGGAACACGCTGAGGTGGTTTGGCCATGTGGAGAGGATGGAGGGTGAAAGACTGACGAAGAGAGTGTATGTGAGTGAGGTGGAGGGGGGAAGAGGGAGGGGGAGGCCGAGGATGAGATGGAGGGATGGGGTGGAGAGGTATATGAGAGAGGGGGCTGTGAGTTGGGAGCAGGGCAGTGAAATGGTGGGGGACAGGGCAACTTGGAGGTGATTTGTTTGTGGCCACCCCAAACGGGATTGAGGCGTCTGGCAATAGATAGATAGATAGAATTCTGGTGCATACTTGGTTCATGAGAGTGCGGTGGCTCCTTTCACAAACTCCGTTCCCCGTGGCCAGTATGAGGAGGAGTGGGAGATGCGGTAGCCGAATATGTTGGCTAGCTCCCACTCGATGTTGCTGGTGAACTCGGGGGCATTGTCCGAGTGTTGGGCCTGGGAATACCAAAGTATGGAAAGTGGAGGCAGACTAGGGTGTCAACCACAGCAACGGCTTGGTGTTCCTTGGCTGGGCATGTGATGAGGAATTTGGAATACGTATCCACAAAGGTGATGATGTTACGGTATCCTGACTTGGGTAGTAGGGGCCCCATTATATCCACAGAGAGTAGGTGACAAGGCTTGTGGGCAATTATACTTCCTGATGGGCTGGCCGTGTGGTTGGCATCCTTGCCTAATGCACAGGCCCGGCAGGACTGGGTGACTAGTTTGGCCATGTTGGCGGGGTTGGGGGTCCAATAGGTGTCATTGAACACCTGGAGGAGTTTCTTGATACCTAGGTGGATCCTGATGTCATAGTAAAAGTGTCTCATGGTATCCAAAACAGTGTTGGGGTCGAGGATGATGTGCCCAGACGGGGAGAACAAGTGGTCGCCCTGCTGGTGGAGTTTGGCAAATAAGTGGGGTGGAATCCAGGGGGGGGCGGTCTTTGTCGCACCACTGTTGGAGGAATTCCGGCTCGCGTTGGATTGTGTGGATGGGCAGGCACGAGAGTGCATCAGCATTAGTGTGGAGCTTGCTGGGGCGGTAGGAGATCTCGTAGTTGAATTCCTCTAATGTCTCCCTTCATTTAACCCCTACACCGCGGGCTTGTTTACCAATGACTTGCGTGTCCCGCGGGGTTATTTGGGCTCCAACAGACTCTCAAAAAATATTTGCCAAAAATCAGTTATTAGACCTAGAATAATAAAATTACATATGCTTATGGCACATACCTTCAGCTTTCTCCTGGAATGATTGTTGAGCCTTCATCGGTTACCGTAGGACTTGTGGAGACCTCTGAAGTAGGGTAACTAAGTCTCCACTTTACACTTCCCGACAACCCGTAATATGATTACCACAGCCAGATACAAACACTATAAACACTATTCTACAATTTTCAAGTAGTTTGGGATCCATACTAAAAGAAAAAACACTGTGAAAGCAATGGAAATTACGAGCGCGTCTGATCGTCGCACTTGCGCTAGTTCGCTCTAGGCACTCTGTCATTTATTATTCATAAAACCCCTCACACTTTATAATTCTATTACTATATCACACTTATATATATCTGGAGTCTTTCTCCATAAGTTTCCTTCAGTCGTATTAGTTTATTGTCACTGAAGTCATTCAATTTTTCAGTCAGTAAAATACGTAGAGAGCCACGGATTCACTCTCACTGTTATAACATAAATTATTTGTACTCATATTCTTATATTACTAATTACATTACTATTTGCATTTTCTATTCTATTTTCAATATTTACCCTGCTATTTTACTTACACTATGTTATTCACTGTCACTTTCAGTAAGATAAAACTATAATACACTGTTCAGTCATATGAACTGAACATCCATTGCTCTCACCTGCTATTTACACATTATTTACACATTATTTACACATTATTTCCAAATAATTCTGCTTCCACACTTGCACTGTTAGAACTGCTTCTGGCTGTGATAATTGAAGAAGCAGGTAACACAGAGGGGAACCTGGCACTCAGCGCACTGCCAAGAGGTGCGTTTATGCTCAGGTGTGCGGCGTGTGGTATGCGCACATACCTGACACCTGCGAATCGCAGCCTTCCTTTTCCCTGTGGCAGGCATTAGCTCAAGTCTGTGCCAATCCATGTACGCCCTCTGCTCAAGTCGGTCGGGAAGTGTAACTGGATGGCGCCTTGGAGTTGCTGCTTGCACCCTACCATATCTTTCCAGTAGCTGCTGGACACAAGTCCTGGCGAACAACCTCAGGGAGAAGGACTTGGGTGGCTTTACCTTCATCTTGTACAGGATGAAGGCGTTCAGCATCGTCATATCTATGAGATGCAGAAAAACTTTCCTGTACCACCTAGTATTCTTCCTGAGGCAGTCGATCTCACCAATCATCATGTCGGACTTGTCCACCAGCTGCATGTTGATATTATAGTCCAACACAGCATCAGGTTTCATCACAGGTTCGCCTGTCCTACGGTCGACCTTCCCACTGCCTCTCATCTCCCCCTTATGTATGGTGGTGAGCATGTGCACGACTCTCTTGTCATGCCACCGTATTGCCAGCATCTTCTCACACTTGCATAGGTGCACGTCTCCTTGCTGCGAGGTTCCCGCCTCTGGGAATTCGGGGAAGTTGGCACGATTACTTTTCACAGTGCCACAGGAGCCAATGCCGTGCTCAGAAAGGTATTTGGCAAGTTTCGGTGCTGTATAGTAGTTGTCTGTATACAGCACATGATTCCCACCAAAATACTTTTCTAGGAGCACTTTCACTACACAGCCTGAGAAATCAAGGGGGTGAGTTTTATCGAGATCGAGAGTGCTGGCTGAATATATGACGAAGTCAAGGATGTACCCCGTCTTACAGTCGCACAGTACAAAGAACTTAATTCCAAAGCGATGGCGTTTGCTTGGAATGTACTGAACAAACCGAAGACGTCCTCTGAACAAAACCAAGGATTCATCAATGACAGCCTTCTGAAATGGGTGGAAGAATGACATGAACTTATCCTTCATTCTGTTCAGAATCTCCCGGATCTTCCAGAGTGGGTCGGTTTGGGAAGGTACATCATTGTCGGCAAAGTGCAGGTTTCCCATGATGTTCCGGAAGCGATCTCTGGCCATGTACTTATTGAAGGTGGGTGAGGGTAGTAAGGGGTCCATGGACCAGTATTCTTCCAACTCATGCTTCTTGGAGTATGGCATAAGAAGCATGAGGGCAAAGAACACATACAGCTCCTGCACTCCCAGCATGGACCACTGTTGCATCTTGGCTGCACCTGTACCACTAGCAGCACGTTGTGATTTGTACCTGTTGGTCTCATCACATATGTGCTGCATGACTTCGTCATCTAGGAAGGCCAAAAGGTAGTCGACACACTCAGCATTTTCGTCCATAGTGAAGGCAGGCTGAACTCCTGAGGAGCTCTCATCGAAAACCAGATTTTCGGGGACAAAATCTGACCCTTCCGTCCACGCGAAGGTGTCCAGGATTCCCTATCGTGGTGGTGGTGGTGGAGGTTGGCTGTGAGGGAGGCTTATCTCTGTCAAGGTCACTCTCACTGACCCTAGGTTGCCGTACAGCACTAGCAGCCCTTACCCTACTAGCTACACTACTTTTCACTCTCTTAGATCTACCTCTACCTCTACGGCGTGCCTTCACTGTTGATGCTGGTGGTGACTCCGATGACGAAGACTCCGGAGATAACTCAGCCGACGATGATGATGAGATGAGTAAAGCGGGGCTTGGGGAACGGGGAGGTGAATGCACTCGTGACTCATGGCGGGCTGGGTCACGTGGGGGCATTGTTCTGGGGCTATCACGCCGCCTTTTCACTCCCTTCCCAAATTCTTGTCCTTCCTGCACTAAAGGCTCCTTTCCCTTGGAGCTAGACACTGATTCACTTGTTGAAGCACTTGTTGTCGCTGTTTCTGGCGCGATAACCTCACCCGGCTCATCACACGATTCACCCGAATCGTCAGAGTCACTGTCCATCATTATCATGGACAATTCTGCAAGTTCTCGTGCCACTGCAGAGTCACTGAGGCCTTTCCTGCTTGCCTTAACACTTTTCTTTGGAGTAGAGGTCACGGGGCCCTTTGCAATGGGCGCAGAAGCGGCAGGAATGGCGGGGCGCGAGTGTGACATGTTGTCTCTACAGTGGAGGACAAGGAACTAAATGCCGCGGCTTATCTGAGAAGGGAAGGGTTGACAATGACACTTTAGGCTGACTGCTGCTAACTTACAGGCTAATTTTTTATAGGTAGAAAATCTCGGCAATAAATAAAGAAATAGGTAGTTCCAGGTGAATGTAAATGTCAGTTAGGATTCTCCCTTCCTTTCTGATATATATTTTTATTACAGACATCGATTACAAGACATAAATCAAAGGGGAAATTACTGTGGTAATGTAGCGAATGAATGCACGTGAGGTTTTGTCAGGTGATAATTAGCCAATTTCTGGAGTATAACACTATCACTTACCTGTTTTTTTTTTTTTGGTATATATTATTTGGTAAAAATATAGGGCATAGGGCTTATTTCAATGGATGAAATCTGTGGAAAAATCAGGGGGAAATTTCCGTAGCGCAGCGCGGCGTGGGAGGTGAGAGGAGAGGGTAATGGAGGGCAGGTAGGGAGGGGAGTCACGAAGGGGGTAAAATCGCTAAAATGTCAACAATGGATGGGAGTACAGATGAGATTTGGAGTGCTGACTAGTGTTGGACATTGGCAGTACTGATAGATGATACAAGCCACCACTTAAGAGCCCGGGATAATTCAAAATAACACAGAATCACAAAAGTGACGCCCCGCGGTATGATCCATTGTGGCCGAGTGTCACGAAAGTGACGCCCCGCGGTTAAGGGGTTAAGAAGTTGGGCATTATGGGTGTCGGATTGTTGTAGCCATTGGAGCAACTGGTGGTCAGTGATAATCATGACATTGGTTCCGGATAGGTAGGCCCGGAAATGCTCGAAGGCCCAGACGATGCCCAGGCATTCCTGTTTGGTGGCAGCATAATTCCTTTCGGCCTGGTTGAGGGTGCGGCTGGCGCAGGCGATGGTGTGCTCTCGCCCTTCCTGGACTTGTGCGAGGATGGTGCCAATCACGATCAGGGAGACATCAGTGTATAATCGGAGGGGCAGGGTGTAGTTAGGGAAGGCGATGACTGGGGCAGTAATGAGTTTGTTCTTGAGTTCTTGGAATGCAGCCCTCTGCTCATTGGTCCAGGTAAAGGGCTCTCCCTTCCTGGTTAGGTTGTGGAGGGGTTTGGCTATATTGACGAACCCCTTTACAAAACATTGGTAGTACGAGGCAAGGCCCAGGAAGGCTTGGACCTCGTGAATGTCTCGTGGCAGGGGGAGCTCAGCTATGGCGCACAGCTTGTCGGGGTTGGGTGATATTCCATCTTTCAAGATAATATGCCCCAGGAAAGCAACAGTCCGTGTGGCCAGGACACATTTGGAAGGCTGGAGCTTGAGGCCCGCCTGGCAGATGCTCTGAAAAACTTTCCTGAGATGTTGAAGGTGGTCGGCCCATGTCTTGCTGAAAATGATGACGTCGTCCAGGTGTGCCAGGCAGATTTCCCAGGTGAGGCCACTCAGGACAGACTCCATCAATCGGGAGAAGGTGGCAGGGGTGTTGCAGAGCCTGAATGGCAGGACATTGACTTCGTAATGTTTTCCATTACTTGTGGAAAACGCTGTTTTCCCTCTATCCTTGGGGTGTACGGGGACCTGCCAATACCCTGATTGGAGATCCAGGGTAGAGAACCAGGAGGCACCGTGCAGGGAGTCGAGGGAGTCGTCAATTGTGGGAAGTGGGGTGGCATCTTTGATGGTCACATCGCTGAGGCAGCGGTAATCCATGCAGAATCGCATGGTACCATCTTTCTTCTTGATGAGGATGACTGGAGAGGACCAGGGGCTGGTGGAAGGTGTAACAATGGCAGCTTCGAGCATTTCCTGGACCTGTTGGTCTTCCTCAGCTTGTTTCGGGTTTTTCCACTGGGATGGTTGGCGGATAGATGGTCCTGTGGTGTGTATCTCGTGTGCCATGTAGGTGGTGTGGCCGATGTCTGTGGGTCCTGATGCAAAGAGGTCTTGAAAGTTCAGGAGAAGATGGTGGAGAGTGTTGGCTTGATGGGGTGAGAGATGCTTGGGTATGAGGGGCAGTGGGGTTGGGTAGGATGGGTAGTGCATGGCTCTGCTTCTTCCATTTCTCCTACCACAAGCCTTATAGGTAGCGTGAGGGGGGGTTTTGGTGATGTTGGCGATTTGGACTGCTGTGATGTGAGGGGGGAGGAAGGTGGGGGATAGCAGGCAGGCCAAGAGGGTTCCAGGCGGCACGTCTGCGGAGAATAGGACAGATGTTCCTGTAGGCCTCTTCGATGGCAGCCATGCTTTGTGATGAGGGGAGATTGTGATGGTGGAGATGGTGGTGGCGGGGAAGGTGGGGCGAGTGGGGGGGCTGGGGAGGGGTAAGGGGCGGGTGGTGTGTGGTGCTGGGGAAGGGTGGAGGGGGGTTTGCAGGTGCACAGGGGTTGTGGGGGATCTGAGGAGGGGACTTGGGGCTCCTGAAACTGGAGTTGCTGTTTGTGGCAATTGATGGTTGCTCACAGTTTCCATAGGAGATCCAGTCCCAGATATCCATTGTAGGTATGACAAGCTGAGTTGAAAATGATTTGTGTTGGGTGGAGACTTGCTGGTGGGTGTCGGTGCATAGGGCCCGGGTTTCCCCCCAGATGGGTAGGGGGCCATCCCCTGCATATACGAGATGAGTCAATGTAGGGAAAAGCTGGCCAAAAGCCGACTTATGGAGGGAGTTGAAATGGCTCTAGAGGCACGATCTGACTGCTCCTGTATCAACCAGAAGCCTCGCTTTTGCCTCGTTCAGTCTCATCTTATTGTAGACTGGGGGGGCGATATGAAAGGAGGCCCCTGCCACCATGGGGAGGTGCGGGGGCGGGCTTAAAAATCCAGCTGCTGTGGGATCTCGTCTTCCTCAGGCTCTGTTTCCCCAGGATCAGTCTCTCCAACTGGTGCGGTGTCATCCTCAGGGCCCTCGTTCTCCAGGGATGATACTTTGTGTCGGCCTGAGGTGCTTAATTTGCGCTGGGCGGCTTTGAGTTGCTCCCGGATGTTGTGGAGTGGACACCGGTGGCTGCACGCAAACTCCCAAGGGTTGATTGAAATTAGATTCTGGTTCTCCTTGTGGCTAGGGCGCTTGTTTGTGGGGTGTACCCTAGATAGGTTGGGTGTTAGTGTAGGGTTGGTGTGGGCTGGTGGTGACAGAGTCTTGTCGGGTGGAGCTGGCTTATTTGTAGGGAACTTGTTAACCGTATTGATTTGTTTAGGGGTGGAGCTGGAGGTTAGGAGTCACCGTATCAGCTGGGCGTCCCTGTCCAGATCTCCCGTAGGGTCATGTATGGTGAGGTGCTCCTTGACCATACTGGGGAGAATTCTGAGGAGGGTATTGAAGGTATGCTGTTCCCGGGTTTCTGCGTCTGTCTCCGGGTATGCGGCGGTGACGAGTCGCCTGGCCTGGTTAAGGGTGTTCAACCAGGTTCCCGTCATAGTTAAACCGTCAAGTTGTAACAGCACCACCATTCTTCCCGGGGAGGGTGTGATGGCTTGAACTACTATCTTGGAGAAATTTGCCCATGTCAGTTTGGGGACGACTTTGGGTGTGATACTAGCTGCTCCTTTGCCTAAAAGTGATAGGATGACTGCAGTTTTCTGTCTATTGTCCTCAAAACCAATGTCTAGCAGCAGCTTGACTATGAATAGGTATGTGTGTATGTCATACTATTTCTGGTCGAATTTGGGCAATTGTACATGTAGTTTGTTGCCATTTTGGTGTTTCCCCATTTTGCTCCTCTCTATATTCTGCCTGGGTCAAGAACCACCGCTGTCGACCAGTGTTATGCTAGGTGTTTTTAGGTCAGCTTCCCGTCCTATTAACACGCAAGGTATAGCCGGGTTCTTTTTCCAGACCAGCATTAAGATACAATGGGAGAGGAACAGGGCATAAAAACTCAGGACAACTACCTTATATTTATATTAACAAATGCTTTAGGAGAACACAGACTATTACACAAGACTCTATACAAAGACAAGACTCGGGCTGGCAGATAAGTTACGTGTATCACGCAGGATAGTTACAGCCTCGAGGATGTAAGATGGACACAGAAAAGATGATACACACTTCAGTCTAGGGCTACATATATTTCACAGTCTTTAGGTTTGTGTCTTGTTTCACTTGAGTGGAGTTAGAATAAGATTTCCAGTGTATAGGGGAACGGATAGACACTTTCACATGAGTTCCTACTCGGACACTGTCAACTCTCATTTTCCATTACACGGGCACGTTATATCACAGACACTGGTAGGTGTACGAGGGTGAGGGAGTGGGCCGAATGAGGGGGAGGGGAGGGGGCCTGGGGACTCACTGGTGTTGGCCAGTTGTCGGTAGAGTCCCTTCAGGTGTCCTCTTGTCCAGAGGCCACGGAACTACATGTAGGAGCGTCGTCTCCTGTCATGGACTGCGGTCGGGTATGGTGAAAGGCCCCTCGCTTGTGGGGCTGGGCACAGGGGTTTGGCCTTCAGGACTAGGGCTGAACAATCTCTGCAGGCGCTAGGCACCCGGGATGGGAAGGGTGCTGCCCCTTCTCAGGACTGGAGAGGTCGCACCCTGGGGTACTGGGGGGCACCATTGAGAGCCTGTCGGCTGCGGTCTCACTCCCACTGTTTCGCCGTCAGGGTAGGGCTGCAGCGTTGCCTTCGGCCGGAGTCCAGCAGGCGTTGGTCTCCCTCTTGTGTTGGTTGGATGGTGTACAACCTCAAGGACAGTACAGGGCGTCTCCACCAGTCCTCTACTGGGAGGTTCTCCTTCTGGGGGCTGCCTTGGTCTGGAGAGTTAGAGGTGTGACTCACTCTGCCACTGGAAGGGCAGTCCGAGTTGAGGTCATCCTCAGGTTGTGAAGTCACAGGGGGCGAGGGACTTTTGTGGTGTCCCTTCCTGGTGTGGCTACCAGCTGTTGCTGAGGTCCCTTGGGCAACAGGAGGAGGGTGGCTACAGGCCATCCCTTTCCTGTTGGTGCGGCAACCGGCCATCACCGGGTCCTGACTTCCTGATGGGACCGCAGACGGAGTATGGCTACCAGCCATCACTTGCCTACGGGCATGGCTACAGGCCATCGCCGAAGTCCCGTATGAGGAGCACCTACAGGCTCTTTCATGACTACTGGTGTGGCTGCTGGCCATCACCGGTGTCGTGCCTCTCGAGGCAACTGCAGAAGGAGAGGGGGCATACCGCTCTCTCCCCATGGTCAGCTGCCGGCTGTCATGAGTTCTGCAGGGGTGGGTGGGCAGCACTAGGAGCGGCTACAGGCCATCTCTCTGTATGTGCGGCTACCGGCCATCACTGTGATGTGCGGCTACCGGCCGTCACGATTGCATGGCTATAGGCTGTCGCTTTGTTTGAGTGGCTACAGGTCGTCTCTATATTTGTGTGGCTATTGGCCATCACTGGGGTGCTGCCTGGAGCTAAGTTAGTAGCTCCACCCCAATCCTGGCAAGGGCTGGCTCAATTGGAGGGTAATGCACCCGGACTAAGATGTTCGCGCTGCATGCACTCCGTGGAATAGGGGCACGCGGCCAAATGGGAAGTATGCCCTTATCTCACGTACGTCACGTGCACCCTGTATACCCGTTTGTTGTCGCCTCCTGGGGGTGTTGTGATGCCCCCAGTCGCAACAGCCGATATTTCATTAAGCATTTAACATATCGCCATGAGACTCGTGCATGCGTATTAAAGGGACAGTCCTGAATAGGAGAACAGCCCATGTTTGTTTACCAAAGAGCAGTGCTTGTTTTGTCCGTCCTGTGTTAATGTTTGAGAATGAACTATACTGAATTAAAGGGATTAAATGCAATAACTTAAATTCAGAGGCTGCCGAATCATATCAGGGACTGCTTATCATCCTTTATTATTATTAATATCTTATCCTACAAACATCAGGATTCAAAACTCACTCACTGGAGAAAGAAAGAGAGAGAGAGAGAGAGAGAGAGAGAGAGAGAGAATTTATCCTTTCTATCAGTTGATGTACAAAGGGAATTAATGGCTTGCACTGGGGCGCCAGAAAGGAAAAAAAAAATCCTAGTTACTTTTATTACTAGTATTATAACTTTGCCACCTGGCTACTCTTTGATTTGTATTTACTGTATATTTTAATATCGACAGGATCATTTAAAGTACAAGAGGATATTAATGTGTGTCATGCTGCGTATTCTGAGTCCCGACTTCACAGGCACAGGTACAGTGCAATGTTGGGTTCTTTTTTCTCGAGCGGGTCAGTCACAGGCAAGGAAGGAATGTCCAAATACCAATGGTCCAAAGACACACTTATATATTAACAATAGACAGTTACACACACACACACAATCTGTGATCAAAGCCATCAAACATACAATAACCAGATAATCTCAGAAGGCTAGGTCTTACAATAAATGCTTCCACCTAGTTCAGCGAGTTTGAACTTTACACAGTATTCTACCTTTCTTGACACAGAGTAATTTCCACAAACTGTCACAGGTAGAGTTCACATGGTACACCAGGTGCACTAGGTCCCAGGCATATGCCAAAGACAGTCAAGTATATCTCAATATACCCCAATGCGTGACATAGACTACAGTGTATACTCAAATCCTTATATATACAGTCGCGTAACATAAACAGTTTCCTAGGCTAGTTACATAAACTTAATGTGACACAGACGATACCCTAGCTATCCTTATGCTACGTGTGCATTACGGGGGATAGGAGAATATAGCACTTATGATCTATCCATGCATGAGGGGCTCAAGGGGGGGGGAGGTGGTAATATAGGATTTCTGACAGGGCAGGTAACTGGGGGTATATCACTTAAGATTCGTTGCAGCGGGGACAACATGGGGGGGGAAGAGAGGGGGGAGCACTGGTGGTGTCATTTCGTATATAACACTGGGGGGGAGAGTCACACTTGGGGGAAACCTGTGGTCGCCACGTACTCCACATGTAAGATTATTGGTATGAGAGTTCACAATTCCACACGGGGAGATAACACTGGGGGAGCACAAGGGGGGGGGTGAACTGAGAGTGAGAGGGAAAAGGGGCTGGTCCACTGGGTTAGGGCATCATGGACACTAGGGGACATACAACCTCAGAGTTTCTTACTCACGACACTGGCAGAGAGGAGGGCACAGGTCACCGGCGGCAGGAGGCCCTGTGCCGGGAACCTCAGATGGCGGCCGGGCATCGGGGGTGGGCCGCCTGGAGTCTAGTCCAGGGGTAAACCACCTGTGGGGTCGCCACGAGTCCTATAGGAGTTGGTGGGTGGTGTGGTGGGCGGCTCCCTTGCCGTTGAGGCCCTGCAGGAGGCAGGGCTCTCTGGGCTAGGGCTGAAGAGGGCCAAGAGGCACATTGCACGGTGCTGGCTCCTAGTCTTTGCCGGGGTCCTGGGGAGACCCAGACTGATGGTCGGCTGTGGCGAGGGCGGTACCCTGGCTGGGCCACTGTCACATCCGGCAGGGGCGGCCGTCAGGGGAGAACTGCGGCCACCTGTGATAGGGGAGGTCTGGCAGCTGCAGCAGGCACTGGGGGAGGCCCGCTGACTCTGGGGGCTGTGGCCTCATCTGTGGGAGGAGGCCGTCAGGGATGGACTGCGGCCTTTTGCTCCAGTGGAGTCCGGCAGCGCCTGGGGATGACAAGGCTGCAGGGATGGGACACCTTGCCTTGGGGATGTCTCTCCTGGTCTGGTCTCTGGCAGGGTACCTGCAGGGGAGCAGATCCCACCCTCTCGGAGAGAGAGGCGGGGAGAGGGGTGCCTCACCCTGCCACAGGAGGGGCGGGCGGAGCAAGAGGCATTACCCTCTGCTGGAGTCCTGGGACTCGCGGAGGGAGGGCAGCTGAGGGCATGCTCTCCTACTTGGCGGGCTTGACAAGCCCTGCCGAAACTCTGGTCCAGGATGTGCGGGAGAGATCCGGGGGATGCTCCTTTCGCTAGGCAGCCCCACTGGGCACTGCCTGTGCTCCTACTGGGGACAGGGGAGGAGGAGTGTGAGGGGACTCCTCCAGGGACCACAGACCCTGGCAACTGGAAGAAGGCACCCAGTGGGCTCTCCCAGCAATAGCCACAGCCCCGGTGGAGACTGCTCTTCCATCGTGGGGACTGGGACGCCTGTCCCAGGTACGTTGGGAGGAGGAGGCCCGGTGGGCACTCTTTGCCTAAGCCGCAGCTCCGTTGGAGTCTGTCCTCCGTCTGTTGGGGTCGGAGCAGCCCTGGTGGATGACTGGTGGTCAATCCCGAGTGATATCTCCGGTGGTGTCTATCCCGGGACCCACCTCCCTCCTGGGGAGTACCGGTGAAGGTCGTCTGGTCGACGTGCCGACATGCCGACTCCCAAAGGTGGGTGGCAGAGGGTGGAGAACCGGTGGTCACTCTACCACAGTATACCTGGTGGGTTCTACTGTGCTGCTGCTCCCTTGGGGTGTAACAACCCTTGAGGCTCCTCCTGAGTCTTCTTTCTTGATGGAGGCTGATCCAATGGACTTGGCTTCTGAGGATTTGTTTGGGATCTTGCCACTGCAAGTCCCTCCCCAATTCTGGTGAGTGTTCCCTCCGCTGGTGTTGTGTAATTTTACAGTACTGTCTTGCTGCGGGGAAGAGGGGCTTCAGGTCACGGGGGAGATAGATATGTCATTCTTGCCTGGATGGCGTGTCAGGGAAAACAACCTCCCCATCATCTCATGGGGTGGGTGTCACCCCCTTGTACTCTGCTCCTGGGGTGGTGGTGTCGGGTTCGCCCTGCTGCATGGGCATTTCACCACTGTCGTGAGGGTAAAATCACGTTTCCGTGCTTGGAGTTGAAAATAGTTGGCATTGGCAGTGTGATGAAAGGGCGTGAGGTGCTGTAGGAGAGTCATCCAGTGGGTGGTCTGCTGGCTGGGTTGGTGGTACGGGGAGTAGACAACGGTGGGGGTCGATGGTACGGATGTATGCCACAGGAGGTGGAGAAGCTGGGAGGTGCCCTTGATGCGGCGCTTGCACCCTTGTTGCGGGGTCCAGAGAATGTGTTTGATTCTCATCTCAGGTGGCAGTGGTGAAGGGATGCTATGGATGATGTCTGGCTGGAGACTGGAGGGGGAGGAGGCTGTCATGCTTTTATGAGGATGTCCCCAGCTAATCGGCTTAGTATGGCTGGCAGTTGGGATATTCCCTGGTGAGTGGCATGATTTGAGGATGAGGGGAGTGGTGTTAGGGATAGGGGTGGATGGTGGGGAGGGGGTGTGGGTGTACCGGGTGGAGGGGCAGGATAGGCGGCCCGATCTGGTGCGGGTGGTGGTGAGGACAGCTGTGGATGGGGAGGAGGTGGTAGGGGGTGGGTGAGCGGGCGGTGTGGAGGGGTTGGGGTGGCGTGGAGGGTGGTTGTGGTGACGAGGGGTGTTGAGGTGGGGGCAGGCATTGGTAGCGCAGGCAGGTGTGATGAGGTTTGGCGAGTGCTGGGTGGTGGTGGTTGAAGAGGAAGAGGGTGGTGGGGAGGTGGTGGGAGGGGCGCGAGGTGGTGCAGGGCTCGAGTGGGGAGGCAGGGTGGGGGTAGAGCGTGGGGACCGGGTGGATGTCGGAGGCCCAGGTGTGAGCAAGGGGGGGGTGGCCGGAGTGGGGGGGGTGGACGTGGTGGGAGTGTTGGGGGAGGAGAAGGGGAAAGGTAGCAGGCGTAGGAATTTTCTGGCACAGGAGGAGAGGCAGGAGGCAGGGCCGGCGGGCTGTGTGGCGGAGGGGGCGGTGTGTTTGGTGTTGGGGAGCGACACATGTGGTGGTTCCGGTAGGTGCGGGTGGTGTTGTGGTATCTGATCATGACTTGGTAAGGGCTGGGGATACTCACTACTTCATAGGGGCCTGCATAGTGGGGGGCAAGCTTGTGTGGTATGGGTACGGCGGCGACCATGACGAAATCGCCTGGTTGTAAGGATTGGTAGGTGTGGCATCGGGGGCTAGATCTTGTGTGGCTTGTAGGTGATGGAGCTTTTGTTTGAGGTGGTGAAGGGGGTCGGATGAGGTGGGGTTGGCGGGGGCATGTAGGTAACTTCTGAGGGGTAGCAGTAGGGGCGCCTCCCCAAATACCCGCTCATGTGGTGTGATTCCATCCTCGCGTGGGCAGATATTCATGCTCCATTGTATTATTTTGATGTGCGCTGGCCAGTCATCACTTTGTGTGGCTTGGATTCTGGTTCGCATTTGGCTGAGCAGAGTGCGATGACTGTCCCTGCAGCCCGTATGGGGATGAGTGGGAGATGTTACATGCGAAGAAAGTGGATAGTTCTGTCCAGATTTTGCCTGTGAATTCTGGTCCATTATCTGAGTGAAGGGCCTGGGAAATACTGAAATACGGGAACACATGACGAGTCAGAGCATTAGCGATGGTGAGGGCGTGATGATCTTTCGCTGGGCACACTATCAGAAATTTAGAGTATGTGTCCAAGAACGTAATTATGTATCGATAGCCTGACTTAGGTGGGAGGGGGCCGACAACATCAACGGATAGCAGCTGCCACGGTTTGTTGGCTACGAGGTGGCCAAAGAGGCCTGGCTTGTGGATAGTATCTTTTCCTAGGGCACACGCTCAACAGGCTTGCTTGACTTGTTGCACAAGTTTGGATGGCTTTGGGGACCAGAACGTGTCGTTAAAGACCTGGAGTAATTTCTTCGTGCCGAGGTGGATCCCGTTATCAACGTGGAGGTGTGTGAGGGTGTCCAGGGCGGCATCGGAGTCCAGAGCGATGTGGCTGGAGTGGGTGTATAAGAGGTCGCCGTGCCGTTGCAACTTGGAGAAGAGGTGGGCTGGCATCCAGTCGAGATGGTCCTGGGCCTGCCACTGCATGAGGGTGGGTGCAGCCTGGATGACGTTTACAAGGAGTCGGGAGAGGGAGTCGGCATTCGTGTGGAGTTTGCTAGGTTGGTATGCGATGTCAAAGTTAAATTTTTCTAGGCTCTGTCTCCAGTGGATCATCTGCACATTCTTGGTGTCGGACTGATGCATCCATTGGAAAGACTGGTGATCCATGATGATGATAACGTGAGTCCCCGCCAGGTAAGTGCGGAAATACTCGAGCGCCCAGATGATGCCGAGGCACTCCCGTTTCATAGCCGCATTGTTGCATTCTGCCTGATTGAGAGTGTGGCTGGCACAGGCAATGGTGTGTTCCATGCCATCTTGTACTTGAGCTAGAACAGCGCCAATAGCCACCAGCGAGACATTGGTGTACAAGCTGAAGGGGATAGTATAATCGAGGAATGGCACTACAGGGACTGTGATTAACTTGTCTTTGAGAGTCTGGAAGGCCTGGAGGTGATCTTCTGTCCACGTGAAAAGGCTCCCCTTTTTTGGTGAGGTTGTGCAGTGGCTTGGCAATGGTTGCGAATCCTTTCACAAAGCGCCAGTAGTAGGAGGTAAGGCCTATAAATGTGCAGATCTCGTGTACATTTCGGGGCAGGGGGAGTTCAGTGATGACCCTGAGTTTCTTGGGATTGGGAGCAATGCCTTCCCTAGATATGGCATGCCCCAGGAAGGAGACTGATCTTTGGGCCAACACATGCTTAGATGGGTGGCGGTTGAGGTGGTCCACCCAGGTCCTGCTAAAGATGATAAAGTCATCTAGGTAGGCAAGGCAGATCTCGCAGGTGAGGCCGCTGACCACAGACTCCATCATTCGGGAGAATGTGGCAGGGGCGTTGCAGAGGCTGAAAGGGAGCACATTAAATTCGTAGTGCTTCCCGTTGCTGGTGGAGAAAGCGTTTTTTCCCTCGGTCCTTGGATGGATGGGGACCTACCAGTATCCTGAGTGGAGGTCCAGGGTAGAGAACCAGGATGCTCCATAAGGGGAGTCCAGAGAGTCGTCAATTCTGGGTAGGGGGGTGGTGTCCTTGATTATGACATCGTTAAGGTGACGTTAGTCCACGCAAAAACGCAGTGTCCCACCTTTCTTCTTTATGAGGACAATGGGGGAGGACCACGGGCTGGTTGAGGGTGAAATGACGCCGGCATTCAACATGTCCTGGATCTGCAGGTCTTCTTCCACCCGCTGCATGGGATTTTTCTGGCGTGAGGTTGCCAGATGGGGCGTACCATCGTGTGTATCTTGTGGGACAGGAGGGTGGTGTTGCTGATGTCTGTGGGTCCCGACGATAAGATGTCCTGAAAGTCCAGGAGGAGGCGTCTCAGATTGTTCGTTTGTTGGGGGGAGAGGGAGGAGGGCCAGGGAGGTGGGGGGGGGGGCTGTGCACGGTTCGGCTTTTTCCATCTTGCCCGCTATCAAGCCCTTAGGGAGGGTGAGGGGCAATGTGGATAGATTAGCCGCACGGACTGCGGCAAGGTGGGGAGGGAGATAGGTAGGAGATAGGAGGCAGGAGGTGGTGGCACCCGCTGGGGAAGTTGGGGAGAACACTACGTGGGTTCCTGTGGGTCGGTGCAAGGGAAGCCAGGCCTCGTGGTGGTGGGGGAATGGTGACGGTGGAGGCGATGGTAGTGGGGAAGGTGGGGGATAAGGTGGGAGGATTGGGGGTGGGGTCGGGCAAGGGAAGGGGAGGGAGCATGGGGGGGTGTCTGGTGAGGGTGGCAGTGTCGTGCTGCGGCATGTGCAGTGGGGTTGTGGGGGCAGATCTGGTGGTTTGTTGAAGTGCAACCACTTTCTGTGGCAATCGATGTTGGCCCGGAGTTTTTGTAACAGATCCAACCCTAGGTAACCGTCATAGGCACAGCAAGTGGAGTCAAATATAATGAACTGATATTGGGCAATTGCTTTCTGGTGTGTCTGGATACAGAGGGCCCGTGTCTCCCCATGGATAGGCAGGGGTCCATCCCCCGCGTCTACGAGGTGGACCATGATGGGGGGGAGAGGGCTGAAGGCTCTGAAGTGATGGGAGTAAAAATGACGGTATAAGCAAGATCTGCCTGCTCACATATCAACCAGCAGTCGAGCTTTCACCCTGTTCAGCCTGACTTGTTGTAGACTTGGGGGCGATATTTGTGTGAGGTGGCCCCCACCATCGTGGGGAGGTGTGGGGACGGTCATAAAAATCCAGTTGGGGTCAGGCGCCCTCCCCCTCGTCGCCTAGTTCTGCCTCTTCAGCGGTGGGGAGGTATGGATGGGGGGGGATGGTTCATCTGGTGAGTCATCCTCAATGGCCGACACCTTGCAGCACCCCTGGTTTGCTGCCCTATGCCTGGCAGCTTTCAGCTGCTCCTGAATGTTGTGTATGGGGCAGCGGTGGCTGCATGCGATAAACTCCCAGGGGTTAATGGAGATGAGGTTGGACATCTCTCTGGGAGTGGGGTGTTTTTTGGTGGGGGTGGCTCTTGGCAGGGCCAGAGGTTCTGGGGGCGGTGGGTTTGCGGGGGGCATTCGAGACTTGGTGGGAGGTGGTTTGCGGGTTGGGATTCTGTTTACTGCCCTTTTTTGTTGGGGGGTTGTGCGGGCGGCGAGTAGGCGTCTCACCAACTGGATGTCCTTGTCGATATCCCCAGTCAGGTCGTATATGGTAAAATGTTCCCTGACAATGCTGGCGAGTAACTTTAGCAGGGTACTGAATATATATTGGTCCCGGGTTCGTATATCTGCCTCCGGGCAGGCGGTGGTGACGAGACATCGGGTTTGAATGAGGGTGTCATCTAGATTCCCATCGTATGTGAGTGTGTCCAGTTGGGAGAAGGCGACAACTTTCCCTAATGACAGTGTGAAGTCTTTGGTCACGATTTGTTGAAATTTGTCCCATTTCAACTCCGGGACTATTTTCGTGGCTATACTTGAAACAATTTTTCCAAGGTGGGGGAGTGTAACGGTTATATTCTCTTGGTCATTTTCAAAACTTATATCTAGTATAGCTTTGATCATAGACATATAGGTGTGTATGTCATATAGTTTGGAATCGAACTTTTGAAGTTGCACGTGTGGTTTGGCCGCCATGTTTGCGAATTTTCTGTTCCTTGCTGTTCCACTGCTGGATCAAGAACCACCGCTAGACTCCAGTGTTATGCAGCGTATTCTGAGTCCTGACTTCTTGGGCACAGGTACAGTGCAACCATGAGTTCTTTGTTCTCTACTGGGTCAGTCACAGGCAAGGAAGGAAAGTCCGAACACCACTGGTCAAAAGGCACACTTATATATTACAATAGACAATTACACACACACAATCTGTGATCAAAACCATGAAACATACAATAACCAGATAATCTCAGAAGGCTAGGTCTTACAATAAATACTTCCACCTAGTTCAGTGAGTTTGAACTTTACACAGTATTCTACCTCTCTTGACACAGAGTAATTTCCACACAGTGTCACAGGTAGGGTTCACACGGTACACCAGGTGCACTAGGTCTCAGGCATATGACAAAGACAGTCAAGTATATCTCATTATAACCAAACGTGTGACATAGACGGCAGTGTATACTCAAATCCCTATATATACAGTCGCCTAACATAAACGGTTTCCTATGCTAGTTATATACACCCGCATGACATGGACAATACCCTAGCTATCCTTATGCTATGTGCACGTTACAGAGGATGAGAGATTATAGCACTTATGATCTACCCACGCGAGAGGGGCTCAAGGGGGGGGGGATAATATAGGATTTCTGACAGGGCAGGTAACTTGGAGTATATCACTTGGGATTCATTGCAGCGAGGACAACATGGGGGGGGGAGGGGAAGAGGGGGAGGCCACTGGTGCTGTCGGTCCATATGTAACACTTGGGGGGAGAGTCACACTTGAGGGTAATCTGTGGCCTGGCGCCATGTACTCCGCGCGTAAGGTTATTGGTACAAGAGTTCACAATTCCACACAGGGAGATAACACTGGGGGAGCACAAAGGGAGGGGTGCACTGAGAGTGAGAGGGAAAAGGAGCTGGTCCACTGGGGTAGGGGATCACGGACACTAGGGGACACACAACCTCAGAGTTTCTTATTCACGTCACTGGCAGAGAGGAGGGCACAAGTCACAGGCGGCAGGAGGCCCTACACCGAGAACCTCAGATGGTGGCTGGGCGTTGGGGGTGGGCCGTCTGGAGTGTAGTCCAGGGGTAGATCACATGTGGGGTCACCACGAATCCATTAGGAGTTGGTGGTTGGCGTGGTGGGCGGCTCTCGTGCCATAGAGGCTCTGCTGGAGGTGGGGCTCTCTGGGTTAGGACCGAAGAAGGCCAAGAGGTGCACCGCACGGTGCTGGTCCCTAGTCATCGTTGGGGTCCTGGGGCGGACCTGGGGAGGCCCAGGCCGAGGGTCAGCAGCAGCAAAGATGGCGCCCTGGCTGGGCCGCTGTCACGTCCGGCAGGGGCGGCTGTCAGGGGAGATCTGTGGCCATCTGTGCCGGGGGAAGTCTGGTGGCTGCAGCAGGCGTCAGGGGAGGCCTGCTGACTCCAGGGCCTTGCAGCCCCGTCTGTGGGAGGAGACAGTCAGGGATGGACTGAGGCCTCTCACTTCAGATGAGTCTGTCAGCGCCTGGTGAGGACGGGACTGCAGGGACTGGACACCTGGCCTCAGGGACGTCTCACCCGGTCTGGTCTCTGGCGGTGTACCTGCAGGGGAGCAGATCCCACCCTCTCGGACAGAAAGGCGGGGAGAGGAATGCCTCTCTCTGCCACAGGAGGGGCAGGCAGAGCAAGAGGCATTACCCTCTGTAGGAGCGCTGGGACTCACGGAGGGAGGGCGGCCGAGGGCCTGCTCTCCTTCTTGGTGGACTTGACAAGCCCTGCTGAAACTCCAGTCCGGGGTGTGCGGAGGAGGTCCGGGAGACACTCCTTCTGCAAGGCAGCCCCATTGGGCATTGCCTGAGCTCCTACTGGGGACAGGGATGGCGGAGGAGTGTGAGGGGACTCCTACAGGGACCACAGACCCTGGCAACTGGAAGAGGGCACTCGGTGGGCTCTCCCAGCAATAGCCACAGCTCCGGTGGAGACTGCTCTTCTGCCGTGGGGACTGAGAGGCCTGTTTCAGGTACGTCAGGAGGAGGAGGCCCGGTGGGCACTCGTTGCCTAAGCCGCAGCTCTAGTGGAGTCTGCCCTCCATCCGTCAGGGTTGGGGCAACCCTGGGGGACGACCGGTGGTCAGTCCTGAGTGGTATCTCCGGTGGAGTCTACCCCGGGGCCTGCCTCCCTCCTGGAGAGTACCGGCGAAAGTTGTCTGGTGGATGTGCCAATGTGCCAGCTCCCAAAGGTGGGTGGCAGAGGATGGAGAACCAGTGGTCACTCCACCCACAGTATACCCGGTGGGTTCTACTGTGCCGCTGCTCCCTTGGGGTGTAACAACCCTCGAGGCTCCTCCTGAGTCCTTTTTCCTGGTGGAGGCTGATCTGGTGGACTCAGCTTCTGAGGGTTTGTTTGGGATCTTGCCACTGCAAGTCCCACCCCAATCCCGGCGAGTGTTCCCTCCGCTGAAGTGTAGTGTACTTTTACTATACACTGCCAGGTGGTCTGACTACAAGGAAGAGGGGCGTCAGATCATGGGGGAGATATGTCGTTCTTGCCTGGATGGCGTGTCAGGGAAAACAATCTCCCTGTCATCATCTGGGGTGGTGGTGTCGGGTTCGCCCCACCTTGCGGGTATTTCAATGTGTAATATAGATAGAAGTCATACCAAGTCTCCAGTGTCATTTAAAATCATGTATGTTCCTTTAATTTTTGGAAGGGATGGTAAAATAAATCATAAAACATGTACCAAATGTTGATCAGGCAAACCTCTGAACGAGAAAGGTGTTGCGATTTTTATGAGTGGAGGTTTCTCGCTCGCTAGTGTGTAGCGCCTTAGGTATGCAAGGTGGTTACCTACGTAGTGCTTTGGCGAGTGTGGTAATTCGCTACTTTGTATGTTCAATAGTCACAATGGGGATTGATATTAAACTCGGTTTGGGAGAGAGGAGTGTATTAACCAAATGTATTAACACTGTATCCAACACAGGGAAGAATTACGTAGTATTTGAGCTGGAGCAAGTACCATGACTGTGATTATCGAGAGAAGGATGGATACGTAAACTCAGTAGTTGGGGATAGGTAGTTATAAGGGGTTAAATGTTTCCGTGGTGTGTATGTGTATGCGAGGGGCACAGGTGTTGCCTGGATGGGGTCAGGAGTGGGAAGAAACGCCCCAGGTGCTTTTGTACACATGACACTCACATAGGCCTCTAGGTCCATGTGCACATGACTAGGTCGACTGTGACTGGGCAGCTAGACCTTTGGTCGAAGGCAATTGGAAGACGCACCTCATGGCATGGCTTTTATATGACCTGATTGGATTAGGTACGAGCGACACCCTCGGCGTGGGTTTGCGGTTTTAGGAGGGTCTCCGGGTCACCCAAGCCCCGGTGCCACGGTGCTGTGTGCAGAGCATGGAGGAAATGTGGTGATTACGTATGGAGGCGTGTGGTGCAAAGTAAGACTGTGTGGTGCACAATATGTGCACTACAAAGTGATGTCTGAAGCCTAACTTTTTCAGTCCGATGATAGTTTTACTCTTGCTCCCAAACGATTTTACCGTTTAGAATACGCATATTGAAGGGGGTTAATGAAGCTGTATCATCATCCAGTTCGGTCTTCCCGGAGCTGAACAAAGTTGTCTGAATAAAGAATAAAATGATATACGTCCTCAGACTGAAGGTAGTAGTTTAATCACGCTCATGTAGGCTAACTTGTATTTTTTTTCCTCATTGTATAAATCAAGGTACATCATATGAATCATGCAGAGGTTGGACTTAAAACCTTGATTAATCGCCACAATGGTCTAGTAAGTGAACCGCATGCACATCCGCCTTCACCGAGTGCTAGCGAAAAGTGAGCTGTGTTTTATCCCGCCATGGGGACGGTTGCCTGTGACGTATGGAAACAAATGTCAAGTGACGGTATTTGGCAAATTTTAAATTTAAGAAAACTGAGGCTATGACAAGCTTGAAGAAAGCACTATTCTTACTCAAAAAGACAATACGAATGTAGATATGAAAGCCATTTGCACTGAACTCAATAACACAACGAAATGACTGTGTTGGATTGAGGCGTCTGACAATAGATAGATAGACAGTGTTGCTAACTCTTGTAAGTTTATCCAGACATATAGATTAGTCAAAATAGTTATGTTGCCGGATGGAAGCCCAATATATGCATATGCAAAATAGTCAGTCAAAAGTATTCATTCATGGGTATGATATACTTTTATCAATGAGTATTTTTGTGACTTTAATGGTCTATAGTGTTGCTAAGTAAGGATGGAGGTTTGGAGGGTGAAGCACTTGAAAGGGTACAGCAGGGAAGATAGGTTGCTGGTTCCTTGAAAGCAGTGATAAGAAATAGGGAAGTGAGCATGGAAGTGAAAAAGTTACTACGTGACAGTATTGTGATACCAACTCTAACGTATGGAAGTGAAGCTTGGACGTTGTTGGAAGGACACAAGTCAAAAGTGAGAGCAGTGGAAATGAGTTATTTAAGAGGAGCCTGTGGAGTCACATGGAGAGACAGGCTGACAAACGAGGATATAAAGGAGCGTTGTGGTGTGAATGTGGATGTGATAGGAAGCGTTAGGAGGAATACACTGAGGTGATTTGGCCATGTGGAGAGGATGGAGGGTGAAAGACTGACGAAGAGAGTGTATGTGAGTGAGGTGGAGGGGGGAGAGGGAGGGGAAGGCCGAGGATGAGATGGAGAGATGGGGTGGAGAGGTATATGAAAGGGGGGGGGTGTGAGTTGGGAGCAGGAGAGTGAAATGGCGGGGGACAGGGCGACGTGGAGGCGATTTGTTTGTGGCCACCCCGAACGGGATTGAGGCGTCTGGCAATAGATAGATAGATAGATAGTGTTGCTAACTCTTGTAAGTTTATCCAGACATATAGATTAGTCACAATAGTTATGTTACTTTTCAGATCTAGGACCGAGTTAGGGCTCACCAGCTAGGTAGCAGACGACACCTAAAAGTCCCTCAATGAATGTTGGGGGTAGGGTTGTGAGAGGCAGACTGAATAAGACCTGGGATTAGGTCATGTTTGACCTCTGGGATAAGGGACTGAATAAGGAGGCTGTCAGAGATTAAGCAGCGTGGATAGCCGCCATTAGGTGACCAAGGCTGATGCATGCAAGCATGTTGGAGCCTTTATAAACGAAATGAAATGATCTCTCATTACAAAGTGCATGTGCAAGGTGAGTCCCACTTTCACGGTTTTAAGCTTAAACCAGGCAACTTTTTCTCTACTAATTCTATACATCCATAAACCCAATCTTAATCCTTACACAGCTTTCATCCTCTCACTCATCCATTTCTCACCTTTCTCCTCTGTTTCATAGAATGCCACTCATTATTGTACACATTAACTACTTCAACTCTGTTACATTGGTTACTCACACTTTTCATGTTCCACACAGTCATATAAATCTGCCTCATTTTCTTTGGCCTGGGTGTAAAGGACCAAATTGAAACTTAACAAATTACTCACTGGTCTGACCGAGATTCAATCTCAGGCCCTCACACTTAATACGCGTGCACGTTACCACTGAGCCAAAGAGGGGATCCCCACATTGCCTCTAAGCAACACGGGCTTTTATACATCCCATTACATCACTCTTTTCTCCCCCTGGTGATTAATTTGGTCAGTTTCGAACACACGTGGTAGCGTAGCACACTGGAGGCCACTGCTGGGGAGAGCCCGCGAACCACACACAGACAGCTCACTTCCTGGGATGTAAGGCTTAAGACACTGTCAACAAAATCATGGCCCTCTAAGCCCCGCCTCGCATCCCACCCCGCTGCCAACCAATGTAAAGAACCAAACTGAAACTTAACAAATTAGTCACTGGTCTGACCGAGATTCAATCTCAGGCCCTCGAGCTTAATACACGTGCACGTTACCACTGAGCCAAAGAGAGGATCCCCACATTGGCTCTAAGGAATGCGGGCTTTTATACACCCCATTACATGGGCAGGAACAGGATCTAGACCCGATGTTTTCTTTGCCTTTGCCAGGGGGAAACTGGAGGTTGGGGGAAATGAAGTTCCATCCATCATCTTTTTTGGCAGTCAGGAATTCAGGGACTATAGGGGCAATATTCATTTATCCGTACCCCAGGGGTTAGTTATAAACAGTGATGAGATCAGTTCATTTGTCAGTTCAATTCAGTTCCAATTCCGAATAAAACTTGAACTAACCAATTCCATTTCAGTTCATTTGTAAAAAAAAAAAAAATCTTCAATTCCAGTTTAAAAGCTTTTCAGTTCCAGTTCAGTTCTGTATGGTTGATATTTCATTAATTTCAATTCAAAATCAGTTTGAATATAGGCCTACCATTAATCTAATGAAAATAAATAAAAATTCAAGGTTTCAAATTAACACTTATTTTTTATAAAAAATGCTTTCCCGCAGAAACCAGTCACATTCATTACCAACCAATAGTTCAAATGGCTTAATTTTTTTGTATCAGTAAACAAAATATGAATCAGTCCAAGCTACTGAGGATTTCATCAATCATCATAAGCTGCTCAAATCTTTTATTGCTTAATCCGAGGCGTCCCGTCAGCGTATGGGTACGTTGCAACATTTTGCATTTGCCAGTCCCATTGACATACTGGTACGTTGCGCAATTGCAAGGTTCATAATTTGCACAATTTTTAATTTTCGCGCGTGATTTTTCGTACGTATACATGGGACACCTTCCTCTATTCCTCTACAAGATGCCAAGCAGGGACAATGCCTTACACCACATAACCTCCCCCCCCCCTGCACTCCATTGTCTCAGCAATTCTGGCCAATAAAGACATTCTGGGCCAAAGTGATTCCCCAATCGATGACAATGTGGAATACAAAGTTTACATAGCATTAGAGGAAGAAACAGTCAGAAATGATGATCAGGTAATGTGGCAAAAGAAGGTCAGGTATGGCGATGAGTTAGTGAGTGAAACAATGTTTATAATGCCTATATTACTGTTTGAAAACCAATATACTCTCTTACTACATACAAATTCGTACCAAGTAAATAAATAAAAACCGTTTATGAGTGGTGTGAAATAGTTACCCTCCCATAGAACTCGTTTTCTTTGGTGCCAGCCTGTTAGAAAACCCAGTCAGGTAAGGAGGTACTGCTACCTGGATCGAGTATTTTAAACCTCAGGTGAGCGATTTCTCTACGAAATTTCGATGTTTCTCACCAAAAGCGGAGGTTTTAGCCAAAAAAAAATTTTCAAAAATACCTCGGGATTGGGGGGTGTCGGAGGTGCGAAATAGCTCGGGACATGACGGGTTAAATTGCACCCCTCTGGCCAGAAGAGCTCCCCAACAGTGGAGAATAGTCGTTCCATCAGAATCAATGTAGCAGGAATGTCTAGGTACTTGTTGCCAGACTGGTGAGGACAGGCTGCTTAGCCTTCCAGTAGCCAAGGGGATTCCCATCATCCTGTAGACATGGTTGGTTGAGGTAGAGTGAGGCCTCAGTTGGTATTGGTGTAGAAGACCGGTTGGCCAGGGCAGAGAACTTGCTCATCGATGGTGGTTCAGCAAGGGAAGTGTCCGTTATTGTAGAATCAACTCGCCATGCCATATTGTATTTCAGTCAGATCATGAATGTCTTGCACTTCATGTCATGACACTAGTCCAGCTTGTAGCATGGGTTTAAGGTGGCAACTAGCTGGAAAGCCTCCATAGACTCAAACTTATTGAGACAAGTCTCTGTTGAGGACTGAAGTGCAGAAACAAACTTTTTTTTTTTTTTAGCACTTCATGAAGACTAGCTAAAGCACCCCAAAAGCCACGAACACAGTTACCTACCAGACTAGATGTCACCATGTTTTGTCCCTGTGTAATGGGGTGTATAAAAAGCCCACGTTGCTTAGGGGCAAAAGCGGGGATCCTCTCTTTGGGCTCAGTGGTAACGTGCGCGTGTATTAAGCGCGAAAGCCCAGGATCGAATCCCAGCCAGGTCAGTGATTAATTTAAGTTCCAGGTTGGTTCTTTACATTGGTTGGCAGCAGTGTGGGATGTGAGGCGAGAGCCTTGAGGGCAATAATGTTGTTGTACAGCCTTACATCCTGGGACTGAGCTGTCTATGTGGTTCGCGGCTTCCTCTAATGGTGGCCTTCAGTGGGCTATGCTACCACGTGTGTTGGAAACTGACCAAATTAATCACTAGGGGGAGAAAAGAGTGATGTAATGGGGTGTATAAAAAGCCCGCATTGCTTAGAGGCAAAAGCAAGGATCCTCTCTTTGGCTCATTGGTAATGATATTAAGTGCGAGGGCACAGGATCGAATCCCAGCCAGATCAGTGATTAATTTGTTAAGTTCCAGTTTGGTCCTTTACACCTGAATCTGATTGGTCATATATTTAAATCACTCAAGCATATCACAGAGGAAAAGGAAGTGGAGGAGCATTGTCGTGTGGATGTGGATGTGATAGGAAGCGTTAGGAGAAACACACTGAGGTGGTTTGGCCATGTGGAGAGGATTGAGAGTGAGAGACTGACGAAGAGTGTATGTGAGTAAGGTGGAGGGAAGGGAGAGAGAGGGGGAAGCCAATGATGAGATGGAGGGATGGAGTGGAGAGGTATATGAGAGAGAGGGGTGTGAGCTGGGACCGGGGCTGTGAAATGGTGGGGTACAGGGTGACATGGAGGCGATTTGTTTGTGGCCACCCCTTACGGGATTAAAGCATCAGGTAATAAATAGATATCACAGAGCTCCTCGATGGTGTTCAGCTCATACAGCTTCAGCTTGTGGGGAGTGTCAAGTTTGTCCCACATTTCTGGCTAAACTCGAGATATTGGCCTCATCACTGTCAGCTGCCTATTCCAGCATGCACATGTTGCCATTTGGAGCTTAAATTTATTTGAGAGCACTTGTGCAGCCACTGTTGGGTTCCTGCAGAAGCTGAAAAGCTTTGATACCTTGGCAAGAATTGGCTTGATCTAGCCATCTTGCTCCATGCCATCTTTCACTACTAACTGCAAAGCATGAGCAAAGCATGGACTATGGTTGGGGATAGGCATTCTGAAATACCAATACCAAGGGAGGCGCGGAAAGGGCCCGAGCAAGACGGGCGTATGTCCCCCGCTGCCATGCGCCCCACCTCCCCTCAATGGAACCCGCGGGAGGTACGCCATCCTGCTGCACTATCCTCGACCCAGACCAGTGCTCTACAGAATTGGGATGGGACTTGTGTAGCAATAATCCCCAGTAGGACCACAATGACACAAGAATGCTCATTGTGCTTCTTACATTTACTGCCCCCTGTAGGACCGCAACGACACCCACCATGCTCATCAGGGAAAGGATGCCCACTATGCTCCTTTCACCTACAAGCCCAAGCAGGACCACGGCGACGCCCACCGTGCTCATCAGGGAGGGAACGCCTTCCGTGCTGCCCTCACCTGCGGTCCCTACTGGGAGCAGGACCGCGGCGATGCCCACTGTGCTCACCGGGGAGAGGACACTCACCGTGCTCCTCTCACCTACAGTCCCAGGGTCTAGTGGAACCTCGGCAGTGCCCATTGTGCCTGACGGGGAGGGAATGCCAACCGTGCTTCCCTTGTTTGCTACCCATGTGGCATCTGCCGAGGGCAATGCCCTTTGCTTGCCTCACTCCTCCAGAGGCCAAGCAGGATGCCCCTCCCACTCTCCCCACACCCAAAAGGGCAGAGGTAGCTCCCTAGTGGAGTCGCTGTTGGAGATGGTCAGGAGAGGCCCCATTGTGAGTCTGGGGGTATGCTCACTACAGCCAGCACCCCGACATCACCAGTTGCTGTTGGACTCTCCCAGTAGGAGATGCTGCAGGCATCCCCTGATGGCCTCTCGACGAAGATGAGACCACAGGCCCCAGCCACCAAGGGATGCCCCCAGGACTCCCGGATGAGATCTCCCCTGACTAGTCGGCGAGCCATCCTCCACCAGGAGTAGGCGCAAGGCAGCATGCCTGCTCGCTCTGTTTGGCCCCAGCCCAAAGGGCCGACGCTCCTCCCGAGACTCCTCCAGGGAAAGGCCTCCCTCAACGCTGCCCTGCAGCCCTCATCTGACCATCTGGTACACGATGGTGGTCCCGCACTCCTCCAGTGAGCGCACACTTGAAGGAACCCCTCCCACACCTGGGCGACACCTGCAGTTACCCTGTCTTCATTTCACAATTTTCATCTCTGTACCTCCAATAGTGTGCATAATATACTACATTGTACTGTGCCCAGCCACTGTATGTTTGTATGGTAATATATGTGTAAGACCCCTATACTCAGGGAGCAAGGAGTTGAGCCCTGAGTACATAGCATAACACTGGTGGCTAGCAGTGGTTCTAGATCCGGTCAGAAGAGCAACTAGGAACGAAAAGGGAAAACCTGACAAAATGGCAGCCAAACCATACGTACAATGGCCAAAATTCGATCCTGAATAGTGCAACATAGACACATACACGTGTATGTGATTAAACTACTATTGGACAACGGATTCGAGCACGCCAAGGAGAAGATAGCAGTAACACTACCCCACCTGAGAAAAGCAGTCTTAAGCATTGCCACAAAGATCTTCCCTGAGCTGACATGGGTGCAGTTCACACAAATTGTGACTCAAGCAGTCACACTATCACTGGGGAAAGTCATAGCTTTATCCCAGCTAGACCCCCTCACCCATGACAGCAACCTGGACGACACTCTCAGCCAGGCCAGGCAACTAGTCACTGCCGCTTACCCAGAGGCTGACACAGCCACCTGGGAACAACACATCTTCAACACCCTACTGGGGATCCTCCCCAGTGCCATAAGAGAACACTTTACAATCTATGACCCAACAGTAGACCTTGACAGGGACGTCCATCTCGTCAGGCATCTTCTCACCGCTCGCACCATCCCATAACACATCGGTGCAGTGAGCAGAGTCCTGACACACAAGGCACTACACCCAAAACCACGGACACCCCCCACCCACACAGTTCCTCCAACACCACCCACTACGCCCAGGGCGCTCCCCACCAAGAGGCACCCCACCTCTAAGGAGAACACCAACCTCATCTCAATAAATCCATGGGAATTCACAGCCTGTAGTCATCGGTGTCCTATCCACGACATACGAGAACAGCTGAAAGCTGCTCGGCGCAGACCAGCAACTCAAGGGGGCCGCAAGGTCTCTTCCATAGAAGACGAGTGTGCCAAGGACAATGCACCCTCCGCCAAATAATCTGACCCTGGGGAAGCAGAGCTGGACGAGGAAGATACCCCAAGACAGCTGGATTTTTAGGACTGCTCCCGCACCTCCCCATGGTGGCGGGGGCCATCTCACAAAAATATCATCTCCCAGTCTACAACAAGATGAGACTGAATAGGGTGAAAGCAAGACTACTGGTTGATACGGGAGCAGCCAGATCCTGCCTCTACCACCAATTCTACTCCTGCCGTGCCTCGGCTTTCAGCCTGCTTCTCCCCACTTACCTCGTAGATGTGGGAGATGGACCCTTGCCTATCCTTGGGGAAACTCGGGCCTTGTGTGCTGATACTCACCATAAAGTATCAGCCCAGCACCAATTCATTATCTATGACTCAACCTGCCATCCTTACAATGCTTGCTTAGGACTGAACCTCCTGCAGAAGCTACACACTAGTACTGACTGTCACAAGCGATGCCTCCATTTCCAGAAGTCTCCAGCCCCCCCCCCCCAGCCACATTGCACATGCGCACCTACACCTTCTCCCTTGTCCCACGCCCCCACCCACTATGTCCTCTACCTTACTCCCCCTTGCCCCTTCCCTTCCCACTCCTCCACACACCACTCTCCCTGCCACCATTGCCTCCTCCCTTACTATCCCTCCCCAGCACGAGGCCTGGCTCCACCTGAACAGGCCCACCGGAACCTCCATCCTATTCTCCCTGAGCTTGCCTTCTGGAACTATTTCATCCTGTCTGCTATTTCCCACCTTCCTCCTCCCCCACCTCAAGGCAGTACACATTGCCAGCATCTCCACCACCCCTCTCACCCTTCCCAAAGGATTAGTGGCTGGTGAAATGGAAGAAGCAGAACTATGGGCACCACCTCCCTTCTCCCCTGCCACCCTTCCCCCTCTATCAGGACATCTCTCACCACACCAAGCTGACAGCCTCTAATGCCTCCTCCTGGACTTTCAAGACCTCTTCTCGTCAGGACTGGCGGACATTGGCCACACCACATACCTGGCACATGAAATCCACACCATAGGGCCACCTATTCGCCAACCATCTCAAAGGAAAAACTTTAAACAACGGGCTGAGGATAACCGGCAGGTCCAGAAAGTGCTCGATGCTGGCATTAGATCCCCATCTACCAGCCTTTGGTCCTCTCCAGTCATCTTAGTTAAAAGGAAAGATGGCACCATGTGCTTCTGTGTGGATTACCAATGACTGAACAATGTGACCACAAAGGATGCCACCCCCCTACCCAGGATAGATGACTCCCTTGACTCCCTGTATGGAGCATCCTGGTTTTCCAACTTGGATCTCCAATTGGGATACTGGCAGGTCCCTGTGCACCTGAAGGGCACGGGGAAAACCGCTTTCTCAACCAGCAACGGGAAGCATTATGAATTCAACATCCTCCCCTTTGGATGCTGCAACGCCCCCACTACATTTTCCCAGCTGATGGCGTCAGTTCTCAGTGGCCTCACCTGGGAAATCTGCCTGGCATACCTTGATGACATTATCATCTTCAGCCAGACCTGGGCCGACCACCTCCAGTGCCTTAAACAAGCCTTCATCCGAGTCTGACAGTTAGGGCTTAAGCTCAGGCCGTCGAAATGCATCCTGGCTGAACAGTCTGTCTTCTTCCTAGGACATGTCATCTCCAAGGAAGGCATAGCGCTTGACCCTGACAAACTGTGTGCTGTCACAGACCTCCCCCTACCACGAGATGTCCATGAAGTCCGTGCCTTTATCGGGCTCACGTCCTACTACCAACGCTTCGTGAAAGGATTCGCCAACATCGCAAAACCCTGCATGACATGACAAAAAAAGAGTGAACCTTTCACCCGGACAGACGATCGCATCACTGTTTTTCACACCCTCAAGACCAAGCTCATCATCGCACCGATCGTCACATTTTCCGACTACATCCTGCCCTTTCCCCTGTACACTGATGTATCCCTAGTAGCAAACGGCACCGTCCTTGCCTAGGTCTAAGAGGGACGAGAACACATCATCGCCTGCGCCAGCCATACCCTCAATCAGACAGAGAAAAACTATGCCACCACCAAACAAGAATGCCTAGGCATCATTTGGGCCTTAGACCACTTACAGGCCTAGCTGTCAGGCACCCACATCACAAAAATAACAGACCACCAGTCCTTGCAATGGCTACGCCAGTCTCAGACCCAACTACCCCTAGTTAGTCAGGTGGAGAGAAACTCTCGAAGAATTTGACTTCGATATAGCATACCGGCCCAGCAAATTACATTCAAACGCTGATGCCCTGTCCTGGCTGCCCATCAGTACTGCCACCAGATTCCTACAACAATTTCATAACAAAGATCGCCCCAACTGGATACCACCCCTAGTATTCTCTAAGCTCCACGGACACGGCCACCACCTGTTCACCCGTACCAGGCATATAGTGCTCGACCCAGACACTACCCTCAACACAATGATCCACTTACACTCAGACAATGGCATACATCTCAGGACCAAGAAACTCCTGCACTGTCCAGCCAGGCATGTGCGCTAAGAATGGATGTCACATGGATGCCCAGCCCTTCAGGGAACAACACTGCCCATGAGCCATGGCAACTCTTGTCTGTGGGCATAGTTGGACCCCTACCACCTTAAGCAGGCTACAAATACATCATAACCTTCGTAGACACCTATTCGAAATTCCAGATTGCCTGCCTGGCCAAAGAACACCACACTGTTACTGTGGCTGACGCTGTCGTCCGCCAAGTTTTCCCCTACTTCGGCATCCCCCATGCCCTTCACACTGACAACGCTGTAGAGTTTACCAACAAGATATGGAAGGCACTCGCCATCATCTTCGGGTACAAGCACTCTCACTCCTCCCCATACTGGCCACAGGGGAATGGGATATGCAAGAGAAGTCACCGCACTCTTCTCAGCCAGGCACAAGCCAGAATAGAAGAAATACAAAATAGGGACTGGCCAACCCACAAAAAAATTTTGCGGTGAGGAATGAACACCGGTCCCCAGGAAGACGTCGTTACCCCTCACAAATGAGTGTTCAGAGAAACTCCACTTCTCCTACCACTCCAACGTCATCTACAGCCCCCTTTCACTTTCCCCACGTCAGACCCCCTTCACCATGTCAGAAGCCGACTGCATCACCTACAAAACCACCAGGACCTTCAACCTGACATCGCCCCTGCCAATCCCTACAAGCCCAGGAACTCATTTATGGTGACTCAGTTACCCATCCCTAACAAACTATCACCCCGATTCTTGGGACCATATACAGTTATTGATGTTCCCAACCCTTACCAAGTAACCATCCAATACTACAACACCCTGCGCCCCTACCGCAATCGCCACGTGCGTCTCTTCCGCCCCCCACTCACCACCTCTAAACCATGCCGCACCCACTCCCCCTCCCAGGAAGCCGCACCACCTCCCACCTCCCCTGACTACATGACTGACTCGTACTCATGCTACCTCACACCATCACACTCTTCACCCTCACTCACCCCTCCCTCCACAATCATGTCCCCCACAACACCCCCTACCAACTTCACACCCTCCCCACAGACCCCACACGCACCCCCGGTGACCTCACCTCCCACATCAACAACCACCACCGGACACAAAGGCACCGCCATCTAACCAGGGAACCCTCCACCCACTCCCGGCCACCTCACAGTGTGACCGGTGCTCCACACCACCTACACCTGTCCTGACCCCCACCACGTCTAGAGCCGGCTGTCTCATGCCCACACACTCCTCACCCTCACTCACCCCTCAGTCTACACCCACGTCCTACACCAGACCCCACACCAGCTCCCCATCCTCAACCGCCACCACACCACCACCACCAAGCACAAAGACACCACCACCGAAACCAAGAACCCCCCACCCCCACCAGGTCACCTCCCCATGTGGCCCGAGCTCCTCTCCACCTACACCTGTCCTCATCACCACCACTACCAGATCCGGCCATTTATCTCACCCATCAACAAGATACGCACCCACAACCTCACCCCCACCCCCACCACCTCCAACACCACCCAGACAATCCATCTTCTGCTCCCCCACACCAAACACCTCCTCCATAATCCTCAAGATAAATCAGGCAAGATGGAAAATTCCAGTGGCCAGACCAACCAGGATGATTTAGGTGTGTCCCTCACGACCTCATAAAACCAGGTTGCTGTCACGAGTCGGCTAGTGACATTGGCTTTTGTGGGAAACCGCGAACTCAAGTGGAATCCCTGTTTATCGTTCAGTTAACCGCTCATTCGGATGGAAGCTTTGTCAAATCAATTTTTCAGTGTCATAAGTGATCGTCTTTGTGTGAGACATTAGCGCTTCCGCTGAGCGATTTGTTTTGAGCGCGTTTCGCTCACTCGACCGTTAGAAAAATGCGGCCTAGTGCTCCGCTTTTCTTTCCCACGACTTATTCAGTCCAGTGTTTGCTTTGACGGAGGAAGGTTCTGTGCTCCAACAAGTGAGAAGTCAGCCCAGGCTCTACTAGACTACAGTTTCCCAGGCTCCCACCCTTGATTTGGGTGATACACAGCATTCATCGACCAGTATTTCTTTTTGTTTTCCTAGTCTTAAGAGTTTAGTTAAGGTGTTTTTCCTAGGCGTAAGGATTTAGCTCTTGTATGAGTGAGTGAGTGCGATCTCTTTATTTGATTTTGAAATGTAACGTCAAATTTATTTTGTAATCAATAAATTTAACAGTTCTTTTTCTTGAGCTTACCATAATGTAAACGCTTGTTTCATTTCTCCGCAGTTAAGCTTATTTCTCTTATAGCTCCTAGCTTGCATAAACGTTTGCCATTCATAACTGGTACTTAGGCCAGTCTTGTGTATTAAGCTTAAAATCCGTTGTGCCACCTAGAAGTTAAGCATCAGCAAGAACCTGATAAACGTTTGCCATTCATAACTGGTACTTAGGCCAGTCTTGTGTATTAAGCTTAAAATCCGTTGTGCCACCTAGAAGTTAAGCATCAGCAAGAACCTGATACTATTATTAGTATTAGTTATTTATTGTCAGGGGTGAAGTAACTTTTTCCAGAGGCTAACAGTAACAGCAATTGAGTAATTAGTCTCTGCTGTGTACTGTTGAGAAAGTTTATAAATTCTCGTTCTTAGAGAATCGTGCGAAGCAAGTCAGCGTAAAGTAATCGTTGCTTGATTTAGCAAGACAATCATTGGCCCTGCTCTTTAATATTATTGAATATTATTATCACTTAAATAATATTTAGCATTTATTTTAAAAACCCCATGATATTTTAAAAACCCCGTGACAATTGGCGACCTCATTCCAGGATATTAACTCCTAGCTCTAAAGCTATTCACGAGATAGTACTCACTCGTTCATATTTAGGAATTTATCATTAAAGTTTATAGGCACAAGTTTACTGGTGTTTACCGTTAATTTAGCAAGTGAATTTTTGCTTTATTAATTCATAGAGTATTTAACTCTATTTAGTACTTTATTTTTGGTAACGCCAGACGATTTTATTCGCTCCTGGGTAGCCGCCATACCCATTGTGTTAATTATTGAGTCTTCTCAGTTATTTGCATTTTTGCTCTAATCTTTGCCAGTTAACTAGATAAGACTGGTCACCACTAGCTTGTGTCTGTACTCTTTACTTGTGTTATTAGCATTCGTTGCGAAGCAGTCAGTACTCAGTTTCGGTTTGCTTAATAAATTAGCGCCATGGCTACCACTGTATTTTTACAGGAAGCCAAAGAAATGGGTCTTACAGACCCAACTGAAATTAAAGAGTACATACTCTCACGGCATAATATGGACCAGCAGCGCGAGAATGATGCCCGTGAAGAGCATAAGATTCAACGCGAACACGAGCGAGAACAGCGCGAATACGAGCGCGAACAACATGAACGTGAGCGAGAACAGTGCGAATACGAGCAGAAACAGCGTGAACTCGACTTAGAACACATGCGGGAACAACGTGAATATGAACGTGCCGAACGTGAGGCACGAGAAAAACATGAGCTTGAGGTTTTGAAGCTCAAGCGAGATTCCTTGGCTTCAGGCACATCTGCTGCAGCCAACCCAAGCTCCACTAGCGCTCTTCCTACACATGTCCTGGCGACCCCACGCATCAAGCTTCCTTCATACAAGGAAGGCGAGCGAATCGAGCTGTACATAGCTCGTTTTGAGGACATGGCAGACATGTATCAACTGGATGAGGCAGCTAAGCGGCTCCAATTTCTTGGTTTATTTGAGGGCCCTGCCCTCGATATTCTCCACAGAATTCGTGGAGACAATCTCACATACGAGATGATGAAAGCTGCACTCACTCAGGCGTATGGTCTCACAGTAGACGACGCCAAAGTTCAGTTCATGCGAGCTCGTCTCCAAGACAAGGAGACAGCTGTCCAGTTCCTCGACCGTCTCACTGCTTACTTAAATGAGTGGATGGAGAAAGATGAAACTCCTTCCACGTGTGAGGGGATAATTGACCTTATGCTGCGTACACAGCTAGAGAGGTCGTGGCCTGCTGAGCTCATAGCACAGCTTAAGATCTGCCAGGTGAAAGATGCCAGCCAAATGGCAGAAAAGGCTGACGCATTCTTTACTGCATATGGGTATCAAACTCGTAAGCAAAACACCTGGAACAGCAGAAAAGATACTGCCAAGTCTGGGAAGCAGTCTCAGACTGAACCCCAGCAACAAGGCCGTTCTCAGAGTAATGGCCAAGGTCCAAGCAAACAGCAGAAGGACCAGGGGCAAAATACACAGCAGCCTGCTTGGAAGCTGTACAACAAACACCCCAACCAGCAGCAGTTCCCCAAGCAGCAGCAGCAATACAAGGACAAGCCACGTAACCCTCAGTCAGGTCAATTAGTGTATCGGAGGCAGGAGGCAAATGCTGCCTTCATTCCACGACAAACATACGGTGGTGCCATCTCTACCAGTACAGGTACTTTCCAACAGTTCACGAGTTCCCCTTCGACCATGAACTCTCCTCTACAGGTAGTCAGTGCTCCACCTCCTCAGATGGTGAGTACGACTCCTCAGGCACCTAGTTCCCAGGGCGCCACGTTTGCCGCATCGGTTGTTCCGCAGTCTCATGAATGACTGGCTGCTACCTCCTCAGACCCTTCCACCAGCAACACTGCCTTTCTTGTTCAGCCAGGGTCTGTGGGAGGTGTTTCTGTAAATGTTCTGAGGGACAATGGTTCCTCAGGTTGCTCTGTTAAGCAGAGTTTAGTTCGGCCTGATGAGTATACTGATCGACAGATCCAAGTTAGACTTATTGATGGATCAGTGAGATTGTTCCCTGAGGCATGTATCCAGGTGGCGTCTCCATTTTTCACTGGCCTGACAGCTGCAGTTGTCATGCCAGAACCTTTATTTGACCTCATATTAGGCAACATACCTGGGGTCAAAAATAGTTGCACCGTAGATGTTGCTACTCAGACTTCGGCTGCTGCGATAACACGATCCATGGCCAAGGCTCCAAATCGCGTCACTCCGTTGACCGTCGCAACGCCGCAAGATCTGATTCGTAGTCAAGATGTTGTCCAAGAGCAACAGACTGACTCGACACTTGCCTCAGTGCGCAAGAAGCTGGAGGGTAAAGTGATCAAGTATTCACGGGGAGGACAAGCCAGGTTCCTTCGTAAGCGAGGACGGCTGTACCGTGAGTCACAGACACCCCAGGGTGAGGTTCGACTGCAGTTTGTCGTTCCTGCAAAGTATCGCCGAGCAGTGTTTGAATTAGGTCATTGTTCAGCAATGGGAGGTCACATGGGTCAAAAGAAGACCTCTGACCGCATCCATGCTGACTTTTTCTGGCCAGGAATGGGACGGGAAATAACGAGGCTCGTACGTTCCTGTGATGTGTGTCAGCGTACCACGGACCGGGGACGTGTCCGTCCTGCGCCATTGAAACCAATGCCCATAATCTCTGAACCGTTCGAGAGAGTAGCAATTGACATAGTTGGGCCAATCTCTCCTAGGGCTAGTGATGGATTAAAGTATATCCTCACTTTTGTTGATTTCAGCACACGGTGGCCTGAAGCCGTGGCCCTTAAGAATATAGAGGCCGTCACTGTTGCTGAGGCATTAATTGAAGTGTTCTGTCATGTAGGTATCCCTAAGGAGGTCTTAAGCGACCGGGGTTCGCAGTTCACTTCAGCAATGATGAACGAAGCGTTCAGGTTGCTGTCCATCCGAGGCTTACGGACTACGCCGTATCATCCCATGTGTAACAGGTTGTGTGAGAGGTTCAATGGAACTCTCAAGAAGATGTTGAGGCGCATGACCGCCGAACAGGCAAAGGAATGGCCGCGGTTCATTGCTCCTCTTCTGTTTGCTTATCGAGAAGCCCCACAGCATTCATTGAAATTCTCACCCTTTGAACTGGTGTATGGACGGTCGGTCCGGGACCCACTTCAAGTCCTTCGTGAGTTATGGGACGATGAAGAACCCGACCCTGAAGTCAAGACCACCTACACCTACGTCCTTGATTTGGCTGACCGCCTCCAGTCGACGTGCGAGTTAGCTAAGGAAGAAATGATCAAGGCGCATGAAGTTCAAAAGGCTTATTACGATAGGAAGGCAAAGCTTCGGAAGTTTAATCCAGGCGATAAATGCTTGGTATTACTCCCCACTGCCCAGAACAAGTTCTTGGCGCAGTGGAAGGGTCCATTTGATGTAGCAGAGCGCATTTCAGACCTCAGCTACATAATTCAGATGGGGAATCTTCGTAAAAGGTTCCACATTAACATGTTGAAGGCTTATCATGAGTCAAACCCCGAGGAGACTGGCCTACAAGTAGCTGATGATTGTGACCAGCCACTGGAAGAAACCAGGGCAGCCGCGGTGATCCCAGCTGATGACCATGATGACGAGCCCTTAACCGCTCAGTCCCGTCAGGAAGAGACTGTTGGAGATGTTTTACTTAACCCTGACTTAGCGGTAGGAGTGCAAAATGCCTTAAGGTCACTGCTCTGTCAGTATGCTGATGTCTTCTCAGACCAACCTAGACTTGCAAAGGTTGCGTGTCATAAAATTGAGTTGACCAGCAATGCTCCTATAAAGGTTAAGCAATATCCGATTCCCATGCGACTACAGGATCCAGTAGATAAGGAAATTGCTGACATGGAGACTGCAGGCATTATCGAAAAGTCCTCATCTCCTTACTGTAGTCCGATGGTAGTAGTCCGCAAGAAAGATGGTGGAGTCAGGATTTGTTGCGACTATAGAAGGCTCAATGCAATCACCAAAGTGGATGCTGAGCCAATGGGTGACCATATTGCCATCTTCTCCAAGCTGGCAGGGTCACGATATTTCACGAAGCTTGACCTAGCGAAGGGATTCTTCCAGATTCCTCTTCATCCTGAGAGTCGTCAGTTCACTGCCTTTGCTACTCCTAGGGGGTTGTACCAGTATAAAGTCCTCCCATTTGGATTTACCAATTCCCCAGCAGTATTCAATCGTGCCATGAGACAAGTGCTCCATGGTATTGTAGGAGTAGAGATGTTCGTTGACGATGTCCTCGTTCATTCCGCCACATTGGAGGAGCACCTCAGACTCCTGGAAATTGTCTTCAGTAGACTCCAGAGTTTCAACATGACTGTGAAGCCTAGCAAATGCAAGATTGCTCACAGTGAGGTGGAGTTCCTCGGACATATTGTTGGCAACAATCACTGCATGTGTCAGGGTGACAAGATCAGGAAGGTTAGAGAAGCCCCGAGACCCGTGACCAAGAAACAGGTTAGGGCATTCCTTGGCCTACTGGGATATTATAGGAGTTTTATCCCCAACTTTGCTCTCATTGTCCAACCGTTGAACGAAATGCTACGGAAATATGCTTCAAACACCATTGAATGGGGAGAAGCGCAAGAGAGATCTTTTGCCACCCTCAAGAATATGTTGTGCAAGGAGCCTATCTTACAGTTGCCTGATTCCAGCAAACCTTTCATACTGCGAACTGATGCTTCACAAGATGGAGTAGCTGCCGTATTGATGCAGGAATCGGAAGGTGGAATCTTCCCAGTGGCATACCACAGCCATAGGCTAAAACCCACCGAGAGGAATTACAGTACTGTTGAGAAGGAACTGTTGGCTGTGGTTGATGGCGTTAAAAAATATTCTGTCTATCTATCTATCTATTGCCAGACGCCTCAATCCCGTTTGGGGTGGCCACAAACAGATCGCCTCCAAGTCGCCCTGTCCCCCGCCATTTCACTACCCTGCTCCCAACTCACACCCCCCTGTCTCATATACCTCTCCACCCCATCCCTCCATCTCATCCTCGGCCTCCCCCTCCCTCTTCCCCCCTCCACCTCACTCACATACACTCTCTTTGTCAGTCTTTCACCCTCCATCCTCTCCACATGGCCAAACCACCTCAGTGTGTTCCTCATAACGCTTCCTATCACATCCACATCCACACCACAACGTTCCTTTATATCCTCATTCATCAGCCTGTCTCTCCACGTGACTCCACAGGCTCCTCTTAAATAACTCATTTCCATTGCTCTCACGCTTGACTTGTGTCCTTCCAGCAATGTCCAAGCTTCACTTCCGTACGTTAGAGTTGGTATCACAATACTGTCATGTAGTAACTTTTTCACTTCCATGCTCACTTCCCTGTTTCTTATCACTGCTTTCAAAGAACCAGCAACCTTTCTTCCCTGCTGTACCCTTTCAAGCACTTCACCCTCCAAACCTCCATCCTTACTCATCACACTACCCAAGTACTTAAACGTACTCACATTTTCCAATTCCTCACCATCCAACCTCGCTGTACATTCACTAACTTCACCCCTCTCAAAGACCATCACTTTACTCTTCCCTACATTCACCTTTAGATTCCGTTTCTTACACACTCTCTCAAACTCATCTACCAAGCCTTGCAGCTCCCCTTCGTCTTCACTCAACAACACAGTATCATCTGCAAACAACAGTACAGGGAGTTTCCAAACACTCTCCTCTCTCACCAGGGCCACTCCAACATCCACTACCCTACCTTGTACCTCTTTTATTACCCCATCCATGTACAGATTGAACAACCATTCAGACATGACACATCCCTGTTTCAAACCAACTTTCAAAGAGAAAAATTCACTTAGTTCACCATCCACACGCACTGCAGCCTTCGCATCATCGTACATACTCTTTACAGCATTCAACAACGTCCCATCTACTCCATATATTCTTAACACTTTCCACAATCCTTGTCTATCCACCCTGTCATATGCTTTCTCCAAATCCCTGAAAGCCGCATACAACTTCTTTCCCTTCTCTAGAAACTTTTCCACTAAAGATCTAAGAATGAATATCTGATCTACACAACCTCTTCCCTTCCTAAAGCCTCCCTGTTCTTCTCCAACTAATTTCTCTGTTCTTTCTCTAACTCTGTCTATAAGTATCCTACCATACACTTTCCCTATTATACTAAGAAGACAAATGCCCCTATGATTACCACACACTTCTTTTTCCCCTTTTCCTTTGTACAAGGGAATAATTATACCTGACTTCCAATCCTCCGGGACTCTACCTTCCTCCCAGGCCAATCTGCACATCTTCCATATCCATTCTACTACTATCTCTCCCCCATGCTTCAGCATTCCACCACACACTCCATCAATTCCTGGGGCTTTCCCCGATTTAACTTTCTTCATTGCTTCCACAACTTCTATCCTACTGATTTCTTCCCGTCTTCTCACCTCCCTCCTCCTCCCAGCCATTCCCCAGCCACTTATACTCGCATTACTTCCATCCTCTATGTTCAACAATTCAACAATTCCTTAAAGTGTTCTCTCCATCTGTTCACTTTTTCTCCCTTCTCCACTAGTAATCTACCATTTTTATCTTTCACTCCCCTGCTAACTTCACTTCCACCCTGTCTTACTCTTTTCACTTCTCTCCAGAACATTTTCTTACAGTCCCTCCACTTTACACTCAAATTCCTTCCAAAGTCCTCATCCACTCTCTTCTTACTCTCTCTTACTAATCTTTTCACCTCTCTCTTTCTTTCCACATATAACTCTCTCTTCCGCCTCTCAACTTCTTCCACGCCCCTATTTCTCATCCATTCATTGTATGCTTTCTTCTTTTGTGCCACAGCCTATTTCACCTCTTCAGTCCACCACGCTGTTCCTTGCACCCCCCTCCGTCTTCTCTTCCTTCCACACACCACATCACATGCTGCACATATTTCTTCTGTAAATATCTTACACAGACCTTCCACGTCTCCCATCTGCTCCAATTCATATTTGCCCAATCGTTCCTCCATTTCTCTCTTATACTCTGCCTTTTTCTCATCCTCTTGTAACCTTTCCACTCTCCTTGCAACTACTCCTTCCTCTCGTCTTTCCCTTCTTCTATTCCTCCATCTTACTTGCATTCTAATTCTGGCCACCACCAAGTAGTGGTCAGAAAGTCCACTCCCCCAACCTCTATACACTCTTGCATCCTTTACACATCTTCACATCCTTTCATCCACACACACATAATCAATCATTGCCTTCCTTTCATTCAGTTCACCACCCACCCTTCTCATCACTCGCCATGTATACCTGTGGATCATTTTATGCCTGAAGAGGGTATTGGCTATCACCAACCCCTCCCAGCACAAATGTCCACTAACGCACTCCCATTCTCATCTATCTCAGCAGGCACACCCCACTCACCAACTATTCCATCCACCTTCACATTCCCAACTTTACCATTCATATCACCAATCAAAAACACTCTCTCATTCCTTGCAAACTTTTCCATGCACACTTCCACATTTGTCCAGAACTCTTCTCTCACTCTTCTAGCACGATCTTGCGTTGGTGCATACACACACACAATCGCCCACATTTGTATTCCAACTTTCAACTTTACCCACACAATCCTTGATCCAACTGATCCATACTGTCTTATGCTCCTCTTCCATCTTTTACTCACAACTATACATACTCCTTCCTTTGCCCTCTCATTCTCACCTACTCCTGCACATATACCCCATCCATACTCCCATTCTCTCACACTTTCTCCTCACCATTTTGTTTCAGTTATTCCACATGCATCCACTTTCGCACCCTCAAGCACCTGGACAATCTCTCTCTCTCTTTCACCTCATCATTCGCTCCTCTTACATTCCATGTACTCATTACCAAGTCCTTTGTCCGGTCCTGGGTCGTCATCGTTTGGTCAGTCCTTGTCCGAGGCTTCTTGTTTGTTTTTTTAGTTAGTTGACTTCCGGGGAGGGGCACTAACCCTCTGCCAACCCTTTTAGTCGCCTTTTACGACAAGCAGGGATACTGGGGGAGTATTCTTGAAAAACCCCCTACCCCTAGGGGGGGTAGGGGGGTTTTCAAGAATACTCCCCCAGTATTATTATTTATTTGGGGCATCATTTACTCTTGAAACTTATCATATGCCACTCACTAGTCTTAGCACGACCAAGACGGCTAATGCAAAATTGACACGCTGGACACTGTATTTACAGCGTTTAACCTTATTGTGAGATACATCAAGGGAAGTGATAACGTAGGTGCAGACCTGATGTCTCGCCAGCTAACTGCTGACTAACATGGGCAGTTGTTGCATGCTGGGTTCTGCGAAAGGCGTCCTCAGAGATTTGAGTAATCTAAGGACCAGCCTGGTTCCCAGTCAAAAGTGTAGACCTGACGTCTCACTTGTTGGCCCCACAGGACACAGTATGTCCAGGGCCTGTACATACACGTGTTCCGTAGGTTAAGGGGGAAGTTCGAGAGAGAACTCCGCAGAGGCGACTCGAGGCTATGGAAGACCCGAGTTTGCACAAGGATTCTCAGCTTCCCGATACTAATAAAAGTACTGTAGGTTAAGGGGGAAGTTCGAGAGAGAACTCTGCAGAGGCGACTCGAGGCTGTGGAAGACCCGAGTTTGCACAAGGATTCTCAGCTCCCCGATATTAATATAGGTACTGTAGGTTAAGGGGGAAGTGAGAACTCCGCAGAGGCGACTCGAGGCTATGGAATACCCGAGTTTACACAAGGATTCTCAGCTCCCCAATACTAATATAAGTACTGTAGGTTAAGGCACAGGTTGAGGACCCGTGTGCAGTTCGAGGCTATGGAAGACCCGAGTTTGCACAAGGATCCTCAACTTGCCGACACTAATCGTGTGCTATAATTAATGGCGACCTCGAATGTACGAAGCTTAGGCTGTCACTTGTATTTTTCAGCTAGAGCGTACTTTTCGTAGCATGTACTGATTGCTAGGCAGAGAGAGTAATTGTAACGTAATAAGAATTTTGTCTCATTGACACTTTTGATGCTCCACCTTAATTGGTTTTGCAGGTACAGCAATGGGTGTAGCAGTTTTGCTGTGTGGGCCAGCTGATCATCTGCTGCACGCTGCCGCCTCTTCTCCTCTGCCTTCGTCGTCGCCATATTATTATTTACTGTGTCATTTTACACGTAGGTACAGTTACACTACAACTGTCACACCTACACCGTGTATTACATACACCACGCTACACAACAATTAGTTGTCAGTGTAAATGTAGCGAATGTTCGCTCAGTTTGACCTGAGTACAGGATTTTCACCGTCGTCACGGAGTTTTTCCCTCAAGCTTGCTTTTATTAACGTAAATATGAGGTTTTCTTCGCTCACTGGCGACTGCGATTTTCTCCTGTAGCAGGATAGCACACACACCACAGTGTGAATCTTGTGTGACTGAGCTAGGATTTATATGTATGCATATTGAAATCTTTTTTCTGAAGGAAAAAAGATTTGATTTTCATGGGGTGTAATGTCACGAGTCGGCTAGTGACATTGGCTTTTGTGGGAAACCGCGAACTCAAGTGGAATCCCAGTTTATCGTTCAGTTAACCGCTCATTCGGACGGAAGCTTTGTCAAATCAATTTTTCAGTGTCATAAGTGATCGTCTTTGTGTGAGACATTAGCGCTTCCGCTGAGCGATTTGTTTTGAGCGCGTTTCGCTCACTCAACCGTTAGAAAAATGCGGCCTAGTGCTCCGCTTTTCTTTCCCACGACTTATTCAGTCCAGTGTTTGCTTTGACGGAGGAAGGTTCTGTGCTCCAACAAGTGAGAAGTCAGCCCAGGCTCTACTAGACTACAGTTTCCCAGGCTCCCACCCTTGATTTGGGTGATACACAGCATTCATCGACCAGTATTTCTTTTTGTTTTCCTAGTCTTAAGAGTTTAGTTAAGGTGTTTTTCCTAGGCGTAAGGATTTAGCTCTTGTGTGAGTGAGTGAGTGCGATCTCTTTATTTGATTTTGAAATGTAACGTCAAATTTATTTTGTAATCAATAAATTTAACAGTTCTTTTTCTTGAGCTTACCATAATGTAAGCTCTTGTTTCATTTCTCCACAGTTAAGCTTATTTCTCTTATAGCTCCTAGCTTGCATAAACGTTTGCCATTCATAACTGGTACTTAGGCCAGTCTTGTGTATTAAGCTTAAAATCCGTTGTGCCACCTAGGAGTTAAGCATCAGCAAGAACCTGATACTATTATTAGTATTAGTTATTTATTGTCAGGGGTGAAATAACTTTCTCCAGAGGCTAACAGTAACAGCAATTGAGTAATTAGTCTCTGCTGTGTATTGTTGAGAAAGTTTATAAAATTCTCGTTCTTAGAAAATCGTGCGAAGCAAGTCAGTGTAAAGTAATCGTTGCTTGATTTTGCAAGACAATCATTGGCCTTGCTCTTCAATATTATTGAATATTATTATCAATTAAATAATATTTAGCATTTATTTTAAAAACCCCGTGATATTTTAAAAACCCCGTGACTGTTGCCTCACCTGTCTCCAGCATTCAGCCCAGAGTCACCGGCCAGTTAGTACACCCCATGCCTCCAGAAATGAAGATCAAACACGTGCTCTGGACCCCTGCCCAGGGAAACAAACAATGCCTCTGATGGACACCGCAACTTCTGCATCTCCTTCGGAGAAATACACCTACCTCCACCCTCGAGATAGTGTACCAACCCCACCAGGAGCCAAACCTACCTACACATCACTGGACCTCACTCCTCCAACACCTCATGCCAACCCACCAGACTGCTACCTCTGACATCTACCACCTCCAACCACGGGGACATGACTTTTTCAGCCGTGACGGTGATGAAATACCAATACCAAGGGGAGACCACAGGGAGGCATGGAAAGGGCCAGAGCAAGATGAGCATACGTCCCCTGCTGCCATGCGCCCTTCCTTCCCTCAATGGAACCCACAGGAGGTACGCCATCCTGCTGCACTCTCCTTGACCCAGACCAGTGCTCTCCAGAATCGGGGTGAGACTTGTGTAGCAACAGTCCCCAGTAGGACTGCAACGATGGCCACCATGCTCGTCGGGGAAAGGACGCCCACCATGCTCTTTTCACCTACAGGCCCAAGCAGGACCATGACAATGCCCACCATGCTCGTTGGGGAGGGAACACCCACCGTGCTTCCCTCACCTGCAGCCCCCACTGGGAGCAGGACCGTGGCGATGCCCACTGTGCTCGCTGGGGAGAGGACACCCACCGTACTCCTGTCACCTATAGTCCCAGGGCAAAGTAGAACCGCGGCAGTGCCCACCTTGCCTGTCGGGAAGGGAACGCCCATCGTGCTTCCCTCATCTGTAGCCTCTACTGGGAGCAGGACCGCGACGATGCCCACCGTGCTTGCCAGGGAGAGGACACCCACTGTGCTTCCCTCGTCTGCTACCCCTGCGGCGCCCACCGAGGGCAACGCCCCTTGCTCACCTCATTCCTCCAGAGGCCGAGCGGGATGCCCCTCCCACTCTCCCAGCGCCCAAAAGGGCTGAGCTAGCTCCCTAGTGGAGTCGCTGTTGGAAAGGGTCTGGAACAGCCCCATAGTTTGTCTGGGGGTAGGCTCACTACAGCCAGCTCCCCAACATCACCAGTTGCTGTTGGACTTCCCCAATAGGAGACTCCGCAGGCAGCCCCTGACGGCCTCTCGATGAAGGTGAGGCCGCAGCCCCCAGCCACCAAGGGACACCCCCAGGACTCCTGGACGAGACCTCCCCCGACTAGATGGTGAGCTGTCCCCCACCAGGAGTAGGAGCAAGGCAGTGCTCCTGCTCGCTCTGTTCGGCTCCAGCCCCGAGGGCCGACACTCCTCCCAAGGCCCCTCCAGGGGCCACCCCACAGCCCTCATCTGATGATCCAGTACACGATGGTGGTCCCGCACCCCTCCAAAGAGCGCACACCTGAAGGAACCCCTCCCACACCTGGGCGACACCTGCAGTTACCCTGTCTTCATTTCACAACTCTTATCCCTGTACCTCCAATAGCGTGTATAATATACTACACTGTACTGTGCCCAGCCACTGTATGTTTGTATGGTAATATATATGTGTAAGACTGATTAGCCTGTGTTTTGAGCCCTGTTACTTTGGTTGCATGCTCTAGACCCAGTCTTGGAAAGAACCCAAACCAGACCCCCATACTAAGAGAGCAAGAAGTTGAGCCCTGAACAGGTAACATAACACAATCAAACCTTGTAGTGTCAACAGGTGGTAGGATATCACAGCCATTATCATGAAACTCACCATCTTCTTCATTAAGTTGTTCCACTGGGAATAGAGTGAATGGCTTCACCGTTGCATTATCAGTAACTATAGAATTTACTTTCAACATCATAGGAGGCCACTGTTTCTTGGTACATGTCGTACATATTGTCTGAAGTATACGAGCCTTTAATTAGGAGACATGCCAATGTTACGCTGGTCATGGTGTGGGCAAGGATGAAGTGGCCAGTTACACCTATAAATGACCTTATATCCCTACTGGACCACAGGTCAGTGGTGAGACACAGATTCTGGACTTGTTGCAACTGGGACTTCAGCCCTGTCTGAACTGTGATTGAATGCTGCGGCAGAAGCACACTAATCAGATGCTTACGCCTGGACATTACGACATGGTAGTTGCCATGAGTATGTGGAATCGCTTACTTTCAGCTAGAGACAGAGGAAGGAGATCATGGGCAGTAATTGCCACAATACAGTTAGTCCCATCTGTTGTACTCCGGTGGATTTCCACTTGGTACTGGTACTCTTTCTCGTGAACTTAGTCATAGAGGGTTGTTTTGGATCAACTGCTGCTTTGCATTGATGTATGGATAGTTCTTCTGAAAAGAAAAACACAAAATACATATAATTAAGTATGCATTCACCCGCACAAGCTTATTACTAATCTTCTTCAGGTTTAGAATTCATAGAGATTTTCCGTAAGAACAGATATCACTGACAGAATTGTATAGCCATTTCAGGTAATTTTTATATCCCAATTCCATGGCATGCCCATGATATATTTCATGACAGTGATTGTCTCTTGAGAAATGGCAGGATTCTACACCTGAAGAATTAATTCTGTAGGTATTGTTCTCCTAGACTGCATTGCTGGTTATGTGAAATAAGCCATTGATTAGATTAAGATGTCCGATGTTATATCTAATCAACAACATAAATATTTTTTCCCTTTTTTGAAAATGCTAACCCCTTCTGTTTCAAGTATCTAAAATTGAAAATTAATATAATTTATACAGTGCCCACTTTTAGGTGTCTCCTGAAGTTTTGCTTTGATAGATCCAGCAGCAGCCTGGTTACATTGACAACAAACAGCTGTAGGGTTTCCTGGTTTACTCTCACTGGAACTTGAAGAAGGCATGATGATATGACCGTGCACATTTGATTTGGGTGGCATTTTGCTCACATAGGCAATCTGCTTTTGAAACAGAGATCTAAGTGACCTGTCAACTTGTAAAGTGACACTGCTGAGTCTGCCTGCTGTTATTTCAATACTAATATGTGGAATGCCCTAGTCACTGCAATATGGATAGGAGAAGTAAATGGAGGGCAGAGTACTAAGCTTATGCTGCCAGTCCCAGATCAGTGGGGCAGGGCAAGCTAGAACATGTACTGAACACGTGTGTTTTACCCACACCATCTCAGTCAGGCCCACTGACAGGAACTGAACCTGTGAATCTTAACACTAGCCGTATTGTGAGATGAGGGCCAGTAGATTTACTATCAGGATTTCAGGTTATATTTTAAGACTTTGTATTGCTACTGGATGTTTTATTGGGAGCTCAATTGTTACACCCACGGAGTCTAGTAGATTCTCTCACTCAATGTATCATGGTAAAGGTAGGAAATTTCCAGTGTGTGTGTTGCCCAGTGTCATGACTACTGTATGTTGTGTACACACTGAACAGTCTCCTCAGCAGATTTGTTGGGAGGGCAGCAGATCTCTGCCGATTCGTGAAATTCTACTATTATCAGACTCGTGACGAATAAGCAACAAACATCCGCTTACTTACATTTGTCTTCTCCCTGGGTAAATAAGATGTCTCCTGACATGTTATAGGTGTAGAGATTAATAGAAGACAGTTTAAATAGTAAAACAACGTTGATATATGTGAATGATAAGAAACTTATTTGATAATACACTCAACCCCCTGCCATTGCGGCTTCAGCTTTCACGTTTCTCTGCTATCACGGCTACCTAAAAAACTGCACAAACACGACTATCGCGCCCCAAATACGTGCTATAGCACACCGGAAATGGTGGGAAAAATAAAAAGTGTGGGTGCCTGGTACCCCACAGACAGTTGAGGCAGGTTAAGGCGTGGCAGAAGAGGCCAAATCGCTGGAGCAGGTTTTGCTGAGACTACTGGTGAGGAAATCCGAGAAATGATACAGCCTGCTGCAATTACTGCCAACGAAATTATTGGAGATGATGATGTGGCACAAGAAGAGGATAGCCCAGGAGAGGATGAGGAAGGTGTAAATGTGATGCGTGAGGGATTATCCATGGCCGACATCAAGAAGTTGATAGACTTGAGTTACCAGCTATGCCAACGCCTTGAATAAGATTTGAAAATCAACAGCAAAGCAAGGTACACTTTTATTAACCAGTGGATTGTGAGCCACAGCTCAGGCTGAGAAGCATTGCGTTGCGAGCCACAGCTCAGGATGGGAAGCGCCGCGTTGCAAGCCATGGCTCAGATTGTGCTAACCTTCCAGTGGCTGCACGTCACTTCTCACTACTCCACCCCTATGCAACCTTACACATGGCGAGACGCAAAGACAGAGAGAGTGATTTTTTCTTTTTACCAGGTGATGCCCTGGATGTTTATCTTCAAGTTTATAATAAACGAAAAAATAATCATTTTTTTCACTACACCCCTATGCAAACTTAAGCATGGTGTTACACAAAGACGGAGAGAGAGTTTATTTATTTATTTTTTCACGAGATGATGTCCTGATGCCCTGGATGTTTATCTTCAAGTTTACAATAAACAAAAACTTAAAAAAAAAAAAAAAATTGCACCATGCTGTGAGATTAAAAAAGGTAATTGCACAATCCATGGGTTAACAATGCAGGCAGGTTATGAGGAGCAGCACCATGCCCACATCAATTCCCTCCACCAGCGCCAGATCACCGAATTCTTATGGCATCGCAATGAGGCACAGCCGGCCCTGCAACCAGAGGCTGAAGACCAGGACCCTCCCACCTGCCCTTAGTCTTTGACAAGCTCCCTGACTTAAGAGGGCTTCTCTGGTGCTACAGCTGACAAAATCCTGGATGACTTACAGGCACGTAGGGGTGGTCAGTTAGGCTCCACCCAAGCCTTGGAACCTACCCAACCTCCTAAGCCCTTCATCATCCCCAAAAAGGTAAATAAATTGTAAAAACGGTACAGTAGTCCTTCATTTACCCGGACACTCAGTAACTGGATGTGTTCATTATATGGACACTGGACCTTGGCTCTGTTAAACCATTATCCGAATTTACTTGCTATTGCCTGGACGTCAATCTCCCCTCGAACTTCGGCCGGCCAGCCGACATGTTCAAACATCCGGTATTGTGGCCGCTGAGCTTGAGCCGATAGCAGGAAGAAGTCCATAACCCACAACCAGAGCAAAAATGCACGTCCGCCCCCATAGTGAATGGTTAAAGTTGTGCGCTCATCCGATTATTCCCAACGAACTTCCAGCATCTGAGTAATATGACTGCAACCCGCAAGCAGTGTTAAAACATCCGTACGCATCCCCACTGAATGTCCAATTTCACAAAGCCACTGGGCTAAATCTTTCCCAACCGCCACCACCATCGAACATAGACCACAAGCCACGAGTACATGTTTGGTGACAGCGGCCGTCCACCTCTCTATTGAACGTCATATGTCCCCCGGTCACCATGAGTTGTGTTTCCGCATGGCCATTCAGCATCTAACAGACCTCAAGTCATGAGTAAATGTTTGGTAAAAGAACTCCTCCACCTGTTGACAGCAGGGGCAGAATCCTGCCCACAGCCTTGCTTCTCCTCCCTTCCCGTCCCTCCTCCATATCCTCTCGGCTCCCCCCTCCCTCCCTCAGTCCCTACCCTCCTCCATGGTGATAACACTGACTGGTGAGTTTTCTTTTTCTTTCTTTCTTTTTTTTGCGATTCATTCGACTACTATTGGTCTTATCGAAATTCCGCAAAATCCACGAGAAAGCTCATGAAATTCTGTATCAACAGGAGTTATATGCTTAACACATGGAAGGTGCTGGCAAAATTTGCACTAGGATGCTGAGAACTTATATGAAAGTACATTTTGCTCCTGAACACTTTATTGTCGCTGTTTATCTGTGCTTTCACTTATCAGTTTTATGTGCTTCTATTAGCTTATCTTACAGTATAAACACCAGCGAAGATGATGATATACCATTTATACCAATGTAACCAATTTCCAGTGGCATACTTGGCAGTGGATTTTTTTTTTTTTTTTCGAGTCCCAGGAGCAATCTCTCATCACAGATAACTGATTTTCAAACCGTCTTCAGGTTTTATTCTGGATTTTTGTTGGTTATGCATTGTTTTCGCGATGTTTAGCATTAATGTGGATATCTTATGCTTGTTTTGATGTCTAGATATGGCAAAATGACTGGAGAACAGTGCCAAAATTAGGAGGGTATTGTACAGCCGACAGCAGAAGTTCGTCCCTCTTAGCGTGCGTGATACGAGCCTGTTGATCTGGTATCACTATATGAGATAGAGTTGACAGGTACGCTTTAAATGGCTAATATTAAAGAAATGTGTTCGGAGATAAGAACACATTCTCTAATGATAATATTAATTTGCAGCAGGTGGGATAATAAAGTTATTGTGAAATGTTTGACATTGGTGTATGAAGATTCATCGTTACGGACACAGACGCCTAGGATTATTTGGACTGGACTGATGTTGCCAGCAAGTATTATATGAAATATTATAGAACGATTGCAGTCCTAAAGGTGAGGTTGCAAGAAAACACTAATTACGATGTCAGTTACACACTAAACAAACACAGAAACTGCCAGTTTGTGTTTCGCCATTATGCGATTTTGTTTTATAAGTTAAGTCACTTCCTTTTCCGATCTCTCTCCCCACCCGTCTCTCCTCTTCCAATTAAGTCATGCTCTGCCATCATCCACGTTTTATCGTTAATGTTGAAAATCGTATGTCTGTAGGTAAAGTGTGGGAAATAATATAAAAGTGTCAATGAGCTTCTTTTCCTCCATCGCTTGAAGTGTTATCAATGACTTGAATATAAATGTTAGTAACATGAATAAATAGTCACTGTGGTGGTTAGGAGACATTTCTCGTCATCATTTATGTAACACTTACCTAACTATCGTTCTTACAGTGCCCAAAATACACTCCCTCTCCACCCCCTCGCCGTCTCCTCCCCTCCCCCTTCCACTGTTTCCATAACTTCTCCCCCCTCCCTCCGCCCCCATTTCCAGTAACCTTTGTTTCTAGCCTGCAACACTCCGAATCCCTCCCCACCGTGTTATTGTATTGACCCTGCCCAACTTCTCTCCCTTGTCATTTCAAATGTCTTTTTCTCTCCCTTTTTCATTTTTGTCTCGGAAATCGAACAACATAACGATGTTTGGGTCATGTTTTTGTATAGTATCCTTTAATAATGTGTAATATTATAATGACCGTGACAATGGCGGTCAAGAGGCATTAACTGTTCAAAGGACGGCAGTCAGTGCCTCAGTTTAATGATCATTTTATTTCTCCTCCTCTAGCCATTAATATCTTGCTTACACTTATCTTATAAATCCCAGCATACATAAAATATGAAGCACAAACGTCCTTCTTTTCACCAAAGAAAGTATAAAATGAAAAATAATCATTGCGTATGTTGTATGACTGAGGTGGTTTGGACATGTGGAGAGAATGGAGAATGAAAGACTGACTAAGAGGGTGTATGTAGGTGAGGTGGAGGGAGGGAGAGGGAGGGGTAGACCGAGGATGAGGTGGAGGGATGGAGTTGAGAGGAATATATGGGGGAGGGGGGTTGAGGTGGGGGGAGGGGAGTCAAATGGTGGGTGACAGAGCGACTTGGAGGCGTTTTGTCTGCGACAACCCTTTCGGGATTAGGGCGTCGGGCTATAGATAGATAGATAGATAGATGTTGTATGATCTACACGCATCCAGAAAATATTTTCTTAAAAGTACTATCAGTATTCTTGGTGATAATTTGTAGATCTTCATTTACGATTAAATATAGCAAAATAGATGATAGTCACAAAAGCTGTATCCTCATACATTTGGCTACCATAATCATCGTAATATACGATGAAGGGGGATTATACCCCTCTGGATGAGTAGATTAAGCCCTTATCGGAATATGCTTGTCATGAGCCCGGACAGCAGGCAGATGTAAGTGGAAGTATGAGATTGTCGCGGTGTAAGGGTTAATTATGGTAAAGGTTTGCTTCCTATCCATCCGAGTCCTTGTCACTCCTGTATCGATAATATCGGCAGTTGCAGAACAGATGTTCAGGGCGCTGACGGACAGCCATGCCGTTACCTTTTGTTCTAACCATGCAATGCAGCTATGGGAATGGAATGATAGGGATAATCTTGCTGACTGCATTCTCTGACCTTGTAAGATCATGCGTTGAGGGAGTTCAGATCAAAGTATGTCGATGGCATATTGTTTTAAATTATATATAAGTAGACGTATCTCATAGGTCTCACTTTAGTGCGGAACACAATGTGTGGGGGGGAGGGGATTATGGAAGCAGGAATACTTTGGGTGTGGGAAGGGATTACATATATTACAAGCTGGGACACAGATAAATATGTTATAACGTGAAGGGAGGAGTGAGGGATACAGAAAGCGGGAAGGAGGCGAGGAGGGAAGGAATCCACAAGGGGGGGATGGTATTGAACACTGATAGTTACGATGGACATATTGTTATGTAAGTAATTTGGTTACTTGTGTGTAATACAGTTGGCAATATAACATGCACGAGTATTGTGTTTATAATGTCATTACAATTAAGACTCAAAGTCCTGTAAATGGTAATAACTGTATTCAAATTATGAAGAACCGATCTAGTTAGGGAGGTAAACAGAAGCAGAGTCAGTTAAATGAAATCGCTGGGAAGGGTTGGGGTGTTGAGGGAGAGAAACAAGGGGTACTGGTAGAGGGGGGGAAGGGAGGGGGGAGAAGTGATGGAGACAGTGGAAGGGGGAGGGGAGGAGACGGCGCGGGGGCGGAGAGGGAGTGTATTTGGAGCACTGTATTAACGATGGTTATATAAATGTTATATAATGTGACGAGTAATGTCTCCTAACCACCACAGTGACGATTTATTCATGTTACTAACATTTATATTCAAGTCATGGATAACATTTCAAGCGATGGAGGAGGAAATGAAGCTCATTTGACACTTTTATATTGTTTCCCACAGTTTACAGACATACGGTATTCAGCATTAACGATAAAACGTGGATGATGGCAGAGCATGACTAGGAAGAGAAGAGACGGGTGGGGAGAGAGGTAGGAAAAGGAAGTGATTTAACTTGTAAAACTAAACCGCATACTGGCGAAACACGAACTGTCAGTTTCTGTGTTTGTTTAGTGTGTAACTGACATCGTAATTAGTGTTTTCTTGCAACCTCACCTTTAGGACTGCAATCGTTCTATAATATTTCATATAATACTTGCTGGCAACATCAGTCCAGTCCAAATAATCCTAGGCGTCTGTGTCCGTAACGAAGAATCTTCATACACCAGTGTCAAACATTTCACAATAACATTATCCCACCTGCTACAAATTAATATTATCATTAGGGAATGTGTTCTTATCTCCGAACACATTTCTTTAATATTAGCCATTTAACCCGTCACGTCCCGAGGTTTTCCGCACCTCCGACATCCCCCAGTCCCGAGGTATTTTCGATTTTTTTTTTTTTGGCTAAAACCTTCGCTTTTGGTGAGAAACATCGAAAATTCATAGAGAAATCGCTCACCTGAGGTTTAAAGTGCCCAATCCAGGTAGGAGTTCCTCCTTACCTGAGTGGGTTTTCTAACATGCTGGCACCAAAGAAAACGAGTTCTGTGGGAGGGTAACTATTTCATCCACTCATAAACGGTATTTCTTTATTTACTTGGTACGAATGTATATGTAGTATGAGAGTATATTGGTTTTCAAGCAGTAATAAAGGCATTATAAGCATTGTTTCACTCACTAACTAATCACCATACCTGACCTATTTTTGCCACACTACCTGATCATTATTTCTGGCTGTTTCTTCTTCTAATGCTATGTAAACATTGTCCTCCACATTGTCATCGATTGGGGAATCACTCTGGCCCTGAATAACTTTACTAGCCAGGTCACTGGTAACAGGTCCTTTGCCAAGACAATGGCGTGAGGGGGGGAGGGGGGAGGTTATGCAGTGTAAGGCATTGTCCCTGCTTGGTATCTTATACAGGAATAGAGGAAGGTGTCCGGTGTATACATACGAAAAATCACGTGCGAAAATTGAAAATTGTGCAAATTAGGTACCTTGCAATTGCACGACGTACTGGTACGTCGCCGGGACTGGCAAATGCAAATCGTGGTGACGTACCCATACGTCGTCGGGACGGGGCGGGTTAAAGCGTACCTATCAACTCATACAGTGTTACCAGATCAACAGGCTCGTATCACGCACGCTAAGAGGTACGAACTTCTGCTGTCGGCTGTACATACTGAAATACCACGCGGCAGGGTGAACCCGACACCACCACCCCAGGAGGAGAGTATGAGGGGGTGACACCCACCTCACAAGGGGACGACGGAGAGGCTGGCTTGCCTGGCTCACCGTCCAGGCTAAAGCGACATATCTCTCCCATGACCCGGCACCCCTCTTCCCCGCAGCCAGACCACAGGGCAGTGTACATGAAAAGTACACTACTCTTCAGCAGCAGGAACGCTCACCAGAATTGGGGTGGGACTTTGCAGTGGCAGTCCCAAGCACACCCTCTGATGCCAAGTCCCCTGGATCAGCCTCCTATATAATAGAGGACTCAGGAGGAGCCTCAAGGGTTGCTATTCCCCTATGGCAGGAAGGCACGCTCCGTCAGAGCTGTGGCAAAAGCCGAGAGAGTTTGTCTGACCTCTTCCTCCCCCCGTCCCTGGGATAAAACCTTCCCTGCCGGAAAGAGGGCACACTCCGTCAGAGCTGTGGCAAAAGCCGAGAGAGTTCGTCCAACCTCTTCCTCCCACCAGCACTGGGACAGGAATCCCGACGACTGCAGAAGGAGGGCATGCTCTGTCGGAGCTGTGGTCAAGGCCGAGAGAGTTCGTCCGACCTCTTCCTTCCACCGTCGCAGGGGCAGAAGTCCCAGGCCCCTACAGCCGGAGCGCAGGCCATGCTGGATCCGTGGCTGTGACCAGGAGAGCCTAACTGGCACTATCTCCCAGCCGCTCAGGTTGGCGGTGTCCCAGAGAGTCTCCTCTGACTCCTCCCACTCTCATGCCTTCCCTAGGAGCCCAGGCAATGCCCAATGGGGCTGCCTGATGGAGGGAAAGTCCCCTGGACCTCCCCTGCATACTCCGGACCAGAGTTTTGGCTGGGTCCTATGGGCTCGCCAAGCAGGAGACCCGGCCCTTGGTCGCCTTTCCTCCGCTAGTACCCAGGCTCCTGTAGAGGGGAACGCCACTAGTGCTGCCCACCACCTCTGTGGCAGAGCAAGGCACCCCTCTCCCCACCTCTCTACCTGAGAAGGTGGGATTTGCTCCTCTACAGGCTTCTCACCCGAGACCAACTGGGCGAGACGTCCCCGAGGCCAGGTGTCCGGTTCTTGCAGCCTCACCTTCCCCAGGTGTTGTCGGGCTCTGCCCTGACGAGAGGCCGCAGTCCAGTCCTGACAGCCTCCTCCTCCAGCTGAGACTGCAGTTCCTGGAGTCAGCGGGCCTCCCCAAATGCTCACTGTGGTGGTCGGCCCTCCCCCGGTGCAGGTGGCCGCGGTTCCTCCCTGATGGCCGCCCCTGCCAGATGAGATGACAGCCCAGTAAGGGCAGCGCCCTCCTCCCAGCTGACCCTAGGCCCAGGTCCCAGGTCCTACAGCCCAGTAAGGGCAGCGCCCTCCTCCCGGCCGACCCTAGGCCCAGGTCCCAGTTCCTACAGCCCAGTAAGGGCAGCTCCTCCCGGCCGACCCTAGGCCCAGGTCCCAGGTCCTCTCCCATGACCCCGACGACGACTAAGGGACGGTGCCGAGTAGCGCAACTCCTGGTCCTCTTCGGCCTTAGCCTGGAGGGCCCTGCCTCCAGCCGGGCCGTCACGGCAAGGGAGCTGCGTAACACACCACCTGCCCACTCCTTCCTTAATTTCATCAGCATGTCTATTCCTTGTTTTTAATATTTTATCCTCATCCTTTAAGGAGCTGAGGAAAGTATCTATTTCTTCTATAGATATATACTTAGTCTTCTCTGACATAGGTTTCCCAACCAGTTGGTCAGTTTTTTTTTTTTTTTTTTCAGTCTCCTGTTTAATCTCAGTAGGCTTTACTGTTCCTTGCAAATGTTTACAGAGTTGCATCAAGCCTTCCTCAATCTCTTCACAGGAGAAATTACCTTTTTGGTACCTACCATACAAAGCATCCTTAGTTTTTGATAGAAGCTTTAAGGACACAATTCTTGAAAGCACCCAATCTGATGCCTTAATATCTCCATAAGTACCTAAGGCCTTTAAGTTACAATTCATTGCGATTCTAAAATTTTGAAAGGAATAAAAATCGTGTCTAGGTATGGGTAATTCAATTAGATCCTTCAGTAATTGAGTAATAATTTGTTCCCTGTCTTCCTAGTTTTGTCTAAGAGTCAAGGCCACCTCATAATTATCTTATACTACTGGTAATTCTTTTATCACCTGATATGGTGTTCCTTTGACCTGTCCTAACAGATGTGTGAGCTTGCTGACCTCAGGGAGATCTGTTCTATTATGTACTAAATATGAATTGATCCCTAAAGGATTTCCAGTTTTGCTCCCCATCAAACTCCGGAAGCGTTATTTGAGGTAACACAGCTCTACCCCGCTGTTCCACAATTGGTGTTTCCGCGGCAGTCTCTGCTAATTTTGACTCTAGTGTACTACAGTTAAGTATTCTTCTAATTTACCTTCAGATTTCGTAGTTCCTGACTGAGTTCCTTATCATCAGCCTTTACTATAGCTGCTTCTAAAGTTATATAACCTTTTTCGTACTTATTCCATCGGTCTTTCGGTATATTTAGGAGACTATTTAATTTCTCCCTGGACAGAAGTATGTCGTCCAACGACTGTTTGCAGCCATTTATGGCTCTAGTTACCCATCCAGCTTTACTGCTAAAAGATCTTTGCAACAAGGAAACAGACATGTTGACTGATTTCTGATTTAATTAACTATGAGTTACAACCACAAATTTACCTCAGCTTAGTAATTATCTGATTATTTTAAATTTTGAAGAGGGTAGGGATTAGGTCCACTATATCAAACCTGTCCCCCTGGGTTATTAAACCTCTAGGGTTGTATTTATCCCCCCACTTAGTTTCCAAATACTAATTTTCCGGCTCAGGTAATTATTCATTTAAATTTTGAGGAGTGTAGGGATTAGGTCCGTAAATTCAACCTATCTCCCTGGGTTATTAAACCTCTAGGGTTATATTTTATCCCCACACTCAATTTCCAAAACATCCATTTCCCCTGAACTCGGTATATACGTATTTTCATATAATCCACTGCAACCGAACGTGGTAGTAGGTTATGCCCAACAAAAGCAACTTTAAACACATTCAATGCTCCGGCACACATCTGCTCTCCTCACTCGGTAGGGGTACCAAAAACGTGAGAAATATTTGATTTTATATAAGTCGGTATCCTCACTCGGGGCACCAAAAAATGTCAGAAATATTTGACTTTGTATAAATTGGTATCCTCGGTCAGGGCACCAAGATGTAAAAAAATTCTGGAATTTTCTAGTAAACAACTTGTAGGTCCTTACTCATCCCTAAAAGTAAATTTAAACAAGTCTCATAGGGTTAGGTGAACCGTAACTTATACCTTAACTCACCTAACTATTCCTCTTCTATCTCCTAGCTAATCCCCCCTTTAAATGGCCAGTTCGTAAAGGTTACTTAGCTAGGGAGTTCCGGACAGCAGATGACGACGAGCCTGCTTTTCTGTTGGTTGCCTGGGGAGTCAAGCGTCCTTGAGGTGCTTATGTACAAACGTGCTAGCTCGAAGATGTCAAGGAGCCAAGTGAGTCAACAAGGCAAGCCTCTATCTCCCTCATGGAATGATAGAGGTGCCAACTATTAATACAGTTAGATTACATCATGATATATACAGGGCGAATCTAACAAATTAATCTTAGTTTTAATTAAACTAAAGCCAAACCAAATATTCCCTTTTTCTATGTAGTATGCTAAACCTACATCTGCCTTTTGTATGAGGGCCTTTTCATCCTCAGACACGTCATCTAACGCGCAGACGCAGTTTAGGTCAATGGAAATTCCCAAGTAATTACATGTATTTTCAATATAGTTGTCCACGAGGGTTAAACGCAGTAGCATTTAATTTATCAATAATAAGAATTACTAAAGAGAACGTAATTTCCGGGTTATAAAAACCGCTTGAACAGTTATTAACGATCTCAGGTTTTCATCTGCTTCTAACCACGGACGACTATTTTAAAAGGCAGAGAGCGCAACTGCTCTGGGGGAAAATATTTCCCACATAGCTCAATTTTTGGGTACGAGTTTTTGGGGTCTGGCAGGGGAACACCACCGCTAAAAATTTTTGTCATCTGTCATTACTGTTTCATGAAAACAAGTTAATTATTGTGTGATTGGTTTTAGATGGCTACATAATAGAGCTGATCAGGCTTACTATTTTACACCTTGTTTTTGACCCTGCGGACCACGCCCACCAGCGTGTTACCTGCAGAAATCCCTTTCTCTGTATAGAGAATTATGTAGAACATTGCTATACACAGGAAAATTGGTTAGATTTCCAGCTACCCTGAAAGGGGGACTACCATGATGCTATGGACCACGAACGGTTCAAGATCTGGTTCCAAGAACAATTACTTCCCAACATCAGTGGAGGATCACTAATAGTTTTAGACGTTGTACCATACCACTCAAAAATTACCTGTAAAGTGCCAACAACCAGCAGCAAAAAGGATGACTTACTACAGTGCAATTACTTCAGATCTGTAGAAAACACAGGTCAAAGCAAGAGTACGAAATTGATCAGACAGCAGTTCGTCATGGACATACGAGTACTCCGGCTACCTCCCTACCCCTGCCTGCTGAACCTCACTGAACTAATTTGGGCACATGTGAAAACTGATGTGAAGCAGAGAAATTCTAATGGTAACCAGTGCTTGAAGAAAGTTGAGGAAATAGCCTACGAGGCAATCAACAACATAACATCTGAACATGGAAGTGCATGGACAAAACACTAAAAATTGAGACTGAATTCCGAACCAAGGATATTGCACAAGATCATTATGTTTTAAATTTTGTAGTTAATGTGTCATCTGACGAATGTAGTGTGGTCGATCCCAGTGAAGAGGAGAGTGATATGGAGACCTAAATATACCTTACCCTAGATATGCTTAGCTTAGCTTCTAATAATTATGATTTGTGTGAGCACACACACACACACACACACACACACACACACACACACACACACACACACACATCCCACTAGGGTCAATACATGCTTTTCTCAATAAACATACACATTTTCATTACCTTCACAGGTAACAATAGCTTTACAAAGCTACATTCATGTTTGTGTTCATGGTCAGATTCAGTAAAATTATTTCTTACATTAATAAGTTTGGTGTTTATTTTCCTGAGTTTTTTCATAAGTATCATGAGAGAGAGAGAGAAAGAGAGAGAGAGAGAGAGGCGCCCGGAAAGCAATGGATTACATCACTGTAGAATGAACCGAATATCCGTTAATTACGGAAAAAAAGGAAAGTAAGATAAAGGCAGACCCCATGAGAAAATAATACTTGTAATGTGCTGTTACAATAAAACCGCGTACAGTGTGAACGAACTTAAACATAATGAAATGACAATATAAAAAAATAAATCATTAGGTCTGCTTCCGTCGCTAACTCTTGTCCGTATGCATGCAGTTGCGACTTTACTTAGTTTTATTATCAATGTCGTTCAGGTTTATCTCAAATATCTTAAAAAGGCATATATTTAACATTAAAAATATCAATGCATTAATTTGTATCTATTTTTTTTTTATGTGAGGAAGAAGGAACCAAAGGCAATGAGGCCACAAAACTGTTCCTTTCAAGAGAAAAACAAAATACAAGAGAGAGCCAAATTCAAGATCCATTCATTTCGAGATGTCTGGACACACTGCGTTTGAAAGACTGGAGATCATAGGAAGCAGGAAAAACGGACAGAGGGAGACAGTTCCAGAGTTGACCTGTTGCATAAATGAAGGACTGGGAGTAACGGTTAACTGTTGCATTAGAGAGTTGGACAGAAAAGGGGTGAGAGTTTGCTGCTAGACGGGTGCTACGCGCCCGTCGTAGAGGTGGAGGAATGCATGCAGACAGTTCAGAGGAACAGTGACCATTGAAGTAGCGATGGAAAAGAGATAAAGATGCATCAGTGCGGCGAAGAGACAGAGGTTGAAGGGAGTCAGTATGAGGGGGAGAGTTAATGAGACGAAAAGCCTTTGACTCCACCCTACTGAGAAGAGGTGTATGTGGGGAGCCTCCTCACACATAAGAGTTGTACTCCATGCAGGGGAGGATAAAACCCCTGTATAGAGTCAACAATTGTGCAGGGGTAAAGAAGGAACGAAGTCGGCTTAGCACACCCAGTCTCTTGGAAGCAGATTTTACAAGAGATGTAATATGATCTTTCCAAGATAAGTCCCGAGTAAATGAAACCCCAAGCACGTTCAAGGATGATGCAGGATTAAGCTGAATATTATTAAACATTAGTGAGTATACCTGTGGAAGATTTTGTGGGGTTGATAGGTGCAAAAACTGAGTCTTTGATGCATTAAAAACAACCAGATTATTTTTACCCTAGTCAGAGATACGAGCCAAGTCAGACATTAGGTGTGCCATCCAGTATCTTACAAATAAATGAGGGTTTTGGTAGGAATACAAAGTCAATTTGGCGCACGTTCAAACACGATGGAGACTGACCAATCAACGCCCGAGAGCATCGAGCAGTGTTACCAGTTCCAACTGTCCTCAGCTGGCAAAATCAGTGCGTCCTCAGCTGGCAAAATCAGTGAAACCGACTTTGGGAGGTAATTCAAATATTTGGGTCATTTATAATACTAGCTTTGTTCTGAATTTTGTCCATTTATTTTAGTGCACCTTCATATCCATTCCACAAGGATGAGCAATATTCCAGGTGAGAGTAACAGAGTGTACATGACTCTTATAAATATATAACATAGATAAGCAATTGATAACATTAATGCCTGTGTAATTTGATGCTAACGCTCGTGAGCCACGCTTGAACTTGGTAAATAGTCTTGCTGTATCCCATAACGATGGATAGGTGGCGCCCATAAATGTAGTGTTAAAAAGTGTCGTGATCATTAAAACCCAGGTGGTATACCATCTGGCCCATTTGCCTTGCTGCATTTCGATCTTTTGATCTGATCTGAGACATCTTGCATAGTTATAAGGCTATCTAAGACTGGTATGTAAACGTCATTTTTGCAAAGAATTAACTCTGCATTCGTGTACACCTGTGTCTGTGGGCAGCAGGGTAGAATTAAGTGTGATAGGGGTGTAGTTTACTTTACTACGTCAGTTAACTGCACGCCATAGCCGAGCCATCATCGTTATCCTGTAAAAGACGGTTCCACCTGTCTCCCAGAACATCCCGGTCGGTAGTGTAGCCTCGGACCTTCCTATCATACGCACATCCAGACAACACACACACACACACACACACACACACACACACACACACACACATATATATATATATATATATATATATATATATATATATATATATATATATATATATATATATATATATATTAACCACTATGTCAACGTCAGTGTCAAGCACAGGCGGGTCATGCTGTGCTAGTAAATTTCTCAGGATCCGAGGTACTGAATCTATTATGACGTTTTATAAAACTGGATATGTTATTGTACAATAGAGCGTCATCTCCCAAGCGCGACGCGCTAGTGGCTAGGCTGTCTTGGTTGGTGGCTGGTGCACTGATTACAACACTGATTGGTGCAAGGTCTGAAGGCAATGCTCTGTCTTGAGTTACCTTAAAGTCATTAACAAATTTAATCATATTCTGAGATACTATACGTGAGTATTTCTGACATCCATTCTTCGCCTTGACGGTATGTCAGTTTGCTGGGGAAGGATTTCGCTTCATATACAAATTATTGACAACTAGCAACTTTTCATCCATACACTTTCCTAAAAGCAGAACAGCATTTTTATTTGGCTCTACTGGGTCTGGTAGATATGGATACGAACAGTCATGCCACTCAAGGCTACCTAGCAATTCATGCACGGCGTTACCACAGCGAACATGATATCACCCTTGACAACACAGCCATCTCCCACCACGTTTACCTTCACGTTTTCTTGTACGTTGGCCAGCAATATGGAGAGTCCGGGGATGGCGCGTAACAAAAACCAAATAACAGACCTGGAAAACTTTTCAACTTAAACCATACTTGGTTGCTTACTGAGGTGTCCAGCCCTAGAAAACTATGAGATGAATACTGTTTGATCAAAACACATATCTCCTCGGTGAGGACTCTCGGCTTTACGGCTAGTATTTGAATAATGGCCAGGAAATGAGATGGCCAGTGGAGTCTTACACAAACATATATCATTTGACACTGTATTGTACATGTAAGGTTTTCAAGTTTGGTTCTTTCTGAATTAATGTTACAGGACACTACACTTAGGTGGTTCTGTGGTAGTTTTAAAAAGAATGAAGGCTCGCTCTATCAATAACCACACCGTCTCTGTAGAGTTTTCTTTCATTCACGTTCTGACGGATGTTGCACCTTTGGTTTTAGGGACGTTCCTTCTCTACCACTTCCGCTTTACGTAGCCTCTTCCATTCCTCTTGCACTGACGGAAGAACATCCCTTTTCACGTAAATTTTCCTGTAGGGTTCGTGTCGATCTCTCAATTTGCTGAAATTTCCTAGTATTTTGTCAGGTGCATCTTTAGTAGGAAGAGTTACCAGCATCGGGCGTGTTCTGGTGTTGCCTGGGGTGTAGCATCCCAAACTGCGATGAGAAAGGATCTTCTTGTTGGTCTCCAACACCTCCCAAACTTCCTTGCGCTTCTCATCGTCATTCGTCTGGTCGCCGAAAGCTTGTTGCTTATCAGGAACACCCATCATCACCAGATTCATTTCCCTTTCCTTACGATCGACCTTACAGAAAAAAAAAAAAAAATGTTGCTGCATAAGTATTTCGGCCTGCTTTTCTGTTTTTGCCTGCACCTCGTTGAGCCTCCTGTCTGTGTTTCCCTCTGATGTCATGATGGATCTTCTCAGATCGCTGAGTTCGGTGGTAAAAGATGCAAGCTTCTCCAGCAGCACCACCACGTCCACCTCACCATCATCCGTCGACATGATCGCGTTTATCAGCTCATCCTTGGTAAGATTTTTAATGTGATATTGCTGCATCTTCCGTAAAGTCTGCCAAGTCCTTCCAGACATTACGTTGGTCGAAATGTAAGTAGAAATGTACCTACAAGGAGGGCAGGGGAGGGCACAGAAAACAATGATGCCATCGTTTGCTGTCAGACCCTACTGATCCTGCGGAAACTGGGGCAGATTGCTGCAGGAGGGGGTGCGTCTGGAAAGTTTGAATTTCCCTGTCTAATTTTGACGAAGTTCAGACTACACTGCATTAGCTTCTGCTCTTTATAGGAGCACCGTAACTTCATGTGCCTTATGTGTTGTTCGTGGATTTGTAGGGTCGCTAGTATGCCTTAAAAATTCAAATTTAACAGGAAGCTTCCAGCTTTGATGTTTACAGTGGTGCAGCGTCACAAATGCACACCATACTTTCCATGGCATACAACAGCTTCCCATTTACTCCAAGTATTCTTAATATTTTCCACATTCCTTGTCTATCCACTCTTTCATATGCTTTCTCCAAATCCATGTTGGCCGCATACAGCTTCTTTCTCTCCTCAAGAAGCCTTTCTACTAAACACCTTAGGTATGAATATCTTAACTACACAACCTCCTCCCTTCCTAAAACTTCCCTGTTCTTTCCCAGTCTAATTCCTCTGTTATTTCCCTAGCCCTGTCAGTAAGTCTATCAATCTATCTATCTATGGCCAGACGCCTTCTTCCCGTAAGGGGTGGCCACAAACAAATCACCTTCATGTTGCCCTGTCCAACGCCATTTCACTTCCCTGTTCCCAGCTCACACACACCCTCTCTCATATACCTCTCCACTCCATCCCTCCATCTCATCCTTGGCCTCCCCTTCCCTCTCCCTCCCTCCACCTCATTCTCATACACTCTCCTCGTCAGTTTCTTACTCTCCATCCTCTCCACATGGCCAAACCACCTCAGTGTGTTTCTCCTAACACTTCCTATCACATCCACATCCACACTACAACGCTCCTTCACGTCCTCATTTGTCAGTCTCTCTTTCCATGTGGCTCAACAGGCTTCTTTCAAATAACTCATTTCCACTGCTCTCACTCTTGACTTATGTCCCTCCAACAAGATCCAAGCTTCACTTCCATACTAGTTGGTATCACAATACTGTCATACAGTATCTTTTTCACTTCCATGCTCATTTCCCCGTTTCTTATCACTGCCTTCAAGGAACCAACAACATATCTTCCTTGTTGTACCCTTTCAAGCACTTCACCCTCTACACTTCCATCCTTACTCGTCACACTACCCAAGTACTTAAGCACACATTTTCCATTTCCTCCTCATCCAACCTCACTGTACATTCACTGACTTCACTTCTCTCGAAGAGCATAACTTTACTCTTCCCTACATTCACCTTTAGATTTCGTTTCTTACACACTCTCCCAAACTCATCCACCAAGCCTTGCAGCTTCCCTTCTTCTTCATTTAACAACACAGTATCATCTGCAAACAACAGTTCAGGGAGTTTCTAAACACTGCCCTCTCTCACTAGGGCTGCTCCAACATCCACTGCCCTACCTTCTATCTCTTTTATAACCCCATCCATATACAGACTGAACAGCCACGGAGACATGACACATCCTTGCTTCAATCAAACCTTCAAATAAAAGAATTCACGCAGTTCACTATCCACACCCACTGCAGCCTTAGCACATAATCTTCACGGCCTTCAACAACTTCCTGTCTGTTCCATAATTCGTAATACTTTCCACAATCCTTGTTTATCCACCCTGTCATGTGCTTTCTCCAAATCCTTGAAGGCCGTATACAACTTCTTTCCCTTCTCTAGAAACTTTTCCACTAAAGATCTAAAAATGAATATCTGATCTACACAACCTCTTCTCTTCCTAAAACCTCCCTGTTCTTCTCCAACTAATTCCTCTGTTATTTCCATAACTCTGTCAATAAGTATCCTACCGTATTCTTTTCCTATTACACTAAGAAGACAAATGCCCCTATGATTACCACACACTTCTTTTTCCTCTTTTCCTTTGTACAGGGGAATATTTATAACTGACTTCCAATCCTCTGGGAGTCTACCTTCCTCCCAGGCCAATCTGCACATCTTCCACATCCATTCTATTACTATCTCTCCCTCATGCTTCAATATTTCACCACGCACTGCATCAATTCCTGGGGCTTTCCCCATTTCCTGTACAATTAATGTTCTTAAAAAGGTACCTGAAACAGATCATATTTACAAAGATGTCACCCTAATTAAAACAAAGCGACATCCCAGTAATCTAAAAAGAATCTTAAGGGCTAAGTTTAATAATATTTCTAGTTTCAAACTAAAAAAAAAAAAAAATTGAAAACAAAAATTGTAAACTCACACGGAAATAACTGAAGGCAGCCAACTTACTTTTCCCAGTGCTACCTATACATTCCAAATTAACGAAAACATGGGATGCTCTACACAAAACTGCATTTACGTAATTCGCTGCAGTGGATGCAAAAATATTTATATTGGTGTGACCTCAAATCATCGCACCGTACTAACCTCCATATGGATCATATTAATCACAGTACAAGTTTGTATGTTAGGACCCAAATAACTGAATGTGCAAAAAAATGTTCTCCAAAGTTTAGTACTATGCCCTACTATAAAGTAAAAAAGGATGATCCGACATTAAGAAAGTCAAAAGAAAAATACTTTATAAATAAATTTACACCATTATTAAACAGATCTATGAAACACCGACCCAGTTACACCTTCAAATTAACGAACCTTTTTTGAACTGCGAAAGTGTAGCAACTGAAGCTTCACACAGCTTGAAAAGAAACTGACAATAGTGGACAGATCACACCAAATATCAGTGGCCATCAATCACTTATTAGAAGCACACCTCATCTCTTCCTTGGGCCACTATTTTTATAACTGATGATCCAGAAAACTAGAGAAATGCATTTTAATTAAAATTGCATTGTATTTTACAATGTACAATTTTAGTACATGCCTCCTGTTTGTGTGCATGCTATCGGTTTTTCGGTAATAGGCATCAGTCTGCATGCATACATACTTACAGATAGATAGATTAGATAATGTATATCCTAATAACAATTTATACTGTCTTCAGTTGCGGACTTAAAACGATACATATATATATATATATATATATATATATATATATATATATATATATATATATATATATATATATATATATATATATATATATATATATATATATATATATATTCTGAGGGTCAGTGTTGGTGACGTGGTGGAGTGGCTGATTCTTGTATTTCTTCACAATGATATAGGACATGTGTAAAGCTTGGTATGGAACTGTGATGGACACCTCTGTCTTGCGTCCCATCAAATCACCTTGTCATGTCTAAGTATTGAATTATGACTGCCGTATCCGGCTCTTGTACGATGATATAAACGTGAATGCTGTGTCAACGTTAATAATACTTTTTATCCTACTTCTATATTTGCTATACGTTCCTCGACGATGCTGCATGCGGCTCACCTGTTTACATCAAGGGTGCAAGCTGCCTACACAGCTATTAGTAATCAGCTGTAGGTAAGAAAGGAAAGTAAGTCGATATTGCATTTCGAATCGAGTGACAGCTCAGTACAATGTGACCCGTACCGTCAACTTTGAATGTTTATTGCAGCCTGTCATTCTCAGTGGCACCGTTCATACTTTCTAACCAGAAGTCTGCCATAGTCCACATCCTCCAATATCCTCTCTGTTCGAATGCTTATCCTAATACGTTTCTGCCAGGAACTGTATGAAATTTACCGAAAATGATGTAAACGCAATTTGTGAGATGCTGATTACTTAATGACATTTATGTAATTCACTTATTATGGCAACGGTTTTTAATGGAAATGTTTTTTTTTTTTTTTAATTTTTATCTTTGTGCTCTTAAATGAACATTTTGGCCAAAATTATGAGAGATACCGGTTCGGATTCACATAATGTCAGTTTCGTAAGAACACTTCCTATTAAGTTATACAGTATGTCACATGATGAAAAATGTCATGCAGTTGGCCTCCCTGTGAGCTGCTGTTTATTCCTCTTCCACTGAATCACAGACTTCGTCACTCACTGCTAAGATTTCTTTCAGCTGAGCACTATGATCTATTGTTGGCCTAAATAATACAACCAAGTGTGTCCACATCACCTATGAAGGGTCTGTCAACATTATTAAGCTTCGCCATATATATAGCGAAGCTTATTGATTTGGTATTATTATTCTTCTTTGCTCTTTTTTTCTTAGATCCCGATGATATTATACAGGAAGGTACCCTAGGGTAACCAAAGTATTTGTGCCAAATATAAATGACCTTGACCTATTGTTGAAGGTCATATACTAATTTTTGGTGCGAAATTGCACATTTGAAATTGAAATATCTCAGAAATTGATTGGGATGCAGCTATTTGGTTGAAAATCCTATGATAAAAAAGTTTGCTGAGAATTTGGCTGCATATTTTGCCACTTAGCCTAGTGGAAAGTACCTACTGTAGTTCAATTCTGCTCAGTGTTTTCTTTGCAACACGACTTAGAGAAAACCACAAAATCTGTAAAGCTGTAAATTTACAAAAATATAGCTGTGGTCCGTCTCATTATCTGAAAGGAATATGGTTACGGTTAAGTTTCAGTTAGTTATTGAGACAAAAGTAAAATGTACCCTTGATTCATTTATTTCTTCCACACCTTTGTTTTCAGATCTTGTTAATATTACACAAGAATGACCTTGAACTACCTTTAAAGGTCAAAGTTTCTGATGTCAAAATTTCATACCTTATAATTAGTATATCTAAAAAAAAAAAAATTTATAGCTATTTTTTAACAACAAAAAAGTTATGCAAATAACTATGTTGTGTTCATATGAAGTTTTGAAGCAGTGAATACAAAAGCAGCATTTGCATAACTACACTGTCAATATCATTAATAGTTATGGCGAAGCTTCCTTATTGTGGCTACACAATAAGTAAATGAGTAACTTTACATTATTTCTGTACTGGGATTTCTCTCACTTCAAGAGATTCATCTAGTGACCATGAAAAAAAATCAATCATAAGAGTGAACTGATTAATCCTTAAAATTTTACCAGGTACAGTATATACACTGTGATACATCATATTTCCATCAATAGAACTGTCATCCGAATACGCGTTGATAAACAATAAATCAAGTACCAGCACTTGTTTTAAATACCATACTACAGACGCTGGTCCACACTGACGGCAAAATGGGGAGCATTTCATGCTTAATTTAGAATGATGACTATAACCTGTAACACCTAATGTTATAGTGCTTCTTGAAGGGACACGAACGTTAGGCTACCGGAGCTCAATTCCTTTAAGCAAAGTTGTCAGGCTACTACTTTCCTTGGTGACATTATATATATATATATATATATATATATATATATATATATATATATATATATATATATATATATATATATATATATATATATATAGTAATGCAAGGAAGAAGGAACCAAAGGCCAGAAGCCCGCAAGATTGTTCCCTCCAAGAATAAAATAAAAACAAGATAACAGAGAGCCAAATTCAAAATCTGTTCAATTCGAGATGACTGGACAGTGTTTAAAAGGCTGGAGGTCAGAGGAAGCAGGAAATACAGACAGAGGAAGACAGTTCCAGAGTTGACCTGTTGCATACATGAAGGGCTGGGAGTAACGGTTAACTGTTGCATTAGAGAGCTGGACAGGAATGAGATGAAATTTTGCTATTAGACGGGTGCTAGGCGCCCGCCGTAGTGGTGGAGGGATGCAAGCAGACAGTTCAGAGGAGCAGTGACCATTGAAGTCGCGACAGCAAAGAGATAAAGATGCAACAGTTCGGAAAAGAAAAGAGACAGTAATTGAAGGGAGTCAGTACGAGGAGAGTTAATGAGATGAAAAGCCTTTGATGGTCGAGAACCTCTTGCCTCATCTTGGGACCAAACTTATCGTGATAGAGGTGTTTTTTGCAGCTGGTGTATTTTTTAAAGACTTTGCCTGTTAAATGAGGCGCAGAATAAATGTTGGGTGGGAGAAAGACAAAGGTTAGAGCTTCAATTCATTGTTTTCTCTAACGTTCAGGGTTACACAGACCCTACCTTCAAAGAGTTTGTGTAACTCGAAACCTTAGATAAAATAAAGAATTCAAGCTCTAACCTGTGTCTATCTCCCACCCAACATTTCCACTTGTCGTAATGGATCGTCTACAAGCGCAACACAGTTTTAAGTAGTATAACTATAATAAAAAAAAAGCACATTATTCTCGGTAAGGCTGAATGGATACATGTGACTCTATGGGCTAACAAGCGTCTTCCCTACATAAACAACTAATAACAAACTTAAGAAAACGAAATATAATTTTTCCTCTGTGTATTTCTAAATCTAAAGCATGATACTTAAAACTCATAATTTTCGTCTGTTCCATTGCTCTCTTGTCTCCAATGTTTCTTTCTAATTTACTCTCTTTTATAGCACTTTCCTCTTTGTATTATCTGAAAATTACGAAGCAGATTATGGCATCTTAAAGTTACATAGCAGTTATTGTTCTGTCACATCAACTTATATCTAAATAGGAAGGTAACTCTGAAAAGTTATTTACACTGTAATTAGTCATCCTTACTTCTGCATCATTAATTTATAACTGTGCAAGAAGTAATTCATGATGCATGTTTGATACATTATAAATTGTCCTTCTTTTCCTCAACGCCAGCGATATAAATTCTGATTGTGAGGCAGAGGAAACAGTATCCTATGTACACTCTGTCAAACTCTACAGAAGCAAAGAGTGTCATTTCGTGCTATGTGTGTCTCAAAACATATATTTGTGACGCAGGGATGACTGTGCATTTAGTCCTCACGTACATTTATTAATTTAAATACTATGAATATCTGACAGTGATAATACGCTTATGATCTATCGAATGCTAGAATTACTACACCAACCTAGGCCATTCCCGTTTCATTCTCCCATCCTCTGTTTCTTCCAGTAACAATTGCGGATTCTTCTCTTTGTGGCAGTTTGTATAATGCAGGATAACTTTTATTCCTTCCCCCCCCCTCCTCCCTCTCTTCTTCTCTTTTTTGCACCTCTCTCCCTCTTATATCTTCGTTCTTTTCTTGCTCTCTGAATCTCTGAAGTTCAGTGGATATGGTTTTGCTGTCTCTCTCACAATAATCTATAATATCTGTATCTGCACCTACATCAATCCAAATTATGTCTACGGTAGGATCAAATCTGCTTCTTGGCAAGAGAGTGATAGCTAAAATTAACCTTTTTCCATGTTCGCTAAGTACGTGTGGTATGCTTGTCCAAAGGTCGGCGCATGCGAAAGTCGGCATTTTGTACTAACCATTCACTGACTACACACACATCCAGAGACACTCCAACACTACAGTCGCACTTACAAACACTTTTCGCCCTACATACAATCTCTACCAGACAGCCTAAGCCACTTGGCAGAGATACATTGGCTGTATCGTCCCCACTTCGGTCTGGATAGGCCGGTCCTGCAGTGGATACTCAAACGCCTGATGATGATGATGATGATGATGATGATGATGATGATGATGATGACGACGTTTGTGTTCGGATCTGTAAATGTCATGGGTAAAGTCCATGCGGTGCAAAAATGTGCCAACCAGTGAAAGGGCATATGTAACTTATGCTAACCTAACCTAAACAAAAAAAAAACAAACGGGGTGAAAACATTTTCTCCTTGTTTGAGAGAATTATGTAAGTGAACCACATTGTCTGGAAATTCGGGATCCCATCAGTCTGTTAAGGTTTGATCTAAATTGCTTACATTGCCTCTCATTTCTCTCCTTGTGCTTTTAATTCCATTAGTCTCCCCTCTACACTTCCCCCAGGCTATTTCTATCCTTTCTTTTTTTTTCTGTTTCCCCATTTGCTTTTTTTCCTACCCTCTTCCCCCTGCCTCCGCCACACTGGTCACTTGCAATTTTCATTTTATGTGCTTTAATCCCAATCCTTTAACCCCCCCCCCCTCTCTCTCTCTCAGTTGCAGGGTTCTGGATCGCCAAAGCCTGGGGGGTAGGGCCAAGGGTCGGGGTAGGTGCCGGGCATGATGTGTCTCAGGTAGCGAGCCTCACTGCCGTCGGAGTCGCTGCCAGAGGTGTAGCCCGACTCAAGGCCCATCGGTGCTGAGGGACGCGGGGGGATGTGTGGGCTGGGGTCCTCGTTGGGTCGTTCACCGCCTGGAGATTAGGTGGCGTTAGGACAGTTAAGGTATGGTGTGGTGTGGTGTGGTATAATAGTGTGGTATGGCACGACACGGTATGCTACAGTAAGGTATGGGACGGTATGATATGGTATGGTATTACATGGTATATTATTGTATGGTATGGTACAGTAAAGTGTGGTATTGTGTGGTATGGTATGATACGATATGGTATGGTATATTTTAATAAAATAACATAAGGTAAGGTAAAGTGAGGTATGGAATGGTACTGTAAGGATTGACTTGGTCGGGCTGGTTGATCAAGTTATGTTAGGTAAGGTTGGGCTAATTATGATTTGGGTTAGTTTGGTTGGTGCTCGTGTTAGGTTGGTTTGGTAGGGTAGGTAAGGTTAGTTTCGGCCTAGTTTGGTTTAGTGTCATATCATTAGGTTAGCATAGGTTAGGTTAGGTTAAGGTCGGTTTGGTTAAAGCGGGTTTAACTAGGCTAAGGTGGGAGTGCATTAATATGATTCGATTAGGTTGGGTGGATTAGGTCTTTTTTCCAGCTTTGGATAGAGACTTAATATGTTCTCTAATGACCAACAGATCTGCTCTCTCTCTCTCTCTCTCTCTCTCTCTCTCTCTCTCTCTCTCTCTCTCTCTCTCTCTCTCTCAATCAGTTACTTTGGTGGTAAAAAAACTAGGTAGGGTTGTTTCATTCTTAAGTGGGGTCATGGTATTTGGTATTAGTTAGGGTGGGTTTAGGACATATCGGTGGGAAAATTCAGTGGTGGCAGCATTTTCCAAATTGATGGTGTATTATTTATAAATTTAAATACAATATATCTTCACATATTACATGTCGCTGTTGTGGGATCATTTTGGTGGCTCTTCGCAGCACCTTCTCGAGTTTGTAGGCTATTCACGCTACAAAAGGCTGAGGGACCAGAACTATACACAGTATTCCAGATGTGGTCTAACTAATAACGTATCAAGTGTGAAGGTTGTGTCTAGTATTATGTTATTGAACTTCTTTACAATGGCTTTAAATATTTTTCTTTAGACATTTCACTCGCTGTTATAAACTCTTTAGAGCTTTTTAATACCATTATTGATAATAACTGCAAGAGTTTTTTCACTCATTCCTTACATAACTATGTAGATTAAGTTAGTGACGAAAGTAGAGTGGTTTAGGAAAGGTTAGGTTAGGTTAGGTTAGGTCAGGTAAGGCTAAGTCATGTTGGGTTGGCACAGACTGGAGTTATTTAAGGAAAATATTGTACAGACTGATTTAGCTAAGTGTGTTGGATGCAGCTGAGTTTCTTAAAGCCCATCCAGATTTTTGGGTTAATCATATTGTGCAAGGTATGGTATTCTCAGGTTAAATAAATCTAGGCGAGGATAAGGTTTAAACATAAAATAAGCCCTCCGAGCCGTCCCAGCAACACGGCAGGTTATATGGCCTCAAGCCCATTAACGGGAATCAGAGATTATTTCTGATCTATTGCATTTCAACAACTGCAGTCACAGGCGGTACTGACTGTTTGCTTTAAAAAATGTTGGCCACAATAAGCAGCATCTCTTCGGAATTGCTAGAAAAAATACGCAGTGCAAGTAGACACCAGCATCCAATGTGGCAATGGCGAAATTATAGACCAGATGCCCATTAAACCAACAACAGCCATTTCTGAATTTCTGTATATCTTTTGGATATATATATATATATATATATATATATATATATATATATATATATATATATATATATATATATATATATATATATATATATATATATATATATATATATATATATAGAGAGAGAGAGAGAGAGAGAGAGAGAGAGAGAGAGAGAGAGAGAATTATTTTTAACACTGCTCGTGAGTGATCTACCTAGTTTAGCTGCTCCAGGCATGAGTAATTTTCCAACTTATTCATGGCAACCATCACCTACCATGAAAATCCCTTCATTAAATTAGAAGTTTTCCTTCCCTTCAGGTGATGTGACACAGTGAAGGATTCTCGTGCCAGATCTTACACTGCAGAGGTAAGGTCTTCTAAAACACCGAGTATTATCCATTCAGCCCATTAAATATTCCTGGACAAACACGTTGACTAAAGGCCTTAAAGTTACCAGCAGCGGCATGAGAAGCAGACGGGTTAATCCTTCACAAAACTATGTGGGCAAAGAGAGCATGCCATGTCCCGAAGGATTAGAATATTCACAGTATATTGACCATGGGAAATGTAGGTAGTGTAGTATAGGAGCAAAGACTGATTTGTGGTGGACTGAAGTGAATGGCGAAATGGAAGGTTAATCATGGGGAGTTAGGATTGCTTTAGCTGAATTATGGCAAAGTAGTGAACGGTGAAACGGATGAGTTAGGTTAATGCTGACGTACGTATGCTAGCTGGGTATATGGTAAATCTATGCTTTAGGTTAAAGAATTTTATAGGTTCTTAGTCTAACACCGATTTAGAATATATTCGGGTACGTGAGGGTGTGGGTTAGTACAGGACAGATATCACTGAGAGAAGAGTTATTTATATGACAAAAGCTCTTTGATCAAGTGATATGACACGGCCAAGTACGAGATCCAGAAGTCTATGCTTTTATTGTGCAGCAGGAAAAGTTACTGTAAATTACTGTGCTCTGCCTCTCACCCATGTCATCTCTTGGTTACTCATGTATTTCTTGAGAGTGGGGAATAGACTGCGCAGCATGAAGGATTGACAGCATCTTGGGTGCTTTTATTGACTGACGATGAGTAATGTAGTATCTCTAAGACTTACAAGTTAGATTAAATTATAAATATATAAATATATCCTAAGCTGGAAAGTCAAACTGCGGCAATAGAATTACAGTAACCCTAACCACTAAGCCACATGGTTTCGATGGTAAACCAGGGTTGATTCACGAAGGTAAGGTTTGGATTGATAGTGAGAGATTTAACAAGGTAGTATCAATTCCTTTACATTACAGCTGTTGCTAATAAGGTACACACAATCAAAAAAGTATCGCGCAGGAGGGGTACGATGATATCTGAAATGATCAATACAGCTTGTGTAGGCCCTGGAAAATGAATTATTATCTGAATATGCCTTCAGTAACAATATCAACCATAAATTGTCATATGAAACCTATCTATGACATACTTATGTAAACATGTTTGACAACATGGGGGACAAGAATCAAACATTTCCAGAGTTCATCGTCCGTGGCGTCAAATTGTTTCGGGCCAAATATGCACCGGTACTTTTTTGATCGTGTGTACATCTGTTTCAAATGACACCAGTGTAAGTAGATTAAGGTAAACTCGATTAAGCTGACAGTACTGTATATTAAGAATGATAAGCTTCACATTAATTTTAGGTGGTTGGTTCCTGAGCTGGAGGGAAACTAGACCTAGTAATTCCCCTTCACAGAGACACATTAAAGTTTATCAAGATTAGGTTCGTCAGTAATAGCATTAATACAGGTAATGTATTTAGCTCATTACGGGCGAAAATACCTCCAGATTATGAGTTATTACATTAGGCAAACTTTAGCAAACACATGAGACAAATGGTAAAAAAAAAAAAAAAAAGTCTTACCACTCATGTCTGTGTAGAGTTGACAGACGCTGCGGTAGATGAAGGCATATTGGTCCTGGGGGGGGGGGGCATCATCATCATCATCATCATGGAATGAATTGGAATCAACTCCTACTACTGCTGATCAGTTCTAAAGACTCCTATGTAAACTATGTATGAAATCCCATTATATTTAACTAGAATACACTCACTATGCCTCCTTTAACACCCTACATTTACGAGATTACATTTACAAAAGTCCTATGCGTCTAGGGAAATTATCTTCAAAAATACCAAAGTCTGTGACGGAGGATAATCATAACTAAAGAAGCAATCTTCAATAATTCTCAGATACATTTGGCTAGCAGATGTCAACACTTTCCAGGCGATGCTGGATGTTAGGCTTTCTCTTGCTGCCCGAGAGAGAGAGAGAGAGAGAGAGAGACTTTAATACAGCAAGGAGTGGCAACAAAAGATTCGTCCGGATGTCACCCTGTCTTCCATCAGGCTACCCTTCCTGGGACTCACACTGTCCTCAGTCATATATTTACCCTTCCTCCCATCCCACCATCTCATCCTCGGTCTCCCGCCTCTCATTTCCTTCTCACCTCACTCATACTCACGCTCCTAGTCAGTCTTTCATTCTCCACTGTCTCCTCATGGCCAGACCATCTCAAGGCATGCACTTCTCTCCACGCTTTCCAATCCACATTATCACTTGTCTTCCTGTGTCTCCACGTAACTTCATATGTTCCCCTCAAATCACTCATTGTCACTCCCCTCACTCTTAATGCGTGTCCTTCCAGCAATATCTAAGTTTCCTCTCTTTAGGTTAACGTGACTCACCAGTGTCTGAACCATGTGAGGTCGGTGGCAGCGCAGGCGGAGCACACAGTTGAACACATCCACAAAATCCGTCTGCTCCAGCTGGGACAGCAGGTTGTACAGGGAGATGAAGGTCCCAGTCCGTCCTACCCCGGCGCTGAGGGAGTAACAGGAGGATAGTCTAAGCACCAGCAAACCAGTAACCTTCCCACAGACAACACACATGCTGGTCATAAACATATGGTACAGGAGAAATGTTCCACTCCATTCTATACTGGTGCCGAAAGAGTAACAGGAGGGTAAATAACAGCAGATTGCAGGGGCCCATAACGTTCCCAGTCCCCCCTTCCCCTGACGCTCAGAGACAAAGAAGTGTAAAATTTGCCATCATCCAATTATTCTAGTCCCAGTTTCTACTTCCTCACTGTGTGTTAAAATACGGTGCTGAAAGCGTGAGTACAAGATCACTACTAGTGTGGCACACCCGCTGTATCATCACTAATGGTACTGGGTGCGAAAAGCAAAAAATTATATGCCGCTTCTACCTTGCTAGTGTGGTTCATTTTAAAAAATATATTCTCTCTCCCATATCCTCTCGTATTCCTTTCCACCGATTAACCACTCCTTTGTTGATCATGGTATGTAATGCAATCAGTAAGGAATAAAAACAGTTATCAATCATATACTTCACTTTTGATACACGGGGCCCAAGCCTGCAGCTGACACTACACAACAGAGAAAAATTCTACATACCTCATGAAGATTTGTCACATGCTAAAGACAAGGCAGTCTGTCTGACTGGGACGTTCTCACCACTCGACCCCAAGGGATAAAGCAAAGTAAATATAAAGCTATACCATCTAATTTATGAGGTAACAATGGATTTAAACACCCATGGTTCAATACATCTGACTAGGCAGAGGTATTTGTCCTTTTGCAGCTTATTTCCTGCGGCTCAGAGGGCAAAATAAGTCAGTACTGCAGAACAACATCCTTTTCATAACACTGCTTCGTGATTAGCACCATATTCCAGTATTAATGTAATATTACAGCTCAGCATTCAAGGATGAGGTATGGCAATTTACGCCTGGTCAAAATGCAAACAGTATAGTCTACTTCAGCATTATTATCTGGCGTCATAACTACTCTCAGTCACATCCCTCTCAAGCTCATGGTGTAGGAATCGCCCTCGAGCCATGAGTTGTGTTGTACCTAGACATACTTTCACATACAGGGTAGTATTTTATAGTTCCATACGCAGTGTAATTGTCTGATTGTTGTGTGGTGGTGCTGTGAGATCCAGCTGAGATGTTCATATCCATTGTTTGACTCATTTTCTGTCAATTTCTATAATTATCCTGGTCCTGTCTCCGACCTTCTTTGTTGAACACCATCTCTCTTAGACTCCTCTAAATCTAACTTTTTTTCTTTTTCCTCACCGAAACCTGCATTCTTTTTACGCCTATGTTTGTTTTTTTACTTTTCTTCGCCAAAAGTGGTTATTGTGTTAACACATGCAACAATCTAATGTTTTTTTTTTTTTTTCTCATGTTCCGGAATTTGAATGATCTGAATTTCATACACTCGCTTCAGCCATGTTCAACTCCTTTAAGTATATCTATGCCGTTTACTGATGCATTCACTTGACTGAATTGAACTCCTTAAGACGGATGACGACGTATTTTGCATTTCATCTTCCCACGACCACACAACTGTATTCACCTCCAGGGGGACTTGTTGAGTTGGAAGGCTTCAACCAAACGTTCACTAAGCACCTCGTCACCAAAGATCTCCCTCTCCAGCTGTGCGGATTCGCCTTGACACAACAAAAAATAAATGAAAAATACATCATTGGACCGAAAGGATTTTTTTTTTTTTTTAAATATCTGAAAAAGTGTTCCTCAGACAATAGTTCCTTGTCTTCAGATATTTTAAACATGGTGTGTTCCTATATTGTAAGGAGAAGGTCTGCAGGCTGTAGGCTGCAGTAGTAGTAGTAGTAGTAGTAGTAATGATAATAATAATAATAATAATAATAATAACAATAATAACGGTAAATCGTCACATCGCAGCCTGCAGTGAACTATCATAGCATAGGTGGTGTTTGGTGTTGGTATGCGATTAATGGTAGTGAGAGGCCAGTAAGAAATACATCAATGCGGCTGGTATGTAATCCACCAGAGGGATCCACCAACCTGCAGTGCACTAGGATGGGTGCTGTTTGGTGCAGGTGCGAGTTCCTGATGGTTTTGAGGAAGCCCAACATCAGGTCGGGGGATTCAGGGCAACCCATATCAGGCCAGGCTACGTAGTGGAACTGCTTCACCTCACGACTCTTCGCTCCCTTCTGTTGATATTGCACTTGATAGTATGTACTCTCGTTAACTGGTGGTGTATGTTACCTGTTTCACCTAATTACGCTTATGTATGGAGGAATGGAGGACAGAGGTATTTGAGGTATATTAGCCCCTAATATTTATCCCTTAATATTTAAAGGTACATGTAGAGGTGAAGAGTGAGAGACTGACAGGGATAGTGTATGTGAGTAAGGTAAAGGGGTGGAGAGGGAGGGGGAGACGGAGGATGAGATGAAAGGATGGAGGGGAGAAGTATTTGAGAGTGAGAGATGTAAGTTTGGGGGGGGAGGGCAGCGAAATGGAAAAGGACAGGGCGACATGGAGGCGATTTGTTTGTGGCCACCCCTTACGGGATTAGATGCGCCTTTTGTATCCTGAATATCGATACATAATATACAGATGAATACTATTGTCGTATGCTTGTTTACACTTGTAAGAAAACGATACGATGCAGCCCCTTAGTTAACAAGAATACGGGCCATTATCACAACATTTATATCAGGTTATTTTGTTGGTAATTCACTACACATAAATCTGATCTCAGTAAAAAAAAGAAAAATACCCAGCACATATTGTACGTGCATCATCGATAGTAAGACAGAGGGAAAAAAAATTCTTTCCATCACAAATTTCTCTTTGAAGTTGATGATGGTAATGATGGGAGTGAGATACTTGAGTAGGCTGGGTGAAAAAAGTTATTAGAATCTTCCCCAGAATTATTTTGTTAAAGGGGGGTGTAAGTCGGGGGGGGGGGAGGGCAGGGAAATGGCAAGGGACAGGGCGACATGGAGGCGATTTGTTTGTGGTCACCCCATACGAGATGAAGGCGTCTGACAATAGGTAGATAGGCAGAAGTTCACTACTGGACAGACACGTTTTCCAACTTTTTTCTATCTATCCTTGGTCCTTTCATCCAGTTCTGTGCCATCACATATGCTGAACTATCTATCTATAGCCAGACGCCTTAATCCCGTAAGAGGTGTCCACATAAAAATCGCCGCCATGTCGCCCTGTCCTCTGTCATTTCGCTGCCCTCCCCCCAACTTACACCCTCCCCCTCTCATATACTCAAATTTCTATAGTAGTGCTCTGGAAAATAAGTTTATAATCTGATCATATCGGCTTCCAGAATGATGTAATAATATCTTAAGTTTTCTTCAAGTATCCAAAATATGTGTTCTTACATCATCATTCATTCATTGCCAGACGCCATGTATCCCAGACGGGGTGGCCAATGGCTTAGAGTTAATTGTTTTACAGGGAGGGGCACTAATCCTCCACCAACCCCACCTGACACGTAGGGATGCCAACAGCATCTGGTGTTCCCAGGCGGTCACCCATCCAAGTACTAACCAGACCCAACGTTGCTTAACTTCGGTGATCGGACGGGAAGCGGTGTACTCAACGTGGTATGGCCTGGTCAGATATTAACACTTATCTTCTTCACCCATCACTCAGCGCTGTTAACATTACATTATAAGGCGCCGATCCCTGAGACGGAACGCGATGCTTGCTCGACCAATAGAACTCCCTCAGTCTTACGGTATATAACAGTATGTATTTTCGTGTAGCTATCTCCAGGTTATGTCTACCCTCCAGCACAAGAATTTCGTCCAAATATTAAAAAAAAAAAAAAAAAATGGAGGTGCCAAGGATATCACTGAAAAATTACGTTACCGCCTTTCAATATTTTTCCCTAATACTTCGATCTAACAACCTCTTTTCGCCTACCCCTTGACGTGAATCGTAATCATTGCACGGGGGCATTGTTGAGTAAATCTTTCCCAGCATAGCCTTCAATAAATGCAAATCAACAAAGTGTGTGTGTGTGTGTGTGTGTGTGTGTGTGCGTGTGTGTGTGTAAAAACCAAAATGTGGATGACAGAATGATAGGGCTTTCAGATGAAACAGGTGGATGACAAAGATGACGGAGTTTTTCAGAATTACATGGTGACAGAAAAGAATGTATAGGAAAGAGGTGGCCACGGTTTTCGGAAATGGTCCTTTTTTTTTTTTTTTTTTTTTTTTTTTTAATGTGTCTGACTCTGGGCACTTCACAGTCTGTTTCCAAGGCCCAGTAGTCCTCTTACATACCATACACCTTCACATGTCACCACTTATGTTCCTATGACTCCCCCTCAGGTGAAAATAATCTGGCATTTGCTGAAAGAGAATATTAGTGCTTTCCAGACCATGGAAAATGATGATGATGATGACAATTGTTGCCCTTCAGACTCTTCTAACTCACTCTCAGCTCCATTAAATAAATCTTGTGGACTAGACTAACAGATTTAATACTACTGTAGGTGTGTATGTGGGGAAGGGGGGGAGAGCAAAGACCTTTATGACTAAATGCAAAATATTGCGCGAGAGGGATGGGAGAGGATAGATCATCATCATCATCATCTCACACAGAAACGACTGATAAAAGTGGGGATGATAGAAGGAATGAAGTAAACAAAACCAAAAACATGTCTGTAGTGAAGGACCCCTACACACTTCCTTTGCAAAGCTTATATGGCGGTAACAAGAATACAGGGGCTACCTTTGCTAGGCTAAATGTAGGCAGCAACAGTAAAGTAACGTTCCATACCTCTGCTTAGCTATATGTAGGCAGCAACACTAAAGCAGAGTTCCATAGCTCTGCTTAGCTACATGTAGGTAGCAACAGTAAAGTAACGTTCCATAGCTCTGCTTAGCTACATGTAGGTAGCAACAGTAAAGTAACGTTCCATACCTCTGCTTAGCTACATGTAGGCAGCAACAGTAAAGTAACGTTCCATACCTCTGCTTGGCTACATGGGCGCAGCAACTCTAAGGGCTCCTTCCTTACCTTTGCTAGGGCTATTTGTCGTAGGGTGTAGCCGGCAGCTGGGTTGAATGTCTCACGTACGGTCACAACGGACAGTCCCTCATAACGGTACTCCAGGGTCTCCCCCACCTCACCCCAGTACTGGTAGCACTTCTCCTGTACAGTACAACACGGTACGGTATTCTGCTCTCTCTCTCTCTCTCTCTCTCTCTCTCTCTCTCTCTTATCTTACAGGTTGTCTCGGGAGGAAAGGCAACATCTTTGGGATATGATAGATGTGGGTATTCTGATAAAAAAAAAAAAAATGCTATATCAACATAGGACTAAATCTGAATCGTTATAGATCTAGAATTATTGATGACAATGGACAGATATAAAATTCCTCTTGATTCAGACCTAATGCCATCAGCAACAGGACCTTCCTAACGACTGAGATATAGAATGAGGCAGATGTACCACTTTTTACTTATTTTCCTTCTGCTATCATATCCCATTATCTGTTATGTCCTATCCATATCAGAACACTATACTGACTTGGGACCAGAACACAAGTTTAAAAGACACTGATACTTGTACTGTTTTACTGTATTGTACAATCACCCACACAGACTTCCCTTGGCTCCACTTGCCCTGGCCTGTCCTCACCTATCTGTGTACCCCTCACCCTCACCCTAGCTGCTCTGCCCTGCCTTCAATTCACGTCTTGCCTTGTTTTCTCCGTCCTTCACCTCACCTGCCCGTTCCTGTCTTCACCCACCTTGCCCTCAACTTTCATACTTACCCTGGCCTCAACTCACTTGCCCCGTCCTGCCCTCATTTCCCCTGACCTGCCGTGCCCTATCCTAGTCTTACTTGGTTGTCCTTGCCCTAGATTCACCTTCCCTGCACTGGCTTTATTTGCACTGCCCTGCCCTACCCCGGCCTAAGTTTTCCTGCCAAAATTTGGTCTTGCCTTCCCTAGCCTCACCTTCCATGCTCCGCCCTACCTCTCCCTCACCTGCCTTAGTCAGTCTTGCCCTGCCCTAGGTCTCATCTGCCCTGCCCTGTCGTATCGTACCCTGCCCTCTTCCGGCCTTACCTGCCCTGCCTGCACACAACAGGTGAGCATGACGATGCAGGTCACGTTCTTCTCCCACACCATTCGCCAAAATTCGTGCCTGGTGGCGTAGAGGGGACCTTGGGCTGCGATGAACTGCTTGGCTCGCTTGTACCCCTGTAGAGGAACCACTGCCGCTACATTATACGTACACAATATTCAGATGAATACTGAAAGGCAGTGTCCCATACGAGGAATAAAAACAGTCACACTATTGTATACATACACTAAATGCAGATGTTTACTGGAAGGTAGTGGCACAAGCTTGCTCGCAACACGAGGTTCACTGCCACTAAATTATCCGCACGCTACTTGCATACCGGTATGTAGTGAGACAAATGATCCAGGCTTGCATGGATGTTTTTTTTTTTTTTTTTTTTTTTCGACGGCTTCGTTCAAAGATGCACGGTCACCCACAGTATCGCAGTCAGGTCTCGTCCAATGAGTTCGTCCCACGTTTCCCTTGGTCTATCCGCAGCGTCTGCTTTGCACGATCAGATCTGTACAGTCCAGCATCCACTTACTCTCCCACGTTCTCGTCACAAGTCCAAACCACCTGAGCTACTCCTATGAGTTTAAGGATATGTTGAGTGGGAAAGAGACATCGGTTAGAGCTGGAATTCTTCATTTTATCTAACGTTTTGGATTCTATGTAGCTCGATACGTCAGAGAAAATAATGAATTTGAGCTCTAACCTGTGTCTCACTTCCACCCAACATTGCCACTTGTAATGGATCATGTACTCCTATGCTTTACTTCACTATCACAGTCAATACCCGAATCTCCTCTTAATTCTGTACACATAGCACTGTCAATTCCGAAGCTATTCTTGAACACGTTGTTCTGCGTCACTGCGTCACAGTACGTACCTCTCATCATTCTTACATAATTTCGCTGATGTATATGAACGTTTTCATTCACATTTGCTGATGTTTCACTTTCATTTGATGCTGTATCTTTTACACATGAATTACACAGCTTCCATACCATATAAAACAAATCTCTTTACGTCAACAGGAGCAATAACACTTTAAACTTTTTTTTTTAATCACTTCCAGTTCTTGCAAATGACAGCACCTCCCCGCGGCCCCCCTTTCCTTGCTTTATTATATTCCTACTAACAGAGTCAGCAGCATTCTAAGTAAGAATACCTACGGATATCTCCTTTATTTCCGGCCGAGCTCCGTGATCCTCCTCTTTCTTCCTTCCTTTCCTCCAAATTCTTGTTGGATTGGCGTCATTCCTTTGTTTTATTCACCAGTTTGCGTCAAACATGACATACTTTTATCAATGGACAGTACTTCCAGACCCCCTTTTCATTTTTCATTTATGCCTTTGAGCAGGATTATGGAGTCGAAGCGTTGTATCATCACAAACTGTGGGGGTCAATATTCAGGTATGCTTATTAATCATCACGGTAGTTTGCACTAACGCACGTCAGTGTATTGTAACTCTGTGGAGATCATCGTGCATGCCCTTGGGAAAACGTTCTTCATCAACTGTATTTCTACTGACAGCTAAACTTTAGGTATTCAAGAAAGAAGGAACCAAAGGCTAGAGGCCCACAATGATTGTTCCCTCCAAGAAAAACCAAAAAGATAACAGTGAGCTAAATTCAAGATCGTTCTTTTCGAGACGCCTGAACACACTGCATTTAAAAGAATGGAGGTCATAGGCAACAGAAATACATACAGAGGTAGACATTTTCAGAGATGACCTGTTGCAAATAGGTATACAGTATATGTATAGAGCATCACATTTTTTTTTTTCATTGTCAAAGCAATGCTTATAATAACCGCAGCCCTTCCTCCTGTCTGTGACCTTGTAAAATCTCCCTCTTCCATTTATTGTTTCTGCTTTCTCTCTCACTCTCTCTCTCTTTCTCTCTCTCTCTCTCTCTCTGTGTGTGTGTGTGTGTGTGTGTGTGTGTGTGTGTGTGTGTGTGTGTGTGTGTGTGTGTGTGTGTGTGTGTGTGTGTGTGTGTGTGTGTGTGTGTGTATTTACTGCTTCACAAAAGCGCACAAGAAGGGGGCATTACATGAAATAGAGAGGAAGGTAATCTTATGACCTTGGCAAAGCCTTAATATCAGTGAGATTTTCATATTTACAGGTTTGAGTGATTTACCACTGATAAAAGCCTGTCTTTACAATAGTTGATTTTCCAGGAGTTCAGCTTTCAGCAAGCATCATCGCCATACGTTGCAAGTTTGGGAAGAAAGAGTCACTGTCCACGGCAGTGCTATTGACGTGTTCGTGGTGTTACGTTTGCATTAGAAATGAGATCAGACATCAGGATCAGGACACCCTATGAATGGAGGCAGCATCAAATACCTGCATCAAGAGACTCATGACCGTCTTCAACCATAGGGAAAGGCAAGCTAACGACACTCTTACAATTACCATTCTACTGCAGGAGTGGCTTCGCTCATCACAGAAAGGGCTAGGGGTCCCTGGCAGTGCAACGCTTTGCGGCTGGAGACACAGATTGAAAACTTCATAAAGTCTTTTGCGGAAGGGACCATACTCACATCCCTATGGTTCTGCCACGACGTGCAAAGTGTTCTTAACTCCCGAACTCCTATATCGTGACTGTTGTTTTAAAAAATATCATGGGGACTTCTGATATAATCATATTGCATACACTGTGTTTAAATTTATTTTGCCCAATGGACATATTTTACTTAGAAAGGCATAGAAATAATTACGTTGTGTTTTTAGTCACTTTGTTGCATGGAACTTCTCCATTAGCAGCGTTTGTTTTTCCTGAACCCAGTGACATCCCTGTAGTTGTTCACAACATCCACCATCATCCAGCAACCAATGCCACCACAAAGTTCGCCATGTGCCACCTGCATCTCTCCACCATTTCCACCAAATACTCTGATACATACAAGCTTCGTTTCATTTATAGTGTTAATAAACTCTACTACTCATGCATCCACTCAACACTGCTGCATCTGCACCACCCATGGTCTCCTCACCCACCCTGATTACTCCTTCACTTTTTTTTTTTTTCTTTCAACCCCACACGATGGGCCATCAAGGGCTGGCAAACTGCAACAGCGACCTCCTTTGAAGTTGAACATCCCTTCTTCTACTAAACTTAGAAGCGTTTCGAGCTCCTGGGAAATCATGCCATCCTCATGACTAACTATTAAAAAAATCAAGCATTGGGTTGAGGTAAAAAAAAAAAAAAATCTCCAACGGATTAGCCTCGTGCCTTACAGCCATCGTGACTCAAAGTGCACACAGTTGCCCTACGCTTTGCTGTGGACTTCGTCAGTTCTCTTCTCTGCATAATCTCCTCTCATTTGCAAGGGCTGACGCTGACAAAGTGAAAAAAAAAAAAAAAAAAAAAAAAAAAACTCTTTACCTCAATGCCCACCTGTATTCTGTCTAGATGTAATGGAGCGTCAAAACATGCATTCAACTAACAGCTACGGACACTGTGAGCTCTTCTGCAAGTAAATCCGGCTTTACCAATCGGTAGAGAGGTGGCCTGCAGTCCTTACGGACCCAGGTTCGAATCCCGGCTGGGGCAGGGAACAGTTTAAGGATTTGAATTTCATTAAATCAGGCTTTACTGATCTACCAGAAGATCCGCCGACATGTCGTAAAAATACCCCCGCTAATACCATTACACCAGTCCTGTATGAGACAGCCCTAGCATGTATTCAATATGGACGGTGGGTGTTAGCGCCGAAGTGGTGACATGTAGAGGTGTATGGTATGTAGGAGGACTGCTGGGCCTTGATAGCAGGCTGTGAAGCCTATGCCCAGAGTCGGACACATAAAAAAAAAAAAAAGTCATCTTTACCACAAAAACACGAGACTCCTCAACCATTCAAGCTGCTCCATTCATTTATCCTGCCACCATGGAAGATAAGTAGGTGACCACAGTCCTACCCTCATTGATATCTACTCTTTCCAATCCCTCCTCTTGCTCCTCCTACACTCAGCGTTAGGCCAGAATAACCGAGGCAGTAAACGTACTTGATGAATTGCGCCTGCAGTAAAATGCGACTCACTTCCACCAAGTTAATGGCACAGCCACATGGCCACAATGTGTTCTTTACCTTTGTGGCCACAATCCAAAGACACGTTACCTCCCAGGGGCCAGGTCAACGTCCTTATCACCGCCATGGCAGGTAAAAGTGGTGACGCATCCCCATCAACATTACAATCCCATTACCATCACATCGGGTTGCCGACATGTTTACTAACTTGTTTTGTTAAGGTCAAAGTACATACTGTGATACAGTACTAAAGAGAAAGTTCCCCCTGACTTAATCGACAGCTGCAACGTTAAGTACGGTCATGAATCTGGTGGATCGTGGGCGTCCCGTACAGCACCAAGGTAATATAAAAACCCCACGATGCCTCAGTACACTAGGGGGATCACGCATCAAACTGCATATGTCTCTGGTATAATTATATCCCTACACTAATTGACTCAGTAAAATTTACCAAGTGTCATCTTGTTTCCAGTCGACAACTGTTGCATGGCACTACATTTTCTACTTCTTTGTCTTTAACCTGCCTTTCCCTGTCTCTGTTTTCACCTGTGCTGGATCACACTCTTTGTTACTGCTATATCACTGTATATTGTTCCACTGCAGTTACTCACATGTATATAGGAAGCGTTGATGTAGTCACTGTGGTAAAAGCCCTTGAATTTTCTCAGAATGACTCGTGATTCGTCGTCTGGAAGAGGGAAGAGATTTATTAGTCACTCTCTCTCTCTCTCTCTCTCTCTCTCTCTCTCTCTCTCTCTCTCTCTCATCAACTTTACTATTGCTTCAACAAGAAATACAGTACTTATATTCACATCGCTATCCTTAATTTCTTCACTTAGTTCATTACTCCGAAACGCTACACACAGGCAGTTTCCCATGACCCGTCTCAAGGTGTAGACGTACAAGGCTGGACCACTGTACTGAACTATATTTCCTTCTGCTGTAGTCGATAAACCTTCATCCACTTCCTGAAGATCAAACTCAAACGGCATGTTCTAACCAGTACAATATGGCACCAGGTCCATTACTTTTAATAGTTTTATATCTGATACTACTACTACTACTGCTGCTACTACTACTACCACTACTAATACTACTGCCACTACTACTACTACTGCTACTACTACTACTACTACTACTTCTCTCTCTCTCTCTCTCTCTCTCTCTCTCTCTCTCTCTCTCTCGTCTATACACATTGCGTTCTTCCAATGCACGTTGCTTGCTATTATGTCATTCTTTTCTCCCTTGCGTCTCTTTTCTTCCCCACTTAATACTCTGCGTCTCTATCTCTGCTCTTCTTTCCTGTCTTCTCTGCTTCTTTATCCCTATCCTTCAGAGCCCAGTTCATGGTCCTTTTTCTCTCTTCTTCCATCCTCCTCAGTTTGCCCTTCTTTCCACCGTTGCCAGCATTGATAACTATATTAGAGTGGCTGGCGAGTTTTGGTTAAGTGTGTTTGTTTACATCGTAGCTTCAAGGGTAGTACAAATGGGCTGGCAAACCTCGTTGTTATGATCATATCAGTGTCTGAGATTTTGTCCAGACAGGGTGAAGTGGTTAGTATATAAAGTATGTATGAGCATATTACATCCACAAGAAATATGGTTACAGTACTCGTAACATATAATTTAGACGTATAATATATATTATTCATTCGGGTAAGTGTGTCTGTCTTGGTTCAGGCAAGGTGAAACATGAGTGTACGGAAGGAACTGAGATCAGAAGCATTGTTAATGAGCTAGTAGACTGAGGCATGATGTACATTTAATAAAACAAAAGTAAAACTATAACCTTATACACAAAATAATGTTTTGCAGAATCCGAGTTATATAAATTTTAAATTTCAGACAAGGAAGCAGACGGAGTTCGAAGGGTTCGAACGAATCCCCCTTTCCTTTTGATGTTCTGCTAATGGATGATCATGCAAGAAAATATTTATTCGTACATGATTACTAACTTCATTGAAGCTTAACGGTATAATGAAAATTTTAATTGTGATGCATTTAGTGCCCATATTAAGGACGCTCGTTTTCCTTCACTTTGACACATTCTTTTCTTTTGACTCAGCGTTCAGAATGAAAATGTAATTTTTAGGCCAAGTACGGCTAAAAAGAGTAAAGTTGTTGTTGTTTAACCACGGTCTGTCTGGGCAAGCAGACCCATCGACAGCAGGTAAAGCAGCTACTTCTCTGGAGTCGTCCTGCGGGTACAGTAAGACAAATCCACCATGAAGGAAGCCGGTGCCCCCTTGTAGCAGACGAGCATCTCACCAGGGTCGGGCCAGGGTCCTTCCTTATGGCGAGATGCAGGAAAATATGGGAAAGGAGGCTCCCGGGTGGACGCCGCAGCTGCTTTGCTTCACCCAAGGTGCACAGTGCACTACGTGTAGGCTCCTCGTTAGCGCCGAAAAATTAATCTTAAAAACAGGGTCGTAAACCTCACAGGGAAGGATGTTGACGTATCTGTTCTTGTGTGCATTGGCTGGCAGGGCCGCCACACGGGCCACGCTCACTGGACTCGTCATATCCAGATCAGCAAACTCCTGCATCAGACCAGCTCGATCTGTGGATTTGCCAGATCGACAACAGAGTGGGTGATTAGGTGGTTAGGTGATTAGGTACTTGGGTGGTTGGTTCAATGGATTGTGTATGGCTGGGTGGTTTGGTGACTGGACTGTTCAATTGACGAGTGGTTGAATGATAAGATGATTAGATAATTGGGCCCTTATGTGGCTGGATTATTGGAGGGTTGGCTGATTGAAGGGTTGGATGGTTAGTTGACTGGATGATTAGTTGACTGGATTGCTAGTGTGTTGGGTGCATGGATGGTTAGGTATTTGGATGGGTAGGGAATTGGATGGGTAAACGATTGGTTGGTTGGCTGGTTGGGTTATCGGATGGTTGGATTGTTGGGTGACTGGATGGTTAGGTGATCTGGTGGTTACCATATTAACTTCAAGGCAATAGGATGGTTGGATGGCTTGATAAGTGTAGGTAACTGATGGTTAGGTGACGCGAAGCTTAGATGATGACAGGCTAGTAGACTGGATGGTTATGTGGGAGGTTTACTGGATGGATGATTCTCCACTGGATGACTGGATGACTAAGAGACTGGGTGCTTTATACGATACTTGGTTTGTTAAAGTATTTGTAAACTACCCAATCGTCTAGTCAGTCAACCATCCACTGTGACTGGATGGTTCAGTGGCCAAGTGACTGGGTGGTTGGTAATTTGATCGATATTTAACAGCTTTATTACAGCATCAAAATTTATGACCTGCTCTTGCCACCAACAGATTATTATATTTAGCTAATAAAAGAATAGGACTGGAAAGTTCAGAAAAAAAAAAAAAAACTCATTGGCCTCATTACGACATTACACGTTTGATACAGCCACTTAAATAGTAGAGGATAAGGACTGGATGATGATGATGATGATGATGATTTCGACAGACATAGGAAAAGTCATATGGATCTGAAAACGTTAGAAACAGTCTCATTTGACTTTTATGGCGCTGGGCATTTTGGTGATAATTCTGTTGATTACTGTGTCTAGGGTTGTTTAGAATATTGATGGTGAAGACAGTGATGAGAGCTGCTTTTAATCATCATCATCATCATCATCAGTTACGTGGGTTGAGATTGATCCAGAAATAGGAATAAGAATCCAGGGGCGCACCCAGGAATATTTTTCGGGGGGGGGGGGATGAAAATGTAAATTGTGGCTAGAAAAGAAAAATTTAATGCAAGTCACTTATTTACTTCGTTTCTTACAAGGAAGGAAATTTCGGGGAGGGTCACGGTCCCCTTAGCCTCCCCCCCCTCGGGTGCGCCCCTGTAAGAAAGTATGAGTGCAGGAGAACTATCATCAGATTGCTCAAGGAAAATAGCCAGACTCTCCAATCCTCTACCATGCAAAATTTTAAGATTCTGGGTCACACTTCTGAGGTACTTCATCCACACATATATTTCAGAGATGTACTATCGCGATCACTAACTTCTTTACCCACCATGGCTCGTGGTGGATCGATGTCAGGGTAGAAGACATGCAGGCGTGCGGACACGGCATTGTAAGAGGCTCACTCACCTGAACCACAACTCACTCTCACGGACGAAACAGATGAGCACAGTTACGGAACAGTTCGTGAATCATTATCGGACTGCTAGATTAAGCGTGTCCGCACACCTGACTCTTTCTGCCCTGGCTTCGACGTCTCTCGAGCCAGTGGGGTAAAGAAATAAGTGATCGCGATAATACTTCCCAAAAGCCTGGGTGTTAGAGCCGAGCTTCCGCTCGTGTAGATGATCCATTAAGACACGTGGAAATGTTGGGTGGGAGAGAGACACAGGCTAGAGCTTGAATTCTTTATTTTCTCAAACATTCTGGGCTACACAGAGTTCTGAAGATGGGTTCTGTGTAGCCCGAAACGTTTGGGATAATTAAGACTTCAAGCTCTAGCTTGTCTTTCTCCCACCCAACATTTCCAGGTTCAACTCAGTATCTAACCCTTTCTCGGATGGAGGGAAATCGTAGTACCTAGGTTTCACAGGTAACAAAAGACTTGTTTACCGATGGAAAATGGCAGTTTGAAGCATTGACAGATAGCCCGAGAAAGAAAACGTTGGAGATGACGCTAGTGGTCATAAAGTCTAGAAAAACAACGCTTCGAGCCGCCAGCAACATGTGTGTTCTGTGCAAAACCATGACTATCATCTTTCTTGTGAGGGACTGAATGGAGGGTGACTAAAACTTATGATTCACGAGTGTCCAAGACAACGTGTAAATGGCATAAAGCGTGAGGCAAAAGAGACTGACCGTTTATGAAAAGGTTTGTCAAGGTGGCTTTGAGGTTGCAGAGGCGGATCGGCCTCTGACCCCGCATCAGTTCCTCAGCCGTGAGCATCCACGTCAGGTCCACCGACACAGCTTTCTCCCTGACAAATCAAGTTAGGTCAAGTTAGGACAATCATTTCACTTCGACAATGTATTATATCGTTATCCTTGTCTCCTTAGACGATAATTATTTAGCTTATGACATTCAGAACTGGAGAGGTTAGATAATTATAGCCTTCATTACCTACTAGACATCTGTCCCACACTGAGCAATAAATATCTGATGGTAGCAGAATAAAATATGTGTCATCTGGCCTGAGGCGTACCTAGAGATTTGGGGGCCCGGGGGGCTAGTTTTTTTGTGGGGGCCCCCCTCCTGGAGGGGGGGCCCCGCAAAGAACCTAGCCCCCTCCTCATTCTCAAAACTTTTCTAATATCTCAGCCGGGATTGTCGGGATGAAAATTATTTATGTTTTTAAACATTAATAAACAAGCTTATAAATTTTTAAGGCTTTTGGGGGACCCTCTCAATTGGGGGCCCGTGGGGCAGTTTCAAACAGCCCTCCCACGCCCTCCCTCAGGTACGCCACTGCATCTGGCTGAAGGGGTTATGAGGGTTACACAATATTAGCTCCATCGGCACCGCTTTCTCCAAAACAAATACATCAGCGTAGGTGTAGTTAGGCTCCAGTAAGTTACGTTGTCACTCTGCACTAAAGTAGATTCAGTCAGTCGCACTAGGTTGGATTACGTTAAGCTTGATTCACTTAGGTTTGGTTAGGACAGGTACAGTTAGTTAACACTTCGTTAGGTGAAGACATACAAATTATGTTTCACTCTATATTAGGCTAGGTTAGACTTGGTTTAGTTAGTGTGGTTATGAGAGTTAAATTTAGATCAGGGTTGGCTATATTAGGAATGGTTACACATAGCCAAGTTAGGCATAGGAATTAATTAACTTAATCAACTAAGTATATGAGTAGATGGTGATATGCTACTGAAGAATGCTGATTATACATCTTTACGTTAGTTGTGTTTTAACAAGGAAAGTCAGGGCTGGTTGTGTAAAAATGAGAGTTGATTAGTTTTTAAAAAGTAGGTTTGATTTAAGAATTGGATACGCTGGGTTAGGACACATGAGAAAAGGTTACCTCAGGACACTTTAGAATCGGCCAAACTTGCCTAATCACGGATAGGCTGCAATAAATGTGAATTAAAGTAGTTTAAGTAAGAGGACACGTGCGGTCAATATTTTCTTTACACGTTCTCTAAGCCATGTCAAAGTGAAAAGAGGATAAGCCTGAGTCAGTAGCGATAATCAAGTGCCCTGGGATGGTATCATTAACCCCTTCAGAACAATGACGCATTTCTAATTTAAGTTTTGCAACCTTCAAACCATCTGATTGAAATGAGGTATGATTTCTTTTCTCGTACTGGTGGTGTCTGATATAGTCTTCATAAACCCTAGCCAGCGCTATGGAGCTCTCATAAGCTAATTAAAATTGTCTGGAGGCAGTTAGATTAAACACACACACACACACACACACACACACACACACACACACACACACACACACACACACCACAGGAGCCATCTTTAAGAAGGGAAGCCTGTTGTTTATTAGGTTAGAGTGCTGGTAACTTAAGCTTGATAATGAAGTACAAAATGAGTCGGCTTTGGTCATATGCTCCGTCAGCTACTAAGATTTCTTATACTGTTGTGGATATGCAACAGACGCATTTTGGTGAGAGTGCCAAACATTTTACTTATTCTGATCTGGCTAGTGGACAGACGATTCTGTAGAGCTTAGTAGAAGCCTTTGGCAGTGAATGGATTAGATGCTTTCGTCTAAATGAACGGATCTTGATTTTGGCTCTCTGCTATCTAGTTTTTTTTTTTTTTCTTGGAGAGAACAATCTCGCTGGTTCCTGGCCTTTGGTTCCTTCTTTCTTGCATTAAAAGAATCATTATAGTGGTGGAGAGGAGCAAGTTACCAGTGAATTCAAAGGAGGATCCACTACTCCCCAACTGTTTACCCAAAGCACTTCTCTCACTTTCAGCTGTAGCTTTATCGCGTTACTGAACTATTACATTCTATTTCAGTTCATCTGTCACTCTCTCGATTTACTGTTTTCAAAAATCTTTCTGTTGCTTTATATCAGTCTCTACGCTTCTCTCTCTCTCTCTCTCTCTCTCTCTCTCTCTCTCTCTCTCTCTCTCTCTCTCTCTCTCTCGACAAGGCAAGGCAAGTACTAACAGAGCCCAGGGAGCTGGTGCGAAGAACCTGTTGACGATGAAGACCACGGCCACCATCATGAGCACCACCACAGGTAAGGCAATGCCCATCACCAGGCCGGGGTGCAGCCCAGGTAGATCTGCAGGTGTAATGAGGCCAGGTTATTAGGGCAGTATTCTGACTGGCCAAGGAGTCTTCAAAGCACCTCATTCTTGGCCTTTTCTTAAACTCCATGGGATTGTATTTATATCTTTGTACTATCAATACAGTCTGCATCTATTTATCTATTTATTGCCAGACGCTTTAATCCCGTAAGGGGTGGCCACAAACAAATCGCATCCATGTCGCCCTGTCCCCTTCCATTTCACTGCCCTGCTCCCAGCTCACACCTGCCTCTCTCATACACCTCTCCACTCCATCCCTCCATCTCATCCTTAGCCTCCCTCGCCCTCTCCCCCCCCCCTCCACCTCACTCACAGAAACTCTCCTTGTCAGTCTCTCGCTCTCTATCCTCTCCACATGGGCAAACTGTTTCAATGTGTTTCTCGTTACGTTTCCTATCACATCCACATCCACACCACAACGCTCCTTCACTTCTGCATCTACAGTATGCAAAAGGGTACTGACGTGTAACATGCAGCTATCATCGTGTCCCCTGCCGTTTCCCTGCCCTTCCCAACTTATAACCCCCTCCCTCATATTCCTCTCTACTTCATCACTCTATCTCATCCTTGATCTCCCCCTCCCCTTTCCCAGGGATGAGATGGAGAGGGTGGAGTTAGAGAGGTATTATATAATAGAGAGGGGTGTAAGTTGTGGGGAGGGCAGCGATATGGCAGAGGACAGAGCTACATGGTGGCGATTTGTTTGTGACCACTTCTTACGGGATTAAGGCTTCTAGCTGTAGACAGGTAGAAAGGTAAGGAAGACGTGTTGCGCAGTCCACAGATCACCGAAATTTCATCCTGTACAGGTGAGGCTTAAGGAGATCCACGGGTGTCACTGGAAGCTGAATTTAAGTCATGAAGCTTAATCCTGTAATGTAAGCGGCTGTGGAAGCTTCGTAACATCTCTTCCGTAGCAATATAGTCTGACGCTACACCACCTGAATATCGTTTTGTATGCCTCTGATGAAATTATATCGATATCAAAGTGATATACGTAACATACAAGATAATAATGAATCGTAATAGGTTAAATAAATGGCCAGTGAAGATGTGCCACCAAGCGTCCGATGCCTCTTGCAGTGGCAGTGTTATCGCTGACGTCATGATGTAAACAAACGCCGAGTTGTGTACATAAGAGGCGGGAGTGTGGCGATGACACGGGTTAATTACTGCCTACTGGTAGGTGGTGGAGAGCATCATCCACTCACTTGATGTAGCGTTGCCTACTTCTTCCTTCACCTATATTATTCTTTTTCTGTCTGCTCTCCTCTCTTCCAATTCCTCCCATCTCTCCTGTCACTATTTACTACTTTTCTTTCCTTTTCAGGTGGCTTTTCACTGAGTGACAAGCCTAATGGTTTCCTGTAAACTAGGAAACCATTTACAACGCTGGGTGGTAACCATATAACCAACCCATACACGTTCTTTACGTGTCAACAAGTGGGTTGGCGGAGAGTTAATGACCCTCCCCGTAAAACAACTAACTCAAAGACAAACGGCCACCACTTACGGGATTATGGCGTCTGGCCGTAGACAAGTAGACAAATGTTACAGTACCTACGTATTTGTATTATGGTCAATATTTTTAAATAAAATGTGAAACATGTGTACAGTATCTCAGTCCGCCACGCATTTTTTTTTTCTTCTCTTTATGCATTCTGTAAGTCTTCCTATCTTATTTTCTTTAAATATGAACATAAGAAGGACACATAAATTTAATAAGAAAATAATTCATACATCATACTACATTCATAAAAAAAAATCTGTAACAGTTGAACCTGAACTACTGTAGGTTGAAGTTTTGTGGGGAACTATGATTGGGAAGCGAGTCACACAAGCAGTAGAACACGTTTATAATACAGCCGCCTACTGCACAGCATCAAGATCTTCACAAGCACTAGCCTGTCTCACCACCATCAATTCTATGGCTAGATGGCATAACTTTATCATGTAAGGTAGTTTGAACAATGTAAATGATTGATTGCAAGGCGAAATGTTGGGCGGGAGAGAGACACGGGTTAGAACTTGAAATCTTTATTTTCGGGCTTCACAGAGAGTATGTGTAGCTCGAAACGGTAAAGAAAGAATTCAAACTCTAACCTGTGTCTGTCTCCCATCCAACATCTCCAGTTTGAACTGTGTCTTTTGGCAGCATATCGTCACAACTCACGGACTCGCCATCTTCTGTGAATTTTCTATTCGCCTGTGGTCAGCTTATGGCTACCCAGCTTCAAGTAATCGCTGTAGTATTCAGAAATTAAACTACTCTACTTTTCCAGTTCCTTCTGGTCAGATAAAATATTCAGTTTTCATTTCTGAAAAGGTTCACAGAGTGTTCAGGAGTTCGCGCTTGAGTGTAGTACAAAAGCCTCTTAGGACAGTAGCCCCCTCGTACTAATATAAATTTAATTTTTATCCTAATTCATTATTGTTTTACACCATCTAACCTAACCTAGCCTTACCTTAACCTTAGCTTCACCTCACCTCCCATAACCTCACCTAACCTAGACTAATCTAACCTAAATTTATACGTTAACCTTAAAGTAACTTAACCGAATCTACTGTATATTGAGAAACAAATAAAACCAGGGCTTTTGTCCTATAATCTTGTCCTAAAGGGCTTTGGCCAGACCACTCTATGCTTTTTCCTTGCATTTTTAAAATACAGTACTGTGCCAGCTACTAGGACAGCTTCTTTGGGGTCAAGTTTTGGAATAACATTTATAAACACAGCGGCTTAATATGTCCTGCAGTGACTGTAACAATACTTGATGTTGCAGTAGGCTACGCCATTACCAGTAGGTTACACATCTGATAGGAAAAAATAATAAAAACAAAAATACAAAACAATAATAAAATAAAAATTTATATATATATATATATATATATATATATATATATATATATATATATATATATATATATATATATATATATATATATATATGTACGTGTGCATGAAAGTGTGTATGTTCCTATGCATGGATGTGTGTGTGTGTATATATATATATATATATATATATATATATATATGTGTGTGTGTGTGTGTGTGTGTGTGTGTGTCAATGTATATACATATATATATTTTTGCCCTAATGACCAGGGGCTCTGGCCCCAATGGTCGATAGGCAAAAAAAAACAGAAAAAAAAACAAATCTGATAGGTTACATCTTGAGGTAGCTGCTTTATATACCACAGTATCTGACAAAGTTGCAGGAACTGGATGAAAATACTGCGTGAAAGAAGTTTCTTATATGTAATTCACAAGTAACGGAAGCATCACTTAAACCCAGATGCACACCCACTTCCACTCAGAACACAAATGCATCTATTGTACATGACCACTGACTACACAGACCTCACGTAATGCAGGGACACCTGTACAATGGAAACAAAACCATTGCCAAAGCTGGGCAGCATTCCTGTTTTCTATTTCCATTCTTTGGTATAAATGGGTGAAACATTAGCAAACCATTTCAGTTTTGTTATTTACCTTGCTGTAGCCCGATAACTTACTTTCCAGACACACTGAGAAGAAATCCTGCGTGTGTCTGACTAATCGTACATTATCCTCACGTGCGACAACGTGAAGCTGGCGATACTTGGGTCACAACGTGAAGCTGGCGATGTTTGAGGCACACCGCTGCGAGCCGTGACGCTGTTTGCACAGTATCACGAATGTTTCCACAGTCTTCTGTTATGGGTGAGGTACCGTATTCTCGTTTGATTAGGCCGCCGTCTAACACCTATATCGATCTATTTCCGCACAGGAAACATCAATATTCGCTTGTATGACATCACTGAAAGACATTAATAAAGTACACGAAAATATACATGTGTAGATCACTATGCAAACGTTCCAGAAGGCTTTTTAAGCCAGAAAGGGAATGGCACTAGAAGTCTAGTGGTTAGAACATCCCAACTGGAGTGACAGCACCACCCACGCCGTCTGTGAAGTTCTTTGGCAATGACTGCAAGTAGGCTGGCTAGCTAATGTAAACTAGCCCTGGGCAGTGGCACGGCTTACATGATTTTTTAAATCTAAATGAAGCTTCTAATGAGATGAAAGAAACTTCAGTGAGTAGCGTAAGACAACAAAGTAGGCGTAGGGCGCAAGGTTAGAAGGGAGAGCTATCTGTCTGTCTATCTACCATTCTTTCTACTCATAGCCAGACGCCTTAATCCGTAAGGGGTGGCCACAAACAAATCATCTCTACATTGCCTTGTCCCCAGCCGTTTCACTGCCCTTCCCCAACTTATATCCCCCTTCCTCATATACCTCTCTACTCCATCCATCCATCTTCTCCTCAGTCTCCTCCTTCCTCTCCCCCCTATCAGCCTCACTCTTATACACTCTCCTCGTTAGACCCTCACTCTCCATCTTATCCACAAGGCCAAATTACCTCAATGTACTCGTATTTCTCCTAACGCTTTCTATCACATCCACATCAACACCACAACGCTCTTTCACTATGGTAGGGTGAAGCGGGAATATGCATAATAAATCGCAAGGGAAAATGTAATACGAACCCTCCTGCGGTGCTGTAAATGCGAGGCTCTAATCCTTTTGTATAGTAATGTGGCCTTTACGACTGGCATCATAACCACTAGATCACACGTTGCTCCATCCATACATGAATCATTGCATGATATTGTGTGTGTGTGTGTGTGTGTGTGTGTGTGTGTGTGTGTGTGTGTGTGTGTGTGTGTGTGTGTGTGTGGAGTTACTCTTTGTTGTATTAAGATGTTTGTGTATGAAAAAGTCTCTCTTTCTCTCTCTCCGTCTCTCTCTGGTAATGAGGTGAATAGTGAAGTGACGTACCCGGTGTGGTGAAGGAGAACACCCTGATATCCCTGTAGCCAGCTGTGGTAAACACCCGGATCTTGAGTTTGTAGTAAGTGTTGGGCAGCAGTGGTCGGTTGCAGTCCTGGCAGGTGGCATTGACGGCTGCACCTGAATAAGTTGCACACACACACACACACACACACACACACACACACACACACACACACACACACACACACACACACACACACGCAAAGTTGTTATTATTATTATTATTATTGTTATTATTATTATTATTATTATTATTATTATTATTATTACCCCTTGGGGATAGGGGGGTTTCAAGAACACTCGCCTAGTATCCCTGCTTGTCGTACTAGGCGACTAAAAAGGTTGGTGGTGGGTTAATGCCCCACCCCGTAAAAAGTACTAACTAAACAAGCGAATAAAGTGCCTCGGACCAGGACGGACCATACGTTGACGACTAAGGAACGGACAAAGGACATTCTGAGGGTGGGAACGTGGAATGTGAGAGGAGTGAATTATGAAGTGAAAGAGAGAGAGATTGTTCTGGTGCTTGAGGATGCAAGAGTGGATATATGTGGATTGACTGAAACTAAATGGATAGGTGAAAGGGTGAGAGAATGGGAATATGGTTTAGGTATATGTGCAGGAGTTAATGAGAATGAGAGGGCAAGAGAGGGAGTATGCCCGATGATAAGCAAGAAATGGAAAGAGAATATAAGAGAGTATGGAACAATGGGTGCAAGGATTGTATGGGTGAGGATGAAAGTAGGTATACAAGCATGGGCGATTGTATGTGTGTATGCTCCGACAGAGGACCGAGTGGCAAGAGTGAAAGATGAGTTTTGGGCGCGAGTAGAAGCATGTATGGACAAATCTGAGAGGAGAGAGAGAGCTGCTGTTGATTGGAGACATGAGTGGCAAAGTTGGGAATGTACGAGTGGACGGAATGGTTGGTCAGTGGGGTGTGCCAGCTGAAGTAGATGGGAATGGTAGTGCTTTGGTGGACATCTGTGCTGGTAAGGGGTTGGCAATAGCCAACACCTACTTTCGGCATAAGATGATCCACCGGTATACATGGAGAGTAATGAGAAGGATGGATGGTGAACTTGTTGAACGAAAGGCAATGATAGACTACATATGTGTGGATGAGCGAATGAGAAGACAAGTGTTGGATGCAAGAGTGTGGAGAGGGTGGGGGGAATGGAGTCTCGGACCATCACTTAGTAATGGCCAAGGTAAAGCTGCAAAGAAAATGGCTGAGGAGACGAAGGGAAAGACAGGAGGAAACAGCTCCTGTGAGAAGAATGGAGAATTTGCAAGATAGTGAGAAAATGGCAGAGTATATGAGCATAGTGGAAGAAAGATTGGGAAGGTATGAGCTAGAGCAGATGGAAGGGATGGAAGACGTATGTAAGATATTTACGGAAGAGATAGGCGCAGCATGTGAGGTGGTTTGTGGAGTGAGGAGGAGATGCAAGGGTGTGCAAGGGACAGCATGGTGGAATGACAAGGTGAAACGGGATGTGGAACAAAAGAAGGCATATAGTGAATGGTTAGCGAGTAGAGGTAGGGGAGAAGATGAGAGAGAGAAGAGAGAGGTATATGTGAGCAGGAGGAGGGAGATGAAGAGACTGGTGAAGGAGAGTAAGAAGAAAGTGGATGAAGAGTATGGGAGGAATCTGAGTGTGAAATGGAGGGAGAGTAAGAAATTGTTTTGGAAGGAGGTAAAGAAAGTAAGGCAGTGTGAAAGGGGAAATAGTAGGGGAGTGAAAGATAGGAATAATAGATTGTTGGTGGAGAAGAGAGAGAAACTGAGGAGATGGAAGGAGCACTTTGAGGATTTGTTGAATGTAGAGAGTGAGAGTAATACGAGTAAAAGTGGTTGGGGAATGGCTGGGAGAAGAAGAGATGAGAGGAGGGAGGAAGGGTTTAGTAGGGCGGAAGTAGTGGAAGCAATGAAGAAGATCAAGTTGTGAAAGGCCCCAGGAATTGATGGAGTGTGTGGTGAAATGCTGAGGTATGGGGGTGAGATTGTTGTGGAGTGGATATGGAAGTTGTGTAGATTGGCTTGGGAAGAGGGAAGGGTTCCAGAGGACTGGAAATCAGGTATAATTGTTCCTTTATACAAAGGAAAAGGGGAGAGAGAAGTATGTGGTAACCATAGGGGTATTTGCCTTCTTAATGTGACTGGTAAAATATATGGTAGAATACTCAATGATAGGGTTAGGCATATGACAGAGGAGCTAGTTGGAGAAGAACAAGGGTGATTTAAGAAGGGAAAAGGGTGTGTAGATCAGATATTTGTTCTAAGATGTTTAGTGGAGAAGTATCTAGAGAAGGGAAAGAAAGTGTATGCTGCCTTCATGGACTTGGAGAACGCTTATGACAGAGTAGATAGGCAAGGTATGTGGAAGGTATTAAGAATATATGGAGTGGAGGGGAAATTGTTGAGTGCTGTGAAGAGTTTGTATGCAGGAGCTAGGGCTACGGTGCGAGTGGATGGTGAGCTGAGTGAGTTCTTTGATCTCAATGTGGGACTGAAACAGGGTTGTATGATGTCTCCATGGCTGTTTAATATATACATGAATGGGGTTGTAAAGGAGGTACAAGGTAAGGCAGTGGATGTGGGGGGTGGCTCTAATGAATGAGGGTGAGATTTGGAAGATTCCGGTGTTGCTGTTTGCTGATGATACAGTATTGTTGAGTGAAGATGAATGGGAGTTGCAAGGTTTGGTGAATGAATTTGGGACAGTGTGTAGGAGGAGGACGCTGAAAGTTAATGTAAACAAAAGTAAAGTTATGGTGTTTGAGAGGAATGAAGTCACAGAATGTACAGTGAGGTTGGATGGTGAGGATATGGAGAATGTGAGTGCATTGAAGTACTTGGGTAGTGTGATGAGTAAGGATGGAACTTTGGAGGATGAAGTGCATGAAAGGGTACAACAGGGAAGGAAGGTTGTTGGTTCACTGAAAGCAGTGATGAGAAATAGGGAGGTGAGTATGGAAGTTAAGAAGTCACTGCATGATAGTATTGTGATTCCTACCCCGACGTATGGAAGCGAGGCGTGGACCTTGCAAGAGGGGGGTGAGAGCAGTGGAAATGAGTTACTTGAGAGGGGCATGTGGAGTGATATGGAGGGACAGGTTGACGAATGAAGAAGTGAAGGAACGTTGTGAGGTGGATGTGGATGTGGTTGAGAAGATTAGGAGAAATACACTGAAGTGGTTTGGACATGTGGAGAGAATGGAGAATGAAAGACTGACTAAGAGGGTGTATTTAGGTGTGGTGGAGGGAGGGAGAGGGAGGGAAGACCGAAGATGAGGTGGAGGGATGGAGTTGAGAGGTATATGAGGGAGGGGGGGTGAGTTGGGGGGAGGGTAGTCAAATGGTGGGTGACAGAGCGACTTGGAGGCGTTTTATCTGCGGCCACCCTTTGCGGGATTAGGGCGTCGGGCTATAGATAGATAGATTAATATTATTGTTGTTGTTATTATTATTATTATTATTATTATTATTATTATCATCATCTCCGCCCATGAGGTTATATTTTCACCCCTGTTCGTTTGTTTGTTGGTTGGTTGGTTGGTTTGTGAGCAAGATTACACAAAAACTACTGGAAGAATTTCCACGAAACTTGGTAGAAGAATGAGTCTTGGCCAAGAATGGAATCCATTAAATTTTGGTGCGGGATTATTATTTTGTTTTTACTTTCTTTAATATTGCGAGATAGGACGTTTTTATGTTGGGCCTTGACGGAGGTATGCACTCTACTGAGTGCCATTATTATTGATATTATTATTATCATTATTATTATTATTATTATTATTATTATTATTATTATTATTATTATTGTTATTCACTCATCTTAAATGTCAGGACCAACTTGCCTAGCCCAGGGCTTCTACGCTCCTCATGGGTGATGGATGGACGAATTATTGTTATTATTATTATTATTATTATTATTATTATTATTATTGTTATTATTATTATTATTATTATTATTTATTAGTGTCAGTAATAAACCCTAACCCTCTCTTACGGGACCCATCGCACTGAAATGCCTTAGGCCACTAAACCAGCAGCAATCAATATGCTTACATGGTTATCAGCCAGCGTAAATCAGTACTGGCGTGCACTGAAAGTAAATGTAGATATGAGTAAAATTATGGTTGTTGTGAGAGAAGATGACTCCCGGTATAATGAACGGAGAAAGACGAATGAGTGAAAGAATTTAAGTGTCTTGGTTCAGTTAGAGAAAAAAGAGTCAAATGTACGAAAGTGGAGAGTAGAGTGACACACGGAAGGAGAGTGGCGGGTGCTATAAAGGACTTGATAAGAAGCAATTGACTACGTGGAAGCGTGGCGACTGAGAGACGCTTGCATGAAGGGGTTTTAGTGCCTACTGTAAGTTTGGAATGTGACACTATGGTGGCGCATGAAAATGAAAAATTAGGAGTAAAAACAGTGGAGATGGACCTACTGAGGAATGTGTGTGTGTGTGTGTGTGTGTGTGTGTGTGTGTGTGTGTGTGTGTGTGTGTGTGTGTGTGTGTGTGGAGTGCGAATAGTGGATAAGAGAAGGCGTAGCGTGATTCGTGAATGATGCGGAGTAAAGATGTTTGTGGACACCAGAGTCGACGACAGTGTGCTTAGATGGTATGTTCATATGGAGAGGATGGGTGAGAGCGAAGTGGTGAAAGGGGTATATCTGAGTGAAGGTGGGAGAAGGCATGGTGGTCAAGAAGATGGTATGGAGAATGCGTGTCGAAGTGACGTGTGGACAGGTGTACCAAAGAGGTGGAGTCAGAATTCTGAAGGTGTGAAGGGCGAGTGAATGAGTACATGGCTCATATCACTGGGTATGCTGTTGATTACTTCTCCCACCTACTGTATTCCATCCTTTTTACGAATTTCTTTACCCTACCTCACCCCCGCCTGCAAGTGGAAAGAGGAGGGATGATGATGATGATAATGATGATGATGATGATAATGATGATGATGATGATATTGATGATGATGATGATATTATTATTATTATTATTATTATGAAAGAAGCAGTGACCAAAATGAGTGCAAGAGTTGTGATGGGCTGGGTCTGTCAAGTGTTATTGGAGAGAACACAGAGTTAGAATGATATGGATAAAATATATTTTCACCCAGACTTATAGCTGGAAAAGCATGTGTGGGGGGGGGGGGACGGTAATATCTTTGTGGAATTTGTTGAGCTGGAAAAATTGTATGAGTGGGTGGACAGGGAGGGATTTTGTTGGTCTATTATTTGCGTGTGACTGTGATGCGGCGAAAAACTGCTGAGTGTTTTGTGTCAATGTGACTGGTTCAGTATAAAAGCTGAGGCGTGTCGTGGGACTGTGTTGCCCCAGGATTGCTTAATACATATACTGATGAAGTGAGTAAGGAGGCCAAAACTTAAATTATTGAAAGATGGGAGTGGATGATGATGGACGGCGAGGAATGGTGTGTTTCACGTCTAGAGTATGTGGATGATGCTATGGTGTTTGTTTATAGCAAAGAGAATCTTTGTAAATGACCCAGAGTTCTGTAAATGCCTGTAAATGGCTTGGTGTGAGGATAGACGTAGACTGAAGAAATTTATTTATTTTATTTATTTTTTTCTTATATAATTTTAACAGAAAAAGTGGCTTCGAGGTCCGCAGTAACGTATGAGCACGAGCTTTTGGTGTGACGTCAGTGTGAAAAGTTGGAATTGTGGAATCGGAATGTGTACTATGAAAATTTAACCAGTGCGTAGGAAGTGTGTTTGTTCAGTACATTAAAACAGAGAAAAAGGATATGAACAGCATGGTCATAAAGATATATTTCGGTATCAGTTTGTGGGAAGGAGGGGCATGGAATTAAGGGAGTGCGAATGTTTATAGCAAGGATAGATTCACCAGGGGAGATCTGCACTGTGGCAGGTATATGGTATTTACTTTAACTTTACCCCTCTACATAAATGCTCCACACTCAGCCCTGGGTCGTATTAGCGTCTGTTTGCAGTGGGACTTTGGTGTCTGGTATGACAAACATTACACTGGACGCTGCTTACGGTTTGACAGGTCATATTTGCGAGTTCTTCCAGTATATCTTGATCCACCTCGCACCGTGTGTTACTGTTTAGCAATTGTAAGACGATAATGACTACCATTAATGCACAAAGCAACGCCACAGCTGTCAAGATCGAAAAATCACGAGGGTCCAGAAAAAAAAAAAAAGGTAGAAAATATCAGGAACATAAGAACAAGATGACATTAATGATAAAGTGGTAAAAGTGAACATGTAAACATCATATAATGCTGTTCATGGAAGGCACTTATAAGAGAGAGAGAGAGAGAGAGAGAGAGAGAGGTTTTCTGATGATCTGATTCATAAAGGTGTTCTAAGACTCATCCGTCAAGTGTCCCTTAACCCGCGTGGAAATCATCTAGCCGATAGCCAGAACATAATATAAAGGATGGCATCAGAGTCAGGTGGAAAAGCATTGTTTATAGTAAAATGGCTGGTGCTGGTCTGGCAATGTGTGTGTGTGTGTGTGTGTGTGTGTGTGTGTGTGTGTGTGTGTGTGTGTGTGTGTGTGTGTGTGTGTGTGTGTGTGTGTGTGTGTGTGTGTGTGTGTGTGTGTGTGTGTGTGTGTGTGTGTGTGTGTGTGTGTGTTTATACTGTACCATATGTTGTTGTACATGTTTTTGAGCTGTGATAATGTTCATATTTTCTGAGTTACTGGTGCTGAAGTGAAATATTGACGCTACTTTTCCGTCATGCTATCCACGTACTGATATTATTGTTCTTGTAACCTCAGGCTTATTCGTACGAGAAACTGATGGGCTGGAGACTAAAATTTCCCTTCTCCTGCAGTCCACCATACTGCTTTGGGGGGATAGGAGATGAGGTGATAAACGTTTGTAAGATGTGCCGCAGTCACCCACAAGTATCAGTGCTACTGCTTTAAGGTATCCTTTTCCAGCACCTTGCCACTAGGTACTGTATTAGAGTCTTCTGCATTGTATGTGCTAACTCGTCCACTACGGGAGGTGTGTACTAACTCGTCCACTACAGGAGGTGTATGCTAACTCGTCCATTTTGGGATGTGTGTGCTAACTCGTCCACTACGGGAGTTTTTTTTTTTTTTTTTTTTTAATAACAACGGAGGAAGGAAAAACAAATGAGTAAAAAAAAAATAATCCATACACCAGATTACTGGTGTCCTCTGTTCATAACATATCTGTAACAGTTAGACTTGAACAGTTGTGGGTTGAAATTTGGAGGGAAACAACTCTGGGAAAGCGAGTTCCAGAGAGATGCAGTTCGGGGAATGAAAGAATTCTGATAGGCAGAAGTTCTGCAATATGGCTGAGTGACATTCCAGTCATGAGCGCTACCAGATGCCCGTGTAGCACGAGGGAAGGCATGGAGAGGTGGCACCATGGACGCAACTTCGTCTGAGCATTTGCCAAAAAAATATCTGTAAAATAATGCAAGGGAGGCAACATTCCTTCTTACTTGCAGGGGAGGTAGTTTATATGAAATGGCAGGGTTGTTAATGATTCTAACAGCTTTGTTCTGAATTTTGTCTAGTTGTCTTAATGCAACCTCTCCACAACCATTCCACAAGGGTGAGCAATATTCAAGCTGAAAGCCCACATGACTCTTATAAATTATAGCTAACTGCTCATTGGCGAAGAAGTTACAGACTCTGTACACTAATCCAAGTTTCTTTGAGGCGGTTTTAGCAAGTGATCTGACATGAGAGGTCCAACTGAGGGCACTGTTAAGTGAGATGCCAAGAATTTCAATACTTTTGGAGATGGGAATATTAGAAGGTAATGTACGAATCTGGCAATATCTGTCTATTAGTAAACTGTATATATTTAGTTTTACTAGCATTAAAAGAGACAAGGTTGTTTTGTCCCCATTCACTGATTGTAGATAGATCTTGATTTATGGAGATGGCTGTACTGAGTTGAGAGGTAGAGATATTAGACTCTGTAAATGGATGTCTGAGTGTGAATGAACTATGTAGTGTTGAGTCATCTGCATATGAGTGAATGGAATTGTGGGTGACAGATAAGAGATCATTAATATGAACCAGAAATAGGGTTGGCACCAGAACTGATCTCTGCGGCACGCTGGCGTTAATTGAGTGGAAATTGGAATATACATCATCTACTTTTACTCTTATTTTCCTGTCACTAAGATATGAAGAAATCAAAGGAACAAAAGACGTTAGTCCATAGCAAGGGAGTTTGGACAGCAGGGAACGGTGCCATACTCTGTCGAAAGCTTTAGAGATATCAAGAGCTACTGCATGAGTTTCTCCAAAAAGATCAATTGATTGATGGATGGTATGAGTTAAGAGATTGAGTATGTCAATGGTGGATCTTTCGTGGCGAAAACCATATTGTCTATCACTAATTAAGTTGTTGGATTCAAGATGTTTAATAATGTGCTTATTAATTAAAGTTTCAAATACCTTACCAAGAGAAGATGTGACAGCTATTGGTCTGTAATTGGAGGGGTCAGACGAACTTCCTTTCTTCGGAACTGGGTGGATATTGGCTTCTTTCCATGAATTTGGGAATAAAGAAGTACGTATGCATAGTCTGAATAATTTAGCAAGGACAGAGGCAAGTTCAGGGGAACATTTTTTGAAACAATTGGCGGAATTCCATCTGGGCCTGGAGCTTTGTTGGTAGGTAAATTGTCTAGGATGGATTTTACGTATCTTGTCTGTATTTTAAGTGGGGCAATTTCTGGAGAATCAAGTTCCAGTACTGGGACATTCAGGCTGGTATCGTCTATGGTAGAGTTTCTGGCAAAGGTACTGGCAAGGATATCTGCTTTCCCACGTAGGTCATTTGTAATGTTGCCATCTGAAGATTTTAGTGGGGGAATGGAAGATGACTTGTTAAAGTTATTATTGAGAGAATTAAGAGTTGACCAGAATATTCTATTGTCATTAGGGTTGGTAAGTAGTTTTGATGCTTGCTTTTGAAGAAAGTTTGATTTAGATAGATTTAATACAGCTTTTGCATGATTTCTAGCAATTTTAAATTGGGAGAGTGATTCAGATGTTTTTGATTTTAAGTAAGAGTTATATGCTAATGACTTTTGGGCTGTTGCTCTGGCACAGTTGCCACTAAGGGAGGTGTGTGCTAACTCGTCCACTACGGGAGGTGTGTGCTAACTCGTCCACTAAGGGAGGTGTGTGCTAACTCGTCCACTAGGGGGGTCTCCGGTATGCTGAATAAAATCTGGCCATAGTAACAATCAAACATGAAGGCGTTTCCGTGCTAAGTGAATGACATGCATATTTTCGAGGTAAGGGAGGTTCCCTAACATCTTTTTCTCGTTAATTTTATTTCAGCCTCTGGTACGTAAATAAGCTCCTGTGTGTGTTTTATTAATTCTGTATCGATGATGGAGAATACATAAACAGCATACGAGAGAACAGTCAGTTGCAGGAAGCACATAAGTCAACAAAGAAAAAGTGTTAGGAAACCTTGGAAGCGCCAAGGTGTAAACTAATGTATCTCGAGCCACAGAATTTTATAATTATTTTCTTTTAAATTATTTTTAGAATCCAAATTCCTTTAACTTCATCAAAGCGGGTGTAATCAGAGGCAATGCCTGGTAGTTCCTCGAACTTAGAAGCAATTGATTTGGTACGGAGGGAGAAGCTTGACGGATGTTTGAGTAAGAAAAAGTTGCCACACGCTAATCAGGAAAATGGCTGCCAGGGTGTTTCTGCTGTTTTCGTCCATACATCTGTGCAAGATGTTAAGCATCAGATCGAAGCACAGTACCTGTTTCATGTAGAAAAAAAAAATGTTTCCGTGCCCTTGCTGTGAAAACCATCACTGTCTCATTTGCTATCACATTTGCTGATTATACCTTACCAATGAGTTTTCGATAAACTTCTGTGGGTTCAGTGTATGGGCTGCGGCTTCAGATATAATCACCAGATCTATTAAAATCTCATGTCCCACTTGCACATTTGAGCAACGACCCGCAGCTTGTAGTTGATCCATTACGACAAGTGGAAATGTTGGGTGGAATAGAGACACAGGGTAGACCTTGAATACTTTTTTCCTAATGTTTCGGGCTACACAGATGGGTTCTGTGTAGCCCGAAACGTTGGAGAAAATAAAGAATTCAAGCTCTATCCTGTGTCTCTTTCGCATCCAGCAGATTCGCAGCTTGCTTCTTGAAGGACGTACTCGAAGAAGGATGGATAGAGCAGCAGAGGGTATTTTATTTTGTGGAGTCACAGAGGGAAAATAGCTGGGCACCATTGGTCTAGAGAATAAGGATGTTGTTTTTAATCACTTTCACTTCGAGCGGTCTCAGTAAAGCTGAACGAAATCACGTGTCGTTAATAAGGGTAAAATATGAAAGTGGTCAAAAGGGAGAAGGGTTTAATACAGAGTGTGTTCCTTATCAGCCTCTACATACTCTACTTCGAAAATTTCTCGAAGACTGTTTTTGTGCCCCGAAAGGCTAATGTGCCAAATTTACTGACAGTTTTTTTGCTGTTTAAATATCTTTCGACCCAGTCTACCCAAGTATATATGTTGATGATAATGATGATAATGCAGAGCAGGAGGAGAAAGCGCGGGAGGAGCAGGACCATCTCCGACTTACCGATCGTGTAAGTTTGAACTGATGTATCGAAAGGCTCATAAACCCGATAAAGCGCCTCAGAGAGGTTGTAGATTGGGGAAGACCTTGGATCCTTCATGTCTTGTCTCCATCCATCCGCAGCACGTTGCATGTAGTTACCATGCGCCAGACTCAGTTGGTACTCCCTGTGGTGGTGGTAAGGAGAACTACGCTATATCGGGGCTGGGCTTCAGTTTTGGTGTGTGATCTTACCTAATTGTTCTTACCTAATTGTATCTTTACAGGAATGAGTCAAGCTAGTACTGTCCCGTGTCTTAAACCATATTTATCGTACATATCCTTAAATTTGTGAATTGTTTTGGCACACACTATTTCATTCGGTAGTGCATTCCATTGATCAATTGCTCTGTTTGGGAAACTGAATTTCCTTACGTCTTTATCACCTCTCTTCTTATGCAGTTTTTTGCAGTGTCCTCTTGCTGATGCTTCTCCATATGTTAAGTAATCATTTATGTCTATTTTCTCCTTTCCTGATATGCATTTATATAGCATTATCATATCACCTCTTTTCCTTCTCTCCTGTAGTGTTGGTAGATTCAGTTTATTTAGTCTTTCTTCGTAGCTTAGGTCCCTTAAGCTTGGTATCCATCTTGTAGCGGCCCTTTGAACTTTTTCAATCTTGTCTATGTGCTTTTTGAGATGAGGACTCCAGACTACTGATGCATATTCCAGGGTTGGTCTAATGAATGATGTTATTATCCTTCTTAGCATGTCTTCATTTATGTATGTGAATGCTATTCTCATATTTGCAAGTAGTGTATACATGTTCCGTACCTTCTCGCTGATGTGGTCAGCCGGAGATAGTCTGTTATTGATAATCACACCTAGGTCTTTCTCTCTTTCTGATGTGTATAGGGTTTTATTTCCTAACTTATAATCCCAATCAGGTCTTTTTCCACTTTTACCAAACTTGATTACATGACACTTGTCCACATTGAATTCCATTTGCCATGTACTACTCCATTCATGAAGTTTATTTAATTCTTCTTGTAGATCTTTACAAGAGTCTGTGTTAGTAATTCTCCTTTGTATTTTTGCATCATCTGCAAACATATTCAGATAGCTCTCATTTGCAGTGTTACTGTTTATATCATTTATATACACTAAAAACATGATTGGTGCCAGCACTGAACCCTGTGGTACTCCACTAGTCACTTCTTTCCATGATGAGTAGTTTCCTCTTAGTACTGTCCTCATTTCTCTTTTTATGAGAAAGTCTTGCATCCAACAAAACAGTTTGCCTCGAATTCCTCCTTGATGGTACAGTTTCCATAAAAGTCTTTGGTGTGGTACTGTGTCAAAAGCTTTCTTGAAATCTAAATAGATACTGTCCACCCATCCTTCCCTTTCCTGTATTGTGTTTGTTACTCTGTCATAGTAGCTTAACAGATTTGTAACACATGATTTTCCTTTTCTGAAACCAAACTGTCTTTCTGTTATCATACTGTGTTCTTCTAGATGATTTACCCAAGCTTTTCTTATAAGTTTTTCTAATACCTTGCTTACAACACTGGTCAGTGATACTGGTCGGTAGTTGAGTGGATTTTGTCTATTTCCTTTCTTGAATAAGGGGACTATATTTGCTTTTTTCCAAATATCTGGTAGTTTACCTTGACTCAAGGATTTCTTGAAAATTAAAAATAATGGTTTACATAACTCCTTTGCACATTCTCGTAATACCCAACATGAAATTTCATCAGGACCACTTGCTTTTCCTCTGTCTAATCTACTTAACTCCTCCTGTATTACTTTTTCTGCTATTTGTATATCTGGTAGTATGTGTGGACATGCGTGTTCCACATAGTCCCTCTCAAAATTTTTTTCTTCTGTAAAAACTAATTGGAAATTCTTATTTAGTACTTCACAAATATCTTTCTCTTGTGTATAAGTGATTCCCTCGTCCGTAGTGGATTGTATTATATCTTTTACTTTAGTTTTTCTTCTGATATAGCTGTAAAACAGCTTTGGTTGATCACTACTTTTATTTATTATATCCTCCTCAAACTGTTTTTGGGCTTCCATCCTTATTCTTGTATAGTCATTTCTTGCCTGTTTGTAATTATTGTACGCCCTTTCACTATTGTGTCTTCTGTATCTATTCCACAACAAATCTCTTCTTTCTTTTGATTTTTTACATTCTGTACTGAACCATTTCTGTATTTTCTTATCTGCTTCTTTGTGCTGTGTGATGTACTTCTGGACTCCTATTTCATAAAATTCACAAATTTTTTTATATACAGCATTTAAATCTTGTCCTCTAAGCTCATTTTCCCAATCAACTTCTAAGAAATACTTCTTTAGGTCTTGATAATTTCCCTTTTTATAGTTTAGGCTCTTTTTGTAACTATCATTGCTGTTTACTATGTCATATGCTATCCTGAAGTTATAGTTTAGTACTGCATGATCGCTTTTGCCGAGTGGAGGGTGATATATTAAACTGTCAATATCATTTTCTTGCCCTGTAAATATTAGATCTAGCACTGAAGGTACATCAAGTCCTCTTTTTCTGGTGGTTTCCCTCACATGTTGCGTTAAGAAAAACTCTTGTACGAGATCCAGGAGCTTTTGGTCCCAACAGCTTTCTTGGCTATTTATATCTAGAGTATTCCAATTTATATTTGTATTGAAGTCCCCAGTTAGTATAATTCTTTCCGATTTCTCTTCCATTTTATGTAGCAATGACTTACACTCTGAATTGTACTCTCTGCCAGGTCCTCATATTCGTCTCTTTCCCATGTGTTTGATCTGGGTGGCATGTACAAATTGGCTACAATTACTTTACCTTCAGATGTGTCGATCTCTACTGCAATCAGTTCTACTTGTGATGGTATATCTAGGTTTATTTCCTTGACTTTTAGATTTTTCTTAGTTAATATTATAATTACTCCTCCTTTTTTTAAATATCTGTCTCTTCTCCATATATTGTATTCCTCTAAGTTTAGTATGTCATTTGATATCCTTGGTATTAATTTTGTTTCAGTTAAGCATATTATTTGTGGTTCATTTTATCTGACATAATCATTCATCTCTAGTAATTTAGATACCATTCCATCCACATTTGAGTACATCAACTTTATCATCTTGTTTATATACTTGTCATGACATGGTTCTACTACCTTCCTCCTTTTTCTTCCATCCTGTTTGTGTACCACTTTCGTACCTGCAATCCTATTACTTTGTAAAAAAATTTCTTCTTGTCCTCTTCTGATCTTCCCTCATTTTTTGTTTTTGCTTCCTCCCTTTTCTCTTTCAGTAATTCCATTTCCTCTTGTGTTAGACATCTTTTTATCCATACATTTTTGAACTCCTCTTTTTCCTTAAGATTCTTTGCATTTTTTAGCATCTCTTCCACAGTGTTTACACTCTGGAAAGTCACCTTTAGAGGTCTTGTCTTGCTTTTCTCGTATTTCCCTAACCTTTTGTGTTCCTCTATGTCTTTACTACAGATTTCCTCTGATACTTCTTTCAGTAAGCTCATTACATTTGCCATCTCCTTTTTGTCTCTTGTGATCTTGTTTTTAACTTCATCCTCTTCTATACCAGTGATTACTATTGATTTGTTTATCTCTACTGAATCTCTGACTAACTTTGGATTGTTTTGGATTATTCTTTTCACCTCCTTTTTAATGCTTTTTTTCCTCAACCCTTGTTTCTAAGTCTTTCTTTACTTTCACCATTTCTGCATACATGGTTTCTACATCATTTTTGTAGCTTTGCACAGCTTCATTTACTTGTGTTATCTTCTCAATATCACTGCTCTAGTCAATAAGACTGCTAACTTGCCTAATTGTCTCTGTATCATTTTTGAATTCTTCCATAACACTCTCGTGATTGACTACTGTACTTGCCATTTCACTAATTTTCTTCCTAAGTGTACTCAATTCCACGGTTAGTTCACTGATGGTTGTGTCTTTCTTATTGGCCTCCCTTCCTAGTTTTTCTATTTCTTCCTTTTCCAAGTGCATCTGCTTCTTTATTTCATCAATTTCATTTTTGAAAGCCATTTCTAGTTTGTGTACACGTTCAACCAGTCTATTGTGGGTCTCTACTTCAACCAGTTCTTGGTAGAAATCATCATTTTGCTTTTTACCTTTATCCCTTTTCTTTTCCAAATTTGTTTTACTGAAGTATGTATCCATTTTGCAATACTTAAAGTGCAAAGCATATACTTATAATCTCCGTCTTGTTGTAAACTAACCTCAGAGATGACTCAGCGTATTCTTTCGTCTTGGTTCTATTTCCTGTTTTTACAAGTCTTGTTGAAACTTATTATTTTTTTCCTTTTTATAATGAACAATCATTTAGTCTAACCTGGTACTGAGCTTGACTCATACAAAGATACTATATAGGTAATGCCACTGGCCGTGATGATTTGGTACGGAGCGCCGGTGTCACACGTCCACCTAGCTTGAATCCCTCTGTGTGTGTGTGTGTGTGTGTGTGTGTGTGTGTGTGTGCGTGCGTGTGTGTGTGTGTGCGCGCGCGCTCCAGAGAGAGAGAGAGAGAGAGAGAGATCATACCTAAGTCATCTGCCGCTAAATATGACAGTGACAAAACTGAACCTTCAGGTGAACAAAGACTATTTTATTTTGAACTGCCTTTTTATTTATTTATTTCTTAACTGTCTACCACTGGCCAGAAGGCCCAGGTCATGAAGCCATTTTTATTTTTTTAAGTTTTCATTTAGTTTCTATTAATGTTTTCGAACAATACCATTACCATATTTATAATGAAAAAAAAAAAAAGTATTCTAAGATTCGAACTCTGACAAAGCTACTTATCAAGTCGCTACCCTGCACTAAAGCCCAAACAGCTAAACCCAACCAAGTATCTACAGTGCCAACGTACCTTGACCCACAGAGCACAATCTACAGTAAACGTGTACTGCCATTGTACATTACACATCTGCACTCATCAAAAGGCATGAAGTAAAAAACAGGGGAAGAATGAGCACTCGTGGACATATCTAAATGGAGATACATTATTGGCAGGATATAACTGACGTGAAGGAGCGTTGTCGTGTGGAAGTGGATGTGATAGAAAGCGTCAGGAGAAATACACTGAGGTGATTTGGCCATGTGGAGAGGGATGGACAATGGGAGACTAACGAGGAGTGTATGTGAGTGAGGTGCTGGGGGGGGGGAGCGGAGAAGGAAGGGGAGACCGAAAATGAGATGGAAGGATGGAGGAGAGAGGTATATGGAAGAGAGAGAGGGGTTATAAATTGGATGTAGGACAGCGAAATGGCAGGGGACGGGGTGACGTGGAGGCGATTTGCTTGAGACCAACCCCTGCGGGATTAAGGCGACTGGCTATAAATGAATTGATAAATAGATATATAGAATAAATGCCAGGAAATGTATTTATTCAAGGTGCATGTACGAGCTGCTCATCGTTTTACAGTCACCGTAATAATGACACGTGTGGAAGAGGTTAGGTTAAGAAATCAGCAAGTAGAGCGGTAGGGCGCACGGCAAGAAATTACAGAATATTGGTGATAGGTTCTTTGAGGGTAAGATTATTGGGAAAGGGTCGACTTATCCATTGGACATGTGCCATAAGAAAAAAAAAGTTGCTAAAGTAATGAATAAACTGAAGCGAATAGAGTTCCATAACACACGTGGTACAGGAAAAACAAGAGTGAAAGTTGTTCGAGGTCTAACCCTGTGTGTTATGACTTACAGAATAATGTGTTAAATTGCTACTGACACCACAGCGGAGAGGGAAAGACACAAATAATTATATGATGAAATGAGTGTAGAATGCAAGGCGACACTGACGGGAATATGGACAAAGAATGGTGACCGAGGTTCAGAGTGAAATTAAGTGAAGTTATATTCAATGGCTAATATACAGATGGATTTAGTAGATTTAATAAATTTTTATCTGATCAGCAAGAGGGAAAGTAACAGCAGAATGGGCAGTTGTTGCTCTCTCTCCGTCTGTCTGACCGTGCAGACCCATCGACCACAAGCAAGCAGTCGCCGTCCTATGGCTGACAGCGTCTTGCCAGGATCAGAACAGGGTCCTTCCACATGGCAAAGTACAGCGAATATGCAGGAGACATACCCCTCACGAGGAAGATCTGTGTATAGAAGATAATGAGTAGTAGTCTCAAGCCCGGACCTTAATATGGTTGAGTTCCCTGCCTAGGAGTGTTGTGCAAGGCTAAGCCTTGACCCTCACATCACTCCCATGGTTGTATCTCGCGGAATGATAACAACCATCCACCAACTGCATTTTAGGTCAGAGTGTGTTACACCTTGGCCAAGAGTGACACAGGATATACCCGGCAGGGGCGTCCAGCTTCCCTGAGTTGGGCACACGCTGAAGCTGCATACCCCAGTGATGATGGAAAGTGGAAAGTAAGAGTGACAAGAGGAGTGGATGAGATATGGAAGGTACAGAAGGAGTGGATACAAGACTGAAATTCAGACGAAAGAAAGAGGAATGAAACTGTGGTAAGTGAAAAGTCTGAAAGAAAATTGATGCAAGCTTCTATTATTTGATGATTGGAATAGATGTACACTAATTTAGGAAAAAAATACCTGTATTGGAAAAATAAAGGAGACGTGCAAGGACTGAGAGAATGAATAATAAAGTACCACCAGGAAGCAATTAATTGGCCATATGGCACTAAATCTTGCTTTGAAGTGGTCTTGGCGTTGAAGAGGCTTGGTGATGAAGCGGCTTGATTGATCAGTTGGTTGAAATGTTGACTCAGGAAAGGAGCAAGTGTCAGCGTCAGCGGGAGGTCCATACACTTTTCAAGTCATGAAACCACATGTCTGATCTGATAGGAATAGAGAGGGGAAGAAAGGCCTGAAGAAACACGTAAATATCAAGAAGAGTGGTAGGATAGAAAAGAAGAGAGCAGTAAAGGCAGAAGGACTGGAGCAAAAAATGACCCATTTAGTTGCCTCTCTCGACAAACAGAGATTCTTGGGAAGAATTTCCCCCTCCGCAGGGGTGATGAAAGGACTGAAAATGAAAAAAAAAACATGATGAAAGAACGGGGAGAAGGAGATAGGGGGACACAAATTTCTGAAAAAATATTTGAAATGAAATGACCAGAGCAGAGAAGTGATAAGGAAGATAAGTTCGGTGTTGCACAAGAAGAAATTTGGTGCCGGGGAGTGTTAGCAGGAAAAGTTTAAGAGAGTTGTGAAACGTTCAGGAATGACAGGGAAGCATGCAATGATGAGTAAGAAAATAATGTATGGAAAATAATGCCATAATGCCACGATGAATGGACTCGTACCACTGGGGTTTAACAAGGTTTTGACTGTGCCTACTAAAAAAAAAAACAGAACAAAAAAATAGCAGTGGTAAATGAAGCAAGTGCAAATATTATAGTGAAATTAGACAGCTGGCTGTTTCGCCGGCGTTGTAACAATTAGCCTAGCTTTCCATGGAACTCACCTTATTTTCCCATAGTCGTTGATGAATTTATCTGTGTTGATAAACATACGGAAGGTGGTGGCCTCCATGCCTTCTTCAGGATCGAGGCGTGTGAACACGTCCGGCATGTGTGGTGGTACTGAAGGGTTGTAATACAGTTAGTCACTCCATGCACAAGTTATGCAAAGAAGAAAGAACCAAAGACCGAGAGCCTGCCAATGCTGTCCTTGCCAATGGAAGGTAAATGACAAAGTGACGTAAATAAGATTAATTCATTATGAAATGCCGTGACTCAGTGAAAGCAAGGGAGTTGAGGAGACGAAAAGCCTTAAAAATTACCCTGTTTAGAATTCCTGTATGTGGTGAACACTTCCACAGAAGTCCTGTAGTAACACACTAGTGAATAAAGCTCCTTTAAATCGTTAAGGCCACTATGGAGACGGCTTAGCATACCTTTTTTTTTTTTTTTTTTTTTCTGCATACCTGATTTCATAAGACAAATCATACACCATTCCAAGATCCATCACGACAAAAGCAACACCAAGGCTACTGATTGTGACGAAAGACAAGGCTCTGTTGCTGAATGTAGGAATAGTTATGTACAAGTTTGTGACACGCGGGCAAATGAAAGGAGCATTTTTTTTTTTTTTTATGTGTCCGACTCTGGGCATAGGCTTCACAGCCTGCTATCAAGGCCCAGCAGTCCTCCTACATACCATACATCTCCACATGTCACCACTTCGGCGCTAACACCCACCGTCCATATTGAATACATGCTAGGGCTGTCTCATATAGGACTGGTGTATTGGTATTAGCGAGGGTATTTTTAAGACATGTCGGCGGGGCTTCTGGTGGGTCAGTAAAGCCTGATTTAATGATTTTTCAAATCCTTAAAGTGTTCCCTGCCCCAGCGGGGATTTGAACCTGGGTCCATTAGGACTGCAGGCCACCTCTCTACCGATTGAGCCACCGCCTCCCTGCGGCGAAGCCAACAGGTCTATAAATGGTACACCTGGGATTTTTTTTTTTTTTCTTTTCAAGGAGAGTTAGAATATCAGTCTGCTCTTGGAGAGCTCTGAGCGGTTTTCTTTTGAAATAAAGTTGTTCAGCTAGAATTTTTGAGTTGATCTAACATGTCAGCCGTTGCTTCAGCTGATGCATCAGCTGACTATTAGCTGATTTTCAATGTCAGCCATAAGGAGGCACTGTAGCGACTTTCTTATGAAATACAACGTTGCTCACCACGACATTTGGAGTTGATCTGACATGTCAGCTGATGCATCAGCTGATTATTTAGTAATTTTCGATTTTGGCCATAAGGAGGCATTTTAATAAAGCAGTTTCACATTGTATGAGTTTCAAAGACAGAAACTTTTAAAAATTGGCTGCAAGAGTTGCCGCAGGTGTATGAAGATTGTTGTTGTTGTTGTTGTTCTTCTTCTTCTTCCTCGTCTTTTTCTTCTTAATTATTATTATTATTATTATTATTATTATTATTATTACTGTTGTTGTTGTTGTTTTGTTGTTGCTGTTGTTGTTATTACTATTATTAATGCTATTATTATTGCTGTTGTTGTTGTTATTATATTTTTGTCCCAATCGTATATATAATCTGATATCTGGCTGATCACTGTCCCAACAAATGACTGATATAATATAGCAGACGCCGTGAGGAGAGTGGCAGTAAACGTGACGGGTGAAGTGCTCAGCGTAATCGAGATTAGGGCTTGCTATGCACCTTATATATTATTTATGAATTGGAGGAATGGAACTGGCGACAGACAAGGCTTTAGGGAAGACTAGCACTGATAGCTTTACCAGGGAAATACGTAGCCTGCTGTCCACGGACAGCTAGAACACCACAAAGAAGAATAAAGGAAGGCAAACAGCCACAGACATGTTGGTCCTTTCGTGTTTGTTTGTTGTAGGGAAGGTTATAACCAACAAACTGAGCTAAAACTAAGGAGAGAAAGGCAGAAAGTTATCTCCCACTCACCAAACTCTCCATCCGAAGCCAGAAGGAAACAGCGAGAGGGAACACCATGTGGCATAGAAAAGCTGTCGTGGAAATTTCATAGGAAAGACGGAAAGGAAATTATGTTCTACACTGTTTACTAGAAAAAGAAAAAAAAAAAATATCATCAACAGTATGTATCAGTGTTGTTTTGTGGTTGTGATTTCAAGGCACTAATAAAAAAGACTATCTATCCATCTATCTATTGCCAGACGCCTCAATCCCGTTCGGGGTGGCCACAAACAAATTGCCTCCACGTCGACATGTCCCCCGCCATTTCACTGTCCAGCTCCCAACTCACACCCCCTTCTCTCATATACCTCCCCACCCCATCCCTCCATCTTATCCTCGGCCTCCCCCTCCCTCTTCCCCCCTCCACCTCACTCACATACACTCTCTTCGTCAGTCTTTCACCCTCCATCCTCTCCACATGGCCAAACCACCTCAGTGTATTCCTCCTAACGCTTCCTATCACATCCACATCCACACCACAACGCTCCTTTATATATAAAAAAGACTGTATTACAGAAATGTTTACTTGGGAGTGGGTATACTTTGGTGGGGTTAAGAGGTGTACATACTTATCCAAGCAGTTTTTGAAGGTTAGTAGTGTATCACAATTTACTGCTGTTCATTGAAGGGCAATTTGTTCCATATATTTACAGCTGTGTTGAATCAATGCTTAGCTTCGTGTGACTGGAGTCGTTTGGCAATTACTTATGATCATTCCTAGATTAATCTGACCGACCTAGTGTGAAATATTTATCGATATTACCAGGGCCCTAAAGATTTTGAATACTTGAATTAAACCTCCTCGCGACCTGCGTTTAGTTTAGGTAAACATCCAGGGCTTCAGATCGTTCCTCGTGTGGTATATTTCTCAGTCTAGGTATCATTAAAAGCCACCCTTCCCTGTACTCTCTCAAGTTTTTATAAATCTATTTTTGTAATAAGGCGAACAAAACAGGACAATACTTGAAGTGTGGGCGTACTAGTGAATTACATAAGGCGAGCATAATATTTTCCAGTTTATATTCGAGTGCTCCGCCAATGAATCTGATTACTTCGTTGGCATTTTCAGCAGCCTGCGTACTTTGATACCATGATTCCTAAGTCGTCTTCAGAGCTGAGACTAACCAGTGACAAACTGCTCATAGAGTAACTGACTTTTTCGTTTCTACTTTTTGTGTATAGCACTTTGCTTTACTAATATAGAAATCCATCTACCATGTTTTGGCCCAGTTAAACAGTTGATCGAGGTCACTCCGAATTGCCAGCCTCAGTAAAGATGTGTCTGCCCTGATAGTAATTTATTATCCCCAGCAAATATTAATATCACCAGCTTTTTTTTTTTTTTTCTCCGTAGATGGCCATGACCTCATATTATAATCGTCTGGTAATACCATGGAAAGAGTTGTAATCGATGATGCACAGAGCTTTTTTCCATCTGCCTGTCTTCCTGCTTGTCTTTTACATGTAGCGGGGACGTGGCCTCACACTGGTGACTAACTCTGCCCAGATGCAGCAAGAATAAAATTAGTCATTGTGGGTCGATAATGCTGAGACTCATTTTGCCTCTCTGTCTATCACCTCTTCCGTATGGGAGGTCCTCTCACTCACAGTAGGCTAAATAATTGCGTTCGGTGGTTGAAACACTAAAACAGTGGAGTCGATATGTTGCAAATCGTCCGTCAGTCTGCGTCTTTTTGTGTGTTTATCTGTCCATGTGTTGGCAAGGTGTGGTGGAAGACTTAGTGTGTCACCAAGGCCAAGGAAATACCCAGTAGATGCAAACTATTGAAGGAAAATTATCTATCCCATTCTGATAGTATATGAACAACGATATTAAGGCACACTGTAGTGGTAATTACTTTTGAATATCCCGATAAGGTGTCACAGATTAACTAATATTGTTTTGTATTACTGCCCTGAAGGTGACCTCTGTCCGGCTCCATTAGTCTTCACAAAACTCCAGATGAGATTATTTGTAAATATATTGCAATGCTTTTAACTTTTATTTGAAGCAATATACATCGCTCACTTGCTTTTGTATGACGTTCTCTTCTTCTGTTACTATGTAGTCAGAAAGTTTGATACGTGTTTAAGCAGTATAGTTCTGTAACACGTCCTGGGCATCGTGAGCTGTTTCGATCCGTGAAGCAAGAGAGATGGTGGTGGTTGGGGGATGGTGGAGGCAGGAGGAGGAGGGAATGGGGATTGAAGCTGTGGCCAAACACCTCCCCGGCCCCAGCATAGACAAGGCCGAGATACATCCTCTGAACAGAAACTGTACAGTATGTATTGTGAGGAAACTGGATGAACAGCACTTGCATTGTTCAGGGGAGAGACATTGGTGAGCGTCGGCCCAAAATTCAGTTCTGACATTGACATATAGGCTAGGTGCAGAAGTGGATGGAAAGAGGTTATTGTAAATTGTTACAATGGATCTAGGATTTTTTCTTATTTGTAGCGAAGAGAGAGCCATTGGCAGAAAGTTAATAAAATCGTTTTTCATAGGAAGAAAAAGCCAGATCAGAGATGCCTGGGCACATGCATTTAAAAGACTAGAAATTAAAGGGAAAGGGAAATAAAGATTGAGGAAGATAGCTCTAGATTTGATCAGATACATACATGAATGAATATGAGTATCAAATTAACGCTTGCATTAAGGAGTAGGATAGAAAAGAGGTTAGTGCGTTAGTATGCGGGTGCTGCGCACTTGCCAAAATCGGGCAAGGATACCAACAGAAAGATCAGAAAAACAGAGTCTAACAGAATAGCAACAGTAGAGGGAAAGGGATGAAGCACTGTGGCGAAGGGAGAAGATGAAAAGAGTCAATAAGAGGAGAGGACTTTATGACACGAAAGGCCTTTTCCTCCGCTCTGCTTTGAACAGTTTCTGTGTTTTGCCTCCCTCCAAAACACACACACACACACACACACACACACACACACACACCACATGCGAGCTGTACTCTACGTAGGGACAAATAAGGTCACTGTACAAAGTCAGCAAACTCCAGATGGGTAAAGACGGTATATAGTGTATATAGTCTGTTTAACACTCTAAGAAGAGGATCTTACAGGAGATTTTTTTTTTTTTTTATGAGAGTCGACCCCATGGATGCTGGGAGATGATGAGGGACGGAGGTGTGTCTATCGGTCTATCTATGGCCAGACGCCTTAATACCGTAAGGGGTGGCCACAAACAAATCTCCTCCATGTAGCCCAGTCCCTGCCATTTTGCTACCCTCCCCTCAACTTATATTCCCCTCTGTCGTATACTTCACTCCATCCTTTTATCTCATCCTCCATCTCCCCCCCTCCCTCTTCCCCTTTTGCCTCACTCACATACACTCTCCTCGTCAGTCTCTCACTCTTTACCCTCTCTACATGTACCGTTGAATATTAAGGGATAATCTTGAGAAAGGTTTTGGTGGGCTGAGGGATGGAAAAATATGAGATTTTGATGCATCAGAAATAACGCTGTGTCTTTTACCCCAGTCGGAAATGGAAGAGAAGTCAGAAATCAGGTCTACCATAGTCTCATCTCGTAATTGTTGAAGTAAATGCTTCGGATGATCTTCGGATGATATTGAATTACAGGCACGAGGACGTTAGAGGGTGGGAAAGAAGTATGAAGAGCAGCAGAATCACTCAGAATGCAGTGAGGGGCAAAGATCTAAACAAATATTTTAGTTTCCTCGGTGGAATAAAATGGAACAGTCATCATAGCGGAAGAAAGGAGGGAAGGAGGAAAAAGTAGAAGTTATAAAGAGAGGTTTTTAGTAAGATGCCACAGAGAGCGATATAAGTTAGTCAGCAAGAGTTTGTTCAGGAAATTTCATAACACACAGAACGGATGATGCTTGATTTAGCATGACGAGAAACAGTCATGGACAGCTGCAGACAGAAACATAAAAAGATAGCGGTTCAGAAATATGATGAAAAATGCTTCCTTGTTGTAGACAGCATTAGAACAAACATGATTTAGGCACGGCTTTTGGGCAATCGGCAGAGGGCATGAAAAAGGTATGCTTTCATGCCACATTGCCCAATGCACATGCAGGTGGGTCTCAGCCCTGGAAGCAATAATCATTTCAGAGAGAGTAAGTCAAGTAGGCTACTGGACCTGACTCTCACAAGAGAGGCTTCTCAGATAGATTTAGTCATTATTCGAGTGACAGGATATGTTGATGAGAAAAGAATGTAACTGAAGGAGGTCAGCGGAGAAGGCAGATTCGTAAACACAAGTTTTACATGGAAAAGGGAAGACAGCCAGACAGATTACAGTGCCTAATATAATGAAGTGAACCATTCACTCATAACTCAGGTCACTGTAATTCTGACCTTTATTGCCCAAATTCGACGTTTTATTATTATTTTTATTATTGTTATTATCATTATCATTGTTCTTCTTCTTCTTCTTCTTATTATTATTATTATTATTATTATTATTCATGCCCGTGGGAGAGGGACAGTACTGTTATCTGCTATGTAAAAGAAGAAGAAAAAAAAAGACTACCTATTGCCACGCACATCGCCTTGCTTATTCAACGTCCTCGCCTTGCTTATTCGTGCACGGCTTCACTCGTGTCTCTCTCCTTGTGGTCTTGTCTTGTTAGTCCCCATCTTTCAGGAGTCTGTATTTCTCATACCATCTTCCCAAAGCAAATTGTATATGTTCCTTATAGATATTACGGCTTTGTCTTCAGAGCAATGATTATCATCTACATTAAGCAACATTGCAGTAAATATCACTTTGGACACTTCTGTCTACCTGAACTCAAGCTTTGGCAACTGGAATGAACATGATCTAAACAAATATCTGCTGACTAATGAATGGTTGGCTTGTATTCATCATTTGCTCATACGGAAATCCGAGTTTTGTTGAATATAATAGCACTGAAACTGAGCGATGCTTATGTACTTACTTCCAGTGCCTGTTTTGATGCTTGTTGTACCTCCCTGTCCATCTGGAGTACTTAGGGTGAACCTGTCAAGAGATACCACAGAAGAATGGACCACATTATTATCGTCATAGGAGGTTCTCTTAAGCCCCTCATCTTACTAGGTATCCCTCCCTCGAATCAGACGAATATGATCTCACACATCCTCAAAGACGACTGGACGAAGACCAGACAACACACCTCTTTCACCACTATGCCATCACCTTGTCACTGTCACACACACGACCCCACATATCCACAAAGACGACTGAACCAACACCCAGCAACACACCCCTGTCACCACTATGCCATCACCATGTCACACGCACTCTTCCACAACCCTCTGGCAACAAGCTCAGAAATATAATGCTGGAGCAAATGCCCAAACTGTACTCAAGCAGGGCATTGTATTCGCTGACAGAAGGTTCTAGGTAAGATTAGGTTAGATTATGTTAGGCTTTGGTCAGGCCTTG
>NC_136973.1:16483623-16636123 GCF_032717465.1 Coenobita brevimanus
TGTATAAAAAAAGAAAATTCCCAAAACATGGTGTAATGCAATAGTTATTTTACTGTACAAAAAAGGTGACTCAAAAGATCTTAGTAACTATCGACTCATTAGCTTATTATCAGTCATTTACAAACTCTTCACTAAAGTCCTTACGAACAGAATAACTACAAATTTGGAAGAAAACCAACCTCGTGAACAGGCAGGATTCCGGAGCGGGTATTCGACTGCTAATCATCTACAGTACACACAATGAATCAGCTAATTGAGAAAACTACAGAATATTGTCATGAAAGGGGATTTGCCATTTAGGTAGTCTCGTATCTTCGAGATGTTTCTCGTACCGTAAGTTCCGGCTGTTTATGAGCATAGTTTGCCAGCTGTTTGTGAGCATAGTTGTTTCGTAAGTTATGCATTAATTTTCGTGCTTTTTTTCTTAGTAATGTTTTATTTGAATTATGTAGTTTAAGATCATATGGTAATGATTTAGAGTGTTATGTAATGTAAGACAACACTGACATCTTTTGAGCTGTTTCCGAGTTGGCAACTGTGTAATGCCACAGATTTAGTATTCATGTATATGTTTAGAGGTACTGTAATTTCTAAGTTAGAGTGTAATCTGAATACTAGTCTATAAGGCTCCTGTTCTAAGTAGTAGTTCATGTGTTAATGATCGATGTAGGGACAACTTTATTTTTATTTGTATATATCTCTGTATCTATGCATAGGTAGTGTAACTGGAAGTGTTGAGCTATGGGAGTTCCCCCCATCTGGTTGTTAACGAATAACAGATGCGGGCAACATCCCCCTTGCTTGTGGTGCGTCATTGCTGGGCGCCAAGTTTAAACCTTAAACAGAATAATAATGGGTATGCAATTCTTTCCGTATCATTGTTGTGAAATGCTTACTAATGAAGCTGCTAGAATCCAAATATGTGAAATTAATAGTCAAAAAAGGCCAAGATAATGTAATTTGTGAGGACCAAATAGTCCTGCTTGCCTTAGCCGTCACTAGATGGCATAAGCTACCCCAAACTCAAGGCGGGATGGCAGTAAATTCAGTATTTAAATGTAGTAAGGAATGAATCTCAAATTTTCCCCAATTCAATCAAAAGTCCTAACGTCATGTGTACTCTACTATATAAATAGCGAAGAGAATTAAAACCCACCATATCGCAAAAACACAGTCTCATTTGATCTAGCAGTAGCGTCCCTACGTGCCCGATAAGCCACATTGGCTACCCAGACGTTGTGGATAACAGACGTTGATTCAGGTGAGCTGTACACATTCCTCCTTTCTCCCCCCCTTGCTTGTTTTAATTCTTGCTTGTCGTGAACAATATGAAGTAATGTTGTTAAAAACTTAACGTAGACACTGGCTACCCAGACGTTGTGGATAACAGACGTTGATTCAGTTCACAGACACCGTGACTTTGGGGCGTGCACGAGGCCATCATGTGAACTTGCCCATAGACTTAACGTACACACACGCTTACACTACCCACGAATAGATTTATAACTGAATGTAGTAGCAATTGCATTAGGAATCAATCAGGTGAACCTTTTTTTTTTTTTTTTAGATAATAGATAAGGTACAGAATTTTGAAAGTTGATGTGATCATGTAACGGAAAAGCGAATTTAAACTCAACCGTTTCTCTCTCTCTCTCTCTCTCTCTCTCTCTCTCTCTCTCTCTCTTTTATTAATAGGTTAGGAATATTGGGAGTGCTGAAGTGAATTTATTGGGTGTAAGGAAATGTAATTTTGAGTTGTTCCTCGAGGCTAAACAAGCCCGAGTGATTATGAAATATTAGTGAATTGTGTGATGAGTCTAGACTGGCCCGACGTACTAGTCCATAAGTGAATATTGTTGGTTCGAGGCTATGCTAACCCGAAAAGACAGTTCATGTCATTAAATGTCCCAGTCTTGAGGCTATTGACGAGCCCAAGAATAACTGATAATCGAGAATGTAATGTGATGAACTCAGGAGTCACTGTTAAATATTCAAATTGTTTCGCTTCGTAACAGTACTGTATTACTATCGGCCAAACTATTAATTTACAACTCTTTTCATATTATTAAAGGTCATGTAATTCAAAAATGTCTGTTGTTTACCAAGTATAGAATTATTAAAGTAAAGTATATGCAATTTTGATATCCAACCAAGGGAATTATGTTCTCTCACGCATGACTCACTCCCCTTCCAGTTCAAGATTCCTAGGCTTTGGGAACGACTAACACACGTGGTACTAACTTATTCTCGACTCGGCCAAAAAAATACAAACGCTACCAAAAATATCCTTTAAGCAATTAACCTTTATCATTCAAAGTCGAAGTTACTTCCCCCCCCCTTTTGTTTTTTCTTAGGTGAATAACTTATCAGTCACTGAGGGGAGACTAAGTTGAGTACCCTTTGTATTATCAACGAGTAAGTTAAACAGAACCACAACGGTGGGAAATCCAATTTCTCATCGTTACACAGACGAACAACGGTGGGATAAAAATCCGACCGTTACAACTGTTGCCCGTCGAGAGTAAACACGAAGTTTCGAGAGTAATGCAAGCTTATATAAGATGGGGGAGAGATTATTACAAGTTTAGTCGGGTGTCAGGTCAGTCTGAGTGAAGTGCAGTCGGTTTTGGTGTAGTGCAGTGTCAATGAAGATTGTATATTTTTGGTACTTGTGATAACAGTGACAAACAGTGACGTGTTACTGAAGTTTGTATATCATTGGTACTTAAGAAAACGGTGAAGTGTCAAGCATGAAGTGTAATAACCGTGAAATGTTGTCAAGCATTGTGATAGCGGTTAGTATAGTGTGTATAGCTCCAGTGCTTGTGAGAACAGTGAAGTTTGAAAGCATTAAGTAGAATTATTTGGAAAATAAAGACAGTGAACTATAAGAAGCCAGTGTTTATTTTTACCTCAGCTGATCTTGTGTGCTGTATACCTTAAGGCTGACCATAAGAAGAACAACTCACTGGGCAACGTCCTTCCTCTGCTGAACTACTGCTGTTGGAGCCTGTGGCAGTGTGGGACTGGGACGTAACACTGGTGTCAGGAATGTGGGATTATTATTTCAGGGCTACAGTGAGGCTAATCTTCGACATGGAGCAAGGTGTCCAGACAAGAGGCCAAGCTAGGCAGGAAGAGGCATCACTGGATGGAATTATGAAACCATTACAAGCACTACAAGCACATATACAGGCACGGAGTGAACAACTCGAGGTACAAAATAAAAAGCTCAGAAACGAACTCAAAGGACAATTACAGGCCCAAAGTGAAGAACAGAAAAAGCTCAGAAACGAAATCAAAGAACAACTACAAGCACAGAACGAAGGACAGAAAAAGCTCGAAGAACAATTACAGGCACAGAAGAAAGAAATCAAAGAACAATTGCAGGCACAGAACGAAGAACAGAAAGAACGATATGAACAGCTTCAGGAGGCACTACAGGAGCGACAGAGCGAATTACAGCTGAGAATGCAAGGACAGCTAGATGCTTTCATGGGGGAAATGAAGGAAGAACAGGAACAATTGAAGGAGGAGGTATACACTGAGGTTCGGCAGCAGAAGCATGAGGTAAGAAATGATGTGATAGAGTGTAAACAGCATGTAGACGAACAGCTGAAGACAGTTAGTGAGGAAATAGTGACGGAGTGCAAACAGCATGTGGAAAACCAGCTGAATATTAGCAAGGGAATAGTGACACAATGCAGACAGCATATGGACAACCAGCTGAAGGTTAGTGAAGGTATAGTGGCGGAGTGCAGACACATGTAGACGACCAGTTGAAGTCAATTAGTGAAGAAATAGTGACGGAGTGCAGACGGCATGTAGATAACAAGTTGAAGCATATAGTTGACCATGTGAAGATAATCAGTGAGAAAATTGAGGCTGTAGATAAATATTGCACTACTGAGCCTCAGGTTAGTGAACAGGGAGCATATGAAAAGAATGGACAGTGTATGGTGAATCTTGACGGATCCCAAGCATCTAAAGGTAGCATTACAGGGCTGAATAATCAGAATGTAGGAGATTTAAGTCCTGGCCTTAATTATGATGCCCCAGTTTTTAGGCCCCAAACCAGTGAAGTGCATGGCTATAACGGGGGTCCAGTTAAAAAGAAACCTCAGGAATTTGATGGTAGAGTATCTTCGGAAGCTTACAGTGCACAGTCTGTGTTACTTGCGGATCAGAAGGGGGGGGGGCGCGGTAGCACAGTGGTAGCGCGCTGGACTTGTGATCGGGGGATTGCAAGTTCGAGCCTCGCCCGGGCTGCCGTGCCGGGAGGGGTAGCTCCCTCCTGTAACCCTAGCGGGGCTATGTAGTCCAATACAGGGCTTAGCTCGGGGGAACTCCATTTCTCCCATTTTTTCTCCCATTTGCGGATCAGAATGGTTGGGATGATAGGCAGACGGCAGTGCAGCTTGCTACTAGCCTTAAGGGTGCCACAATGGAAATTCTGAGCCAGATGTCAGTCGTGGAGAGGAACAGTTATCAGTCCCGTGTAGAATTGCTGGAGCGCAGATATGGAACCATGTACCAGACTGAGGTTTACAGAGCAAGATTCCGGAGCCGTGTCCGGGCTTGAGAAGAATCCCTACAGCAGCTTGCTCATGACCTGGAGAGTATGGCATACAAGGCATACCCTGGACATCACCTAACCTGTTGGCTGTTCTACTGAGGGACCAGTTCATCGATGCTCTCGACAGTGCAGAGTTGAAAGTGCAAGTGAAGCAGGCACAACCAAGAAGTATGCAAGAAGCTCTAGCCAGGGCTCTAGAATTTGAGTCCTATGTCAGGTCAAGTACATCCACCTTGCAGGCAGGTCGTACTGCAGGATTCAAGGCAAGAAAGGGGCAGGCATGTGAAAAGGAAAAATTTGAGGGAAGTTGCTGGTACTGTGAAAAGCCAAGACACAGAAAAGTGGACTGCTACAAGTGGAGGAGGGAACAGGAGAAGACCGGAGGAGGCTTTGGTTCTGCAGGAAGTCAGGGCACAAGAAGGAAAATTGTCACGAATGGAAGAAAACAAGAACAGAGCAGTGCAAGTTCTTCAGTTGCAACAAAAGCTTGTTGGACATGTGGTGAGGTGGGACACTTCAGCTGTGAGTGTTCATATGAGAAAGATGAGGGTACATTAGTGAAGGCTGGTGACGAGAGGCAACAACCAGCCAGTTTTTCCCAGGAAGTCCCACCACTGAGGAAATGCAGGAGAATCTTGATGAATACCGTGCAAGAAAGCGGAAGAACAGACGACATGCAGTGTAGTAGGAATGGGAATCATAGGAAGAAATGCTGCTGTACTGCAGTGACAGGGAGTGCGTCAGATGAAGAAGACCTGATAAGTTGAAGGATTATTTTGTGCATAGCTAGATGTTTCATTAGGATTAAGGTTTCTGTTTGTATATATTGTGTAGTTTTGTTGGGACGACAAAGAACTAGGAAGGGGGTAGTGTCATGAAAGGGGATTTGCCAGTTAGGTAGTGTCGTATCTTCGAGATGTTTCTCGTACCGTAAGTTCCAGCATCGGTACGTGTCAGAGTTGCCAGTTTGCCAGCTGTTTGTGAGCATAGTTATTTCGTAAGTTATGCATTAATTTTTGTGCTTTTTTTCTTTATAATGTTTTATTTAAATGATTGCTTGTTAAATTATGTAGTTTAAGTTTGTATGGTAAATGATTTAGAGTGTTATGTAATGTAAGACAACACTGGCATGTTTTGGGCCGTTTCCGAGATGGTAACTGTTGCCTGTCGAGAGTAAACACAAAGTTTCGAGAGTAATTCAAGCTTATATAAGATGGGATAGAGATTATTACAAAGGGGCGGATTTACAATCCATTTGAACTGAGCAGGAGTTGGCGCAGAAACCAACCTGGACGGAGAAGCAGATGGACGGTTACGCCAACCACCCACCATGGCAGCCAAAATTGTAGGTCAAGTGAAGTGGTACAATGTCCGGAGGGGCTACGGCTTCTTGATATGCCGTGACACGGGTGGTTAAGTGTTCCTCCACAGGTCTTCCATCATGGCCGCCAACCCAGCCCACCCTGTGCCTTCTGTTGCTGCTGGCGAAGTGGTGGAGTTTGTGGTGAAGGAGGAGGAGGATAAGGGCCCTGCAGCTGCTTTTGTCACCGGCCCTGCAGGCCAGGCAGTGCGGGGCTCTCTTAACGCCCTCCCCTGTCGTAGACGTCGTCGTCAGCTTCCACCTGCTGCTCCTGCCTTCTTCCCTACCTCCTCTGCCTCTACCATCACAACCATGTGTGTGGAGGTTGCCAAGGCTTTCTCGGGGGGAGATCTGGCAGTTTTTGCCCAGCGCCTGCCCATCATCCTCCAGGCCAATGGGCTCCCTGCCATCTCTATCCCCGAATCTTTTTCCTCCACGCCTGTGGTGCAGAGGACGTCTGGGAGGAGGGCTCCTCGACGTCATCCTGGGCCGTCTGTGACCCCTACCTCCTTGGTCCCGAGGGTGCTGCAGCTGCAGTCCTCTACTCCACCGATGAGGATACATCTGTTGGGACATGCCCTCTCCCGCTGGTCTGCCTCTCAGTCCCTCTCAGAGGTGCCCATGGAGGTGAGGGATGTCGCACACTCCTCGCCATCTGAGGCTGCAGCTCCTGTTTCTTCTGCAGCACATCCTGCTGTGCCTCCACCTCCAACACCACCACCACCACCACCACCAGAGGACCAGACACCACCGAGCCTTAAGCCTCCACCACCACCAGAGGACCAGGCACCAGCGAGCCCCAAGCCTTCCCGTTCGTCATGGCACATCTCTTGGGGTGACTTTGCCTCCCTTCCACAGCTGGGCCTCGAAATCTTCGAGGACCAGCTGAGCCATTACAAGGACCTGGCACCAGAGGACCCTGACGAGCGTGAATTTACCAAGGGGGACTTATGGCAAGCCTTGCTATCCTTCAACGAGCTGTGCCAGGGGTCCCTCCAGGCCGTTACCGACCCCGAGGAGTGTCGTATCATCTCCTACACCCTCGGGGTCGTGAAGTCCCACCTTTCCGCTGGTCCTGACTCGGACTCGGACTCTGGATCCTGTTCCTCGACAGTGTAATAACCAGTCTTTCTGCCACTGCCTCTTTCAGCCACTGCCTCCCTCTAGCCTCAGCCATCAAGTTTTTGCCACAGCCTGCCTGCCCTACTTTTGCTCCATCTTGTACCTTATATTGTGGACTGTGGGTGTATCTGTATGTGTATATATATGTATGTGTATGTATATACAGTATGTGTGTATACTGTAACTGTTTGGCTTAATGGCCACATGAAGGCCGATAGCCTAAAAAAAAAAAAAAGTTTAGTCGGGTGTCAGGTCAGTCTGAGTGAAGTGCAGTCGGTTTTGGTGTAATGCAGTGTCAATGAAAATTGTATATTTTTGGTACTTGTGATAACAGTGGCAAACAGTGACGTGTTACTGAAGTTTGTATATCATTGGTACTTAAGAAAACGGTGAAGTGTCAAGCATGAAGTGTAATAACTGTGAAATGTTGTCAAGCATTAAGTGTGATAGCAGTTAGTAAAGTGTGTATAGCTCCAGTGCTTGTAGAACAGTGAAGTTTGAAAACATTACGTGGAATTACTGTATTAGGAAAATATAGACAGTGAACTTTAAGAAGCCAGTGTTTATTTTCGCCTCAGCTGATCTTGTGTACCGTACATCTTAAGGCAGACCATAAGAAGAACAACTCACTGGGCAACGTCCTTCCTGTACTGAACTACTGCTGTTGGGGCCTGTTGCAATGTGGGACTGGGACGTAACAATAAAAGACAGTGCTTAGGTTTTGTTGATTATGAAAAGGCTTTCGAATGAGTGGAGCATATAGCAATTATAAATTCACTGCGAGAACAAAGAATGAATGACAACATTGTAAAACTGCTCGAAAACATATATAAGAGGGAACTGCTACAGTTAAAATAATTACGTAGTGACTCGGAAAAAAAATAATATTGAGAAGGGAGTGCTTCAGGGAGATACAATTTCACCAAAATTATTGACAGTATGCCTAGAAAGTATTTTCAGAAAGCTAGACTGGGAAAACAAAGGAGTGAACATAGATGGAGAAAAGTTATTCCATTTAAAATTTGCAGATGGCATTGTCCTAATCTCAGAAACAGCGGAGACATGGCAAGAAATAGTAAATGACCTGAGCAGAGAAAGTTTCAAAGTAGCGCTAAAGATGAACCAGAGTTAAACTAATGTTTAATCTACATACACCAAAGAGTGTCATCAGAATAAACGAAGAAATTCTTTAAGAAGTCGAGGAGTACAATTACGTAGGACAAATACTAAAATTAACGAAAAACCTTGATAGCAAAATAAAAAGACGCTTTACAACTTGAGGGAAAACTTTCGGTAAACAAAGAGACATTATGAAAAGCAGCTTGCCAGTTTTCATGAAATGAAAAGTATATAACGAATGTATAATTCCAGCTAAGACGAATGTTTGTGAGACCTGGAAACTGACAAAAGCAAAGGAAAATAAATTAATCCATTCTCATAAAGCAATGGAAAGGACAATGTTGGGAATATCTTTAAGAGACAGGAAAAGAGCAACTTGGGTGAGAGGGCAGACTGAAGTAGAAGATATTATAGGTTACAAAAGAACAGATGTGGAGATGGACAGACCATGTAGCAAGAATAAGAGATAACCGATGGAAGAAGAGGCCGACTGACTGGACACCAAGAGACTGAAAACGTAGCAGAAAAAGGCCAGACAGGAGGTAGAGAGATGAGATAGAGAAATTTGCAGGGAAAACATGTCAAAGATTGGCTCAGTCAAGGAATTCATAAAGGAGGTCGGGGGAGGTTTTTGTTCAGTAGTGGACTTATAATGGCTGATGATATATATATATATATATATATATATGTGTGTGTGTGTGTGTGTGTGTGTGTGTGTGTGTGGAGGGGGGCGCCTATCATCCACCCATTTAGTGTAGTGGTACTCTGTTATAGGGTAGATCTACATCGAGTGGCAAGCCAAATGATTTCCTGTAAACCGGAAAATCATTTACAACGCTGGGTGGTAACCTTATAATCAACCGACACGTGTTCCTTACGTGACAGCAAGTGGGTTGGAGGAGGGTTAGTGTCCCTCCCCGGAAAACAACTAACTAAAAATACGAACAAGAAGCCTCGGACCAGGACTGGCTAAAAGATGACGACAAAGGACCATACCAAGGACATGATACGGATGGCGACCTGGAATGTAAGGGATGCAAATGATGAGGTGAAAGAGAGATTGTCCAGGTGCTTGAGGGTGCAAAAGTGGATGTAAGTGGATTAACTGAAACTAAATGGAGAGAAGAGTGTGTGAGAGAATGGGGGTATGGATGGGGTATATGTGCAGGAGTAGGTGAGAATGAGAGGGCAAAAGAAGGAATGTGTATTGTTGTGAGTAACAGATGGAAGGAGTATATAAGAGAGTATGGATCAGTTGGTTCAAGGATTGTGTGGGTAAGATTGAAAGTTGGACTACAAATGAGGGTGATTGTGTGCATGTATGCGCCAACGCAAGATCGTGCAAGCAGAGTGAGAGAAGAGTTCTGGACAAATGTGGAAGTGTGCATGGAAAAGTTTAAAAAGGAAGGAGAGAGTTGTTTTTGATTGATGATATGAATTGTAAAGTAGGGAATGTGAAGGTGGATGGAGTAGGTGGTGAATGGGGTGTGCCTACTGAGATAGATGAGAATGGCAGTGCTTTAGTGGACATTTGTGCGGGGAGGGGGTTGGTAATAGCCAATATCCTCTTCAGGTACACAATGACCCACAGGTATACATAGCGAGTGATGAGAGGGGTGGATGGTGAAATGAATGAAAGAAAAGAAATGGTTGATTACGTGTGAGTGGATGAAAGGATGCAAAGATGTGTAATGGATGCAAGAGCATATAGAGGTTGGGGGAGTGGACTTTCTGACCACCACTTGGTGGTGGTCAGAAGCAAGGTCCAAGTAAAATGGAGAAATAGAAGAAGGAAAGGATGGGAGGAAGAAGTAGATGTAAGGAGAGTGGAAAGGTTACAAGAGGATGAGAATATAAGAGAGAAGTGGAGGAACGATTGGGTAAATATGAATTGGAGCAGATGGGGGACGTGGAAGGTGTGTGCAAGATATTCACAGAGGAAATATGTGACGTGGTGTGTGGGGTGAAGAGCAGACGAAATGGGGTGCAGGGAACAGCATGGTGGAATGAAGAGGTGAGACAGGCTGTGGCACAAAAGAAGATAGCATATAATGAATGGATGAGAAATAGGGGCGTGGAAGAAGTTGAGAGGCGGAAAGGAGAGTTATATGTAGAGAGGAAGAGAGAGGTGAAAAGATTAGTAAGAGAGAGTAAGAAGTGAGTGCATAAAGAATTTAGAAGGAATTTGAGTGTCAAGTGGAGGGAATGTAGGAAAATGTTCTGGAAAGAGGTAAAGAGAGTCAGATAGGGTGGCAATGAAGTTAGGAGGGGAGTGACAGATAAAAATGGTAGATTACTAGTTGAGAAGGGAGAAGAAGTGAGCAGATGGAGAGAACACGTTAAGGAATTGCTGAACATAGAGAATGAAGGTAATGCGAGTATAAGTGGCTGAGGAATGGTTGGGAAGGAGGGAGGTGAGAAGACAGAAAGAAATCAGTAGGATGGAAGTTGTGGAACCACTGAAGAAAGTCAAAATTGGGAAAGCCCCAGGAATTGATGGAGTGTGTGGTGAAATGCTGAAGCATGGGGAAGAGATAGTTGTAGAATGGATGTGGAAGATGTGCAGATTGGCCTGGGAGGAACGTAGTCCCGGAGGATTGGAAGTTAGGTATAATTATTCCCTTGTACAAAGGAAAAGGGGAAAAAGTAGTGTGTGTTAATCATAGGGGCATTTCTTTTCTTTGTGTACTAGGAAAAGTATACGGTAGGAAACTTATTGACAGAGTTAGGGAAATAACAGAGGAATTAGTTGGAGAAGAACAGGGAGGCTTTAGGAAGGTAAGAGGTTGTGTAGATCAGATATTCATTCTCAGATCTTTAGCAGAACTGTGTCTAGAGAAGGGAAAGAAGTTGTATGCGGCTTTCATGAATTTGGAGAAAGCATATGACAGGATGGATAGACAAGGATTGTGGAAAGTATTAAGAATATATGGAGTAGATGGGAAGTTGTTGAATGCTGTGAAGAGTATGTATGAGGGTGCTAAGGCTGTAGTGTGTGTGAATAGTGAACTGAGTGAGTTTTTCTATTTGAAGGTTGGTCTGAAACAGAGATGTGTCATGTCTCCATGGTTGTTCAATCTGTATATGGATGGGGTTATAAAAGAGATACAAGGTAGGGCAGTGGATGTTGGAGTGGCCCTAATGAGAGAGGGCAGTGTTTGGAAACTCTCTGTACTGTTGTTTGTAGATGATACTATGTTAAGTGAAGACGAAGGGGAGCTGCAAGGCTTGGTGGATGAGTTTGGGAGAGTGTGTAAGAAACGGAATTTAAAGTTGAATGTAGGGAAGAGTAAAGTTACGGTCTTCAAGAAAGGTGAAGTCAGTGAATGTACAGCGAGGTTGGATGGTGAGGAAATGGAAAATGTCTGTATGTTTAAGTATTTGGGTAGTGTGATGAGTAAGGATGGAAGTTTAGAGAGTGAAGTGCTTGAAAGGGTACAACAAGGAAGAAATGTTGCTGGTTCCTTGAAGGCAGTGATAAGAAACAGGGAAGTGAGCATGGATGTGAAAACTTTATTACACGACAGTATTGTGATACCAACTCTGACGTGTGGAAGTGAAGCTTGGACATTGTTAGAAGGACACAAGTCAAGAGTGAGAGCAGTGGAAATGAGTTGTTTAAGAGAAGCCTGTAGAGTCACATGGAGAGACGGACTGACAAATGAGGATATAAAGGAGCATTGTGGCGTGGATGTGGATGTGATAGGAAGCGTTAGGAGGAACACACTGAGGTGGTTTGGCCATGTGGAGAGGCTGGAGGGCGAGAAACTGAGGAGGAGAGTGTATGTGAGTGAGGTGGAGGGGGGGGAGAGGGAGGGGGAGGCCGAGGATGAGATGGAGGGATGGAGTGGAGAGGTATATGAGACAGGGGTGTGTGAGTTGGGAGCAGGGCAGTGAAGTGGCAGGGGACAGGGGGACGTGGAGGCGATTTGTTTGTGGCCACCCCGTACTGGATTAGGGCTTCTGGCAATAGATAGATAGATAGACTATTATAGTGAACGTCATATTTTCGCATATTTACAGGCCTTAGTCTTATGGTGAGCGTCATATTATCACAAGCACACACAGTATCAGTAATTTAATATGGTGCGGTATTTTCTGAAACATGGCTCAATGCACAATTCAACGTTGCATTCCACACATTCGTACCTTGTGTCTTTTCCCTGAGTAGCTGCTCGCACGTTTGATAGGCTGCATATATGACAGCGGCTCTGGGGTCTAGGACGGTTCGGTTGAGGAGGGATGGTTGTGGGGAAGTGGCATCCACAGAGGTGTAGGAGAGTCTGGGCGGCAGTGGCGTGGCGGGGGTGGTGGTAGGACCTGTCCTCTGCATACTTTGCGATGATTTCTCGAGACAGCTCCCACACAAACCCCGCGAAGGTCTCTGAGGTTCCCATAGTCAAGGCATGGAGGAAGTGTGAGATCTGGACATTGATGTCGAGCAAGTGGAAGAACAGCTTTTTGTACCACTTCATCGTGGTCCTGGCACATTCCACACTGGAAATCATGGCGTCTGACTGGTCTACTTGCCTCATGTTGACACTGTAGTCCAGTATCGACTCCGGTTTCCGAACATGGAGCCTCCTCTCGCTGTGGTAATCCACGGAGTTGATGTGGTGCATCAGGGGGTAGTGTACCATCGACAGAAGGAAAACTTCCCTGTTGTGGTTCCATACGGTGGCGAGGATGTTGTTCGCCTTGAAGAAAACTACCCCATTCTTGTCAAGTTTCCTCCCAACCTTGACCATATGGTGACAGTTTTTCTTAACTGTGCCACATACTCCAGTGTCGTGAAGGTGGAGGTACCTAGCAAGAAGGGGGCAAGTGTACCAGTTGTCCAGGTACAAGACGTGACCACAGTGAAGCTACTCCTCTATCATTGTCTTCACCACGGCCCCAGAGTCCAATATTTCGATCTTCTGTTATGTCTACAAGACTATGTCTTGCACATATCCAGTTTTACAGTAACACATAACGAAGATCTTGAACCCAAAATCTTGTCTCTAACTGGGTATGTACTGGCAAAAAGAAATATTGCCTCTCCACAACACGAAACTCCCGTCTATGACAGACTCTCGTCTATGACAAGGTCTCTGCAATGATAGAAGGATGAGCGGAACTTTTCCCGCTGGTGATCAAATACCATCTTTATTCTCCTCATTCTGTCAGTGTTATTAGTGTTAAGCAGGTTCGTCGGAATCGCAAAAGTGGAGATGGCTTAGAATTTGTTGGAATCTATTATGACCCATTACCTTCCCAAAGAAAGGTGAGCTGGTCATTGGGTCCATAGACCAGTATCCCGGAATTTTTCTTTTCCATACAACACCCATCAAGAGAACCAGGGCAAAAAAGATGACTATCTCACTTGTGGTAAGTGGGTAGTCATATTGTTGGGAGTGCCTGCTTCTCGTTCCTTCACGCTGGCTTTCACGGAGCTGACTGCTGGTGAATGTGTTTGTTTGCTCCACAATCCACTCCACAAACTCCTCACCAAAGTAAAGATGGAAGAAATCCACCCTGATGGAGCCTGCATTGAGTCCAGGAGCCATGCAGCCAGACTGCCACTCTTCCATGAATTGGTGAATGACAGGCGTGAAGTCACTCCCATATTCCCAGTCCCAAGACACACCAACATCTCCAGTCTCGTCTCCATCGTCACCTTCGTTGGGGTGTGGAGGAGAGGGTGGTGGGGCTGGTTGGGGAGGTGGGAAATGGCACCCTTCCCCACTCACGCTCCTCTTCCCTCTCCCTTTTCCATTCCCCTTTCCCTTCCCTTCCCTTTGCTTCCTTTCCCCACATCACGAGGCTGTGGGGAGGAAGCACGGGAATCTTGCGGGGAGAAAGAGGTGCTAGGGCACGGCTGCTCCTCAACTACTCGTTCCTCATGTGCACCACGTGCTCGCCTGGGAGCTGCTTCCCTGTTACCACCACTTTCCCTTTCACTACTCATGCCTACCCCACCACTCGCGCCTTCCCAAGACAAAGTGCAAGCCCCATGCCTTATTTTCCTCCTTGCCACCCCTTCAGTTCCATGTGGCGAAATCCCTTCCCTTCCCAACCACGAGGTTACGCCACATCCTACGGCTCTGTCCTCGTCCTTGTCCTCTTCAGACCCTTCGTCTAGGAGCTGGAGAGAGGTGTGTTTACAAGGTGGACGTCCAGGCTGGCCTTTCCTTGCCTTACGGTACATCACATACTGCCGCTTCCTTGGAGATGGTACCTCCTCATCACTGCAGCTCATTTCATTATCGGGCAGCATGTAGTCCTTGTCCTCCACATCATCATCAATTGGGGAATCAGTGTCGCCTGTGAAGGCGTCAAAGGCAGCTTGACTTTCATCGTCAGAGAGACCTTGCTGCGCCACGTCTGTGCAGGGTCATTGCTAACAGGTGAGTGGCCGAGACAATGGCGCACAGGGTTCACGTGGGGATGGGGAGCATCCCCACCTGGTGGTGGGTAGAGGGAGGTGTCCCGTAAACGCGTACCAAAATTCATGCACGTAATTTGAAAAATGTGCAAATGATGGACCTTGCTATTGCAAAACTTATGGGTACGTTGTTGGAAGTGAGCATGACAAAATGTTGCAATGTATCCATAAGTGACTGGGACGCGGTGGGTTAAGGATTTACATTTCATAAAGCATCCTTTACTAATCTGCCTGAAGACCTGCCAACATGTCATAAAAATACTGCTAATTCCAATACACTAGCCCAGTATAAGACAGCCGTAGAATGTATTCAATATGGACAGTGGGTGTTGGCGCCGAAGTGGTGATGTGGAGCTGTACGGTATGTAGGGGGACTACTGGGCCTTGGGAACAGACTATGAAGCCTATGCCCGGAGGCAGACACATTAAAAAAAAAAAAAAAAAAAATGGTTCTTTCCCGTGAAAATATACTATCAAGTTATTTGGCATTCATTTTTTAAAAACTTCATAAGTCCTGCATGATCCCTAAACCTTTTGGGAATGGACTGATACTTCCAAAGGATACTTTTCTCATGAAGTGAGTTTGATTGACTTCGAAATAACTTATGAGAAATAATTTTACCATGTAACCATGACGCACTCTAATCTATTTATCTACCTATCTATGTATATATCTTTACATGTATTATAAATATATATATATATATATATATATATATATATATATATATATATATATATATCATCAGCCGTTTGAGTGTCCACTGCAGGACTGACCTATCCCAACCGAAGCGGGGACGATACAGCCAATGTATCTCTACCATGTGGCTTAGGCTGTCTGGTAGAGATTGTATGTAGGGTGAGAAGTGCTTGTAAATGTACTGTAGTGTTGGCGTTGCTTTGGATGTGTGTGTAGTCTGTGAACCAAGTGTAATCGGACCGCTCAAGCCGACTGGGTGCAAGCATACTTTACAGTATGCGACACTGGTTCAACCACAGCACCCCTGATGTCCGTCAATGCAGTACGTGGCCAGAAGAATGCTCCCAAAGTTTATTACCTTGGCGGGGTGCGAACCCTCATTCTTCAGTGTACAAAAACGCACACTTTACCACAGAGGTATATATATATATATATATATATATATATATATATATATATATATATGAAGCCTCTGTGGTACAGTGGTAGAGTGTGCGTTTCGTACACGGGTGAGCCAGGGTTCGCGCCCCGCCAGGGTAATAAACTTTGGGAGTGTTCACCCAGCCACGTACTGCATTGGCGGACACAAGGGTGCTGTGGTAGAACAAGTGTCGCATACTATAAAGTATGCTTGCACCCAGTCGGCTTGAGCGGTCCGATTACACTTGGTTCACAGACTACACACACATCCAAAGCCACTCCAACACTACAATTACACTTACAAGCACTTCTCACCCTACATACAATCTCTACCAGACAGCCTAAGCCACTTGGTAGAGATACATTGGCTGTGTCGTCCCGACTTCGGTCGGGATAGGCCGGTCCTGCAGTGGATACTCATATGGCTGATGATGATGATGATGATGATATATATATATATATATATATTGTGGTAGGTGGGAGCGCTCACCATCCACTCACTTGATGTAGTGCTGCTCTCGGGTGTCTGCCCTTTCCTCTCCTCCATCCTTCTTTCCATCCATCCTCTTCTGTCTTTCTTTCCTTCATTCTTTCCTCTTCCTTCTGCCTGCGACTCTACAATGAGTGACAAGCCAAATGGTTTCCTGTACATCAGGAAACCATTTACTACGCTGGGTGGTAACCATATAACAAAATTTTGGCTCCTGGTGGTTTAGTGGGTAATAAAGGTGCTCCAGTCGGATTGAGCCGGTGAAGGTTAATATCCAAGGGGTGGTTGTTTTTTTTTGCTCATGTAATGCCACTCAGGGATGAGTGAGGCTGGTCACTCATCTTAAAAGCCAGGACCAACTTTCCTAGCCCCGGGCTCCTACGCTCCCCATGGGGCAACGTAGGATTAGATGATGGATGGATGGATGGATATATACATATATATATATATATATATATATATATATATATATATATATATATATATACATATATATATATATATATATATATATATAGTCCAGTAATGATGAAATCGTGTTGAATCTAAAAGAGTAAATGGATTCGGAAATAATGTGTGGTAAACATAGGTGTAATTGTAACCTAGTAGGTGGGACCACGCTCACAGGCGATTTTACCATCACTTGCTTGTCGAAACTGATCTGGATTTGCATAAATGACAAGAATGCAGTGCCTTATGTTTCTGTGTACCTTGTTCGTCCTGCAACAACAGTAATATTTACGAGAGGATAATTATTTTTCATGGTCAGCAAAGAACAAAGAAGGGAGTGTGCAGAAATTTCCCTTTCTCTACTGTAGTTCTTCCTGCAAATAAAAATACGAGTTACGAGAGGGCCTGTATCGTACATACGACCCCCCCCCCCCAGTAAAAATGTTGTTATTCTAATGAAGAAGCAGTTCCATGGGGCAGAGAACCCAACTTGCTTCTTGCACGCCACCACCTCATCCACTTCTTCACCTTGGTTCGTTTCCTGAGTCCGTATTCTCAGCAATTAAGGAGGCGTGTAGCGTACCGGTTAGCCATGTTAATCCGGCTTAGGAAGGACTGGGCTGCCTCATTACTGCTTTCTGTCGCACCGCCTACCTCAGCAACTTAGCAGGCGACCACGTGGTGTACTGTATGTTAACAATGTTATGTGGTACGCTACGGGTTCCCTGGCGCCTCTTCCTTACCTTTACTAATACGACACATTTATCGTCACTTGCTTATTATTTATGTGATCAATATTGGCATTAAAATATCACAAGTAGCATGAAACGTTATAAGTTGCTTACTGTCTTCTGTGCTGTTCAGATGATACATATATTGACATATTTTGCACAAATATTGTAGAAAAGGGTATCAAACAACCGAATGCAGAAATAAATGTGGAAGGATAAGGTGCTAGAAGGCCTAATAACAAGAATATGTGGCCGCCCCTCACGTCTGGGTTTTTAACCGAAACAGGCAGCCAAATATGAGAGGTGGTGACGGAGTGGTTTGTCTCTGAAAAATCATTTTCGTCGGTTGTATATTATTTGTGCGATCACTATTGACATGAAAATGGTATAATTAACATGAAAGATTATAAGTAGCTTAGACTAAGGTTGATAGATGATGTCTATTTTCATGAACCGAAGGCGAAGGTCAATGAAGCTACAATCTATTCCAGAGCGGCGGGTTGGCTCCTATATGGCGGGGATTTTAGCTCAGTCTGGGGGAACAAGTGGTTAGAGAAGTGGTATGTTGCTGGACAGTACGCGAACTCGAACCCAAGGTGGGGCTGGGAACACACTGATGATAAAGTTTCGCTAAAAACAGAATTTATTAATTTACAAATCTCACCGATGTAACATAAAGATACTGCCGCTAAACAGCATATATTTCCGAGGTGGTCTATCTATTTATCTATCTATTGCCAGAAGCCTTAATCCCGTAAGGGGTGGCCACAAACAAATCGCCTCCATGTCGCCTTGTCCCCCGCCATTTCACTACCCTGCTTCCAGCTCACAGCCCCCTCTCTCATAATTATACCTTTCCACTCTATCCCTCCATCTCATCCTTGGGATCCCTCTCCCTCTTCCCCCCCCTCCACCTCACTCACATACACTCTCCTCGTCAGTCTCTCGCTCTCCATCCTCTCCACATGGCCAAACCACCTCAGTGTGTTTCTCCCAATGCTTCCTAACACATCCACATCCACACCGCAACGCTCATTCACTTCCTCATTCGCCAGTCTGTCTCTTCATGTGACTGCACGTGCTCCTCTCAAATAACTTATTTCCACTGCTCCCACTCTTGACTTCCGTCCCTCCAACAAGGTCCAAGCTTCACTTCCATACGTTAGTGTTAGTATCACAATACTGTCAGATAGCAACTTTCTCACTTCCATGCTCACCTTCCTGTTTCTGATCACTGCTTTCAGAGAACAAGCAACCTTTCTTCCTTGTTGTACCCTTTCAAGCACTTCACCTTTTAAACTTCCATCCTTACTCATCACAACACCCAAGTACGTACTCACATTTTCCATTTCTTCCTTATCCAACTTCACTGTACATTCAGTGACTTCATATCTCTCAAAGACCATAACTTTACTCTTCCCTATATTCACCTTTAGATTCCGTTTCTTACATACTCTCCCAAACTCATTTCACATGTCACCGAGGTGGTGACATGTGAGAATGTATGGCAAGTGGGAGGGCTCAGGATGTATATGGGCCCTGGGAGGGCTAACGAGCTACCCAGCCTGTCCGTACGGCCGTATCCTTAATGTAGGGCCTTTCCAAAGGGCCCTGTATCAAACGGTATGCTGAAAGTTTAAGCAGGGAGAGATTCCCGTCAATTTGTAGGAGTCGTTAAAAAATTTATAAGGTGAAGTTTGCTATGACATTCGCAAACCTATATTTAATTACTCGTAACAAAACAGTTCTGTACCTGCAGAAAACATACAAGAATGTATCTAATTTGTTAAAAATATTTTAACAAGAAAACAATACAGAGCAAGTATAAAGTGCAGCTGAACTGTTTGTTATTATAACGGGCGGGTTGTACCATACGGTTAAGGGCAAGCTTGTGCCCTAATCTGCGCTAGTGGTGACATCTGATGACACGCAGTCATTTTTTAAAACAGTAATAGATAGTACGGTGAGATCCTCAAATTCACGTGATTAAACCACTTTTATATATCATCCATGTGATTTAACTGAATATCGGACGTTCAGTCAGTGCTGTAGGTAATGCTGTGCATGTTAATATCTCATTTATAACAAAAAAGTTACTGTTCTTAGCACATAGGCCAAATTATGAAGCTTCATGTCAGTATCAAATCATCTTAACATTGAATCGCAGGCACTGCAAACTATGTTTTTTTCTCTCTCTCTCTCTCTCTCTCTCTCTCTCTCTCTCTCTCTCTCTCTCTCTCTCTCTCTCCTACCATTTTCAAATATATACCAGCAGTATTAGTCCAGTTGCCGTCCCTCTACCCTCTGTAGTGATACCCAGAAATGTTGTTTCCACCAAAGTATTTTTATGGAAATATGATCACTGGGGTCTAGAGACTCAGAATCACAGGGATGCTATCGTGTACATGTTAGGCAGCTTGTGTAATTAGCATAATTAGATGGTAATTACATCATAATTAAGAACTCATGTTTCCATACAAATACACTTGCAGATATGATCTTGGTGTCTATTCCCATGTTTTCGACCCCAAAGAATTCACTGAACATATTTTGAACCTCGTATCTCTGTTTCAAATATGCATAATCATAATGTGCATAATCAAATTATAATGGTGTAATTAATCTGTCACCTCATGAACCATGAAATGATTATTTCTCTACTTTCAGATTCATCATGGCGAAGAGCCGCTTCTTTGCTCCCTGTCATGGCAAAGGAATTTGCAAGCTTCCTGGAACTGAGACTATCAACTCTTGAAGCAAGAAGAAAGATGATTTCCTTCACCCTAAGCTGGGGAAGTTAGTGGAGTCATACGATGAAACGACAACATTTCACTATCATAAGTCCTGTTGCTCTACCTATACATGAGGATCTAAGAGTCAGAAAAATGTTAGTATGAAGAGGAGAGAGGCGCTATGGACATCTGAGTCTGAGAGAGTCTTGAAATCTCATGTCAAGTCGACTTTTGAGATCAGAAGAGATTTTGTGATATGTACCAAGGAGTGTCTGCAAAAAGATCCAAAGCATCCAGATCGCTGGGAGCCAGTAACGCAATATGAAACAAAAGAGAGAGGGGAAGGGGTGCCCACATTCAGTCATGTTTTGTCTGATACTTTTGATCAACGTGAGGATGATTAAGGCTTTGTAGTGTACATACAGACTTACCTGCGTATGGTGGTAGTAACATGTTCACCGTTATGACAGATTTCGCCATATCCCCATGATATGGGGAATCATGCAAACCCATTGTTAATGAGGCATTCAGGTATGTAACTGATCATATGAAAGCTGACATGCATCAGACTTAGACAGTAGCTGAATTATAATAATTATATGTAGAAAGGCCCGGACAACTGTCATGGAAGCAGATGTTAGTCCACATGTGTAATTATTTCGGTGAGGCCATTACTGTTCTTAACATGGAAGCCCGTAAGACTGTCACTGGATTTAGGAAGTTTTTATCAAAATTTCTGAAATCTGTGAAACATTCAAGATCTATTGAAGACGATGCTGTGAACACTTTAGTAAGAAGGGTCAAGGCTGAAATAAGAAGCATTCGTGACTATGGCTTGAATGACTTTTGCTTCCTCAAGAATGCCAAGGACACAAGTGAGACTCTTCTAAGACTCGTCTCTGTCTTAGTCTCAGATGGAAAGGTCACAAAGCCATCTCTTACACTAGCACAATGTCAGGGACACAAGTGAGACTCTTCTAAGACTCGTATCTTAGTCTCAGATGGAAAGGACACAAAGCCATCTCTTACACTAGCACAATGTATCCAACAGCACGTCAGTAAGACAAGAAACTAGACTACCTTAGGTCTTGCTGTGAAACTACATCACAAACACGGCAGTTCTGAGCTGATAAAGACCCTGTATGAACACGGATTAATAACCACATACGACGAAGTCTTGCGTTGCAGGAAATCAGCAGCATCATATGTTTCAGAGAATGTTGATGTATACTACAAGAAACTGGGACTCACAGTTGAGCATGGGCCTATCTTTGGCTGGGGAGATAACTGTGATCTTGGGATTTGCACCCCGAATGGGCAAAAGATCACTCATGCTATGGTTACAGAGTTCACACAGCATCCGACAGACTTGTGACGCCAGGAAATGCTGGAGTGATGCAGCTTACGATCCCTCGGCTAAAGAAGTCTGAGGCTTCATCTCTCCATTCTAACAGATCAATACCAACAATGTGAGCACTACAAGGGCCCACCTACACTAGACCCACCAATTCTTCCAGACAAGGCCCTGTCACCATCCGATAAGGAACATCTTGCAATCAATTTAGTAAGGGTACAGAGGAGGAATGCCGCTTGGTACCCACAGTAACATACTGATCCAGTAGCCAGTTGACTGGCCAGCATATACTGCTCGGGAGGACAGGATAGAGGCTGCTGTTGAGAAATAAAGGACCGTGTTTGTATTTGGCCCACTGTGGGATCTACCTCCGTCCCACCCCAATACAATACAGCAAGCCATGGCCTACATAGATAAGGCTACGAAGAGCATTGGAATGAAATACACACTGCTCACCTTTGACATGCAACTGTGCATTTTGGTTTCCCTCATAAAATGGAGTGACCAAAATCGATGGAAAAGCGTAATTCTAAGACCAGGTGTGATGCACACATTAATGTCGTTATTGAGGTGTATTGGAGTGCTTATGAGGGTAAGTGGCCTAGAGGTACTGCTCCACTCAGCCTTTGTAGACTTGACCAGTATTCTCCACGGCAAGAAATGGCCGATGACATTTCGTGCCTTTCGATTCGTAGTGTCAACTTTACTGCATGATTTCCTGAAAGATGGAAAAAAAAAATACAGATGAGGAGATTACTGTATACATGGAGAAGGTAAGGGAACATCCAACTGGAAAGTTGTGAGTGGATTGCTTCATCATCCCCACCATGATCGCACACCGTTTCGTGAAGGCATGACGTGAAGGATACTATCTTCTTGAGCAGCATTGTCTCGTTGAAATGAAGAAGTACTTCTTTGCAGCAGGGCATCAAAACTATGCCAGATGGATCACATTGCATCTCCGTGAAACAAGCAACATTCCGGATGACGCCAAGAAGGAATGTCTGGCTGTAGTACATGTATGTCACCATTCAGATGGCAGACCAGCAGTGCCTGCAGACCAATTTGGAGAGGAGACTTACATCAAACAAGGGAAAGGTACAGGTGGCCTGAAAAGGATATCAGCGAATGCTAAGCAAGTAGCTGTTTGGGGCACATCTTTCAGCTTCTGCTCGCACCTCTCAGTGACTGTCGATGAGATGTACTGTGCAGACCCTGAGGAAGATTGCAAGCAGTCAGGGACATAACATAAGGAAAACGGTGAAAAAAAAAAAAAAAGGAGGCAACTCGATGTAGAAGATAGGAAAAAGGTATACGAAGAACTGAAGAAGCACTCTCATCCCCTGGAAACAAAGTCATCTCATTTGTATAACATTGTCAATGGACAGGTGGTCCCTTCAGAAGACAATGTACACAACTCCGTCACCATTGGAATGAAGATGAGCAGGGACTTTGCAGCTGAACGCACTGGTGACTTTCACATGAAAACTTGAGAAGCAAGTGAAAATAATGCAGCATATGAAATCTTTCAACCTGAAGGGGAAGCCTGTGTATGATGTGATAGCAACCACCGACTACATGGTTGACAAATTTGTCTGTTTAAGGAAAGCGGACAAGTCAGCCTTGGTCAGGTGAATAAGTTGCCCTCATGAGAATGCCCCGACTCCAGATGTTGTCGTTGATGCCAAGGTCTTTAGACCAAGGCTGATGCAAGTCACCTGTTGTATCACGTTGTCTGGCTAGTATCTGGCACTGTGTCTGATATTGCGGACAGCTTGAAGATTTGTTTTGGAAGTGACAAATATGGATATGCTGAAAAGTTTGTGATCTTTGATCAATACGATGGAATAAGTGCAAAGGATCATGAGCAGCAGAGGAGAGCTGCCAGTGAAGGTGCAACGGAGTATATCCTTTCACTTAATTCTCCTCTTCCAGTTCGAAAGATCATCATGAAAAACAAGAGCAACAAGAGACAGCTGTCAACTCCCTTGCACCTTTATCCTTAGTCAAAGAGGTAATATGATTGGCAGAGTCAACAATCTCTTCACCCACGATGAAGCTGACGTCACCCTCACAAACTACGTGCACAGAGTAGCTGCTGAAGGAGCTTGCATCATCCGTCTGCTATGTGATGACAGTGATGTGTTTGCTTTGGCAGTGTACTGGGTGTGGAAAAAGAATCTCTTGAGCAAGTGCTGCATACACATGGAAAAATGGGATGGGACAGTCCTTGACATCTGTGTTACCGTTGCACAGTTTGGAGCCAAATGTCAGGATCTTCTCAGTATGTTTGCGCTGTCTGGCTGTGACACAGTATCATTTCCCCTTGGAGAAGGCAAACTTTCTGCCTTAAAAGTGTTAGTAAACAATGACTTACATGGTTTGGACACGGTTCTTGGTGAAGAAGGTGCCTCTGTTGATGACATTCAGGGAACTTCTCAGGCTTTTTTCTTGGCACTATATGGACAAAAGAAGGCCTCTTCCATGAATGAGGCAAGATATAACATCATAAAAAGCAAAAAGAAGTCACCTCCACTCAAGAAGCTGCCCTTACGAACAAGAATCTCTTCTTCCACACATTCAGAACTCATATGCAATTGCAGCTGTGGAAGCTGCTGACAAGGACGGCCCTTTAGCTGATGCAAATGATATCTTGAGCTATGGACGGGAAATCACACAAGGAGGAATAATGATATGTATAGCAGATCAACCAGTGGCTCCAGCACAACTTGACATCATCAACTACCGCTGCAGTGCAACAACCGCTTGTAGGCAAAATAAATGCAGCTGCAAATCAGCTGGCTTGTCTTGCACGGACTATTGCCACTGTGAAGGTGGGGATAGTTGTCACAATCCACTGACTATTCATGAAGAAGATAACGGTGAAAATGAGGTAGAAGAGGCGATTTACAAAGAAGACTAGTTCATTTTTTGAGTTTTTATTTGTAGACTTGAGGATTTGTAAATAAAGCACTTAGTCAGTTTTACCTGTTTATCATGAATGATTCCGAAGTAACGAAGATAATCACGTCCATGTAACTGACGTGTAACAGTAAGTTTCTTGAAACACGCCTGAATACAAATAATCTCATCTGAAAGAGACAGCATTATCCTTGAGATTATTCTTATCCAAGAAGTTGATTGATAGCTACTGGAGATTGGCGATTACTGATGAATGATTAATAATTATACACATTATTCATATTAGAAACATAGGTACGAGGTTGAAAACATGTTCAATGAATTCCTTCGGGTAGAAAACATGAGTATAGACACCAAGATCATATCTGTAAGTATATTTATATGGAAATATATGAGTTTTTAAATATGGTGCAATTACCATCTAATTATGCGAATTACACAAACAGCCCAACATGTACACGATAGCATCCCTGTGATTCTGTGGCTCTAGACCCCAGTGATCATATTTCCATAAAAATACTTCGGTGAAAACAACATTTCTGAGCTCACATGGGTGGCAACTAGACTACAGTACATCCTATTTATAACTATTCTTGGTAATCATTAAAGAGACACAGGACCACCTTATTTTGCAATTTTCTCTCTCTCTCTCTTTTTTTTTCCCCCTTGCTTTAGCTCTTCATGGAATTCCTCAATTATTTTATGATTGCCTTTTCAATTTCGATGTTTTTCTTTTTATTATTTCTTTTAAAAGTGGTAAAAGAGTTTTAAAAAGCAGTGCTTGTTTACAGACAGACACTTAGAGTGCGCGAAGACAGGCAGACGCCATTGTAGAACGCCATTTTTGGGCGAAATTACTCTTATTAATGCCTGTTTATCCAACCCTAATCCAGATTCTCGTACCAACTCAATTTTATTTATCATAATCTTACCCAACCTATTTCAGGTTAATCTAACCAGTTTTATGCTAACCTAACCAAACTCACAGTAGTATGTGTGCGAAGACAGACGGACGCCATCTTAGAACGTCTTTTTTGGGCCAAATTACCCTTATCAGTGCCCATTACTCAAACCTAACCTAAATTTTCGTAACTTACAAGCCTTATTTATACTAACCTGACCTAACCCATTTTATGCTAACCTAACCAAAGTATATATATTTTTTTATTATTCTTTGTTTAAGGAAGGAGGAAGGAGCCAAAAGCCAGAAGCTCGCAAACCGTTCTTTCCAAGAAAAAACAAAAACAAAAACTACTAAAGAGAGCCAAATTCAAGATCCATTCATTTCGGGATGCCTGGACACACTGTGTTTGAAAGACTGGAGATCATAGGAAGTAATAAAATACAGATAGAGGGAGGCAGTTCCACAGCTGACCTGTTGCATAAATGAGGGACTGGAAGTAACGGTTAACCCTTGCATTCGAAAGCTGGACGGAAAAGGGATGAGAATTTGTTGCTAGTGGGTGCTAGGCGCCCGTTATAGAGATGGAGGGACGCAAGCAGAGAGTTCAGAGGAGCAGTAATATTTGAAGCAGCGATAGAAAAGAGATAAAGATGCAGCAGTGCGGCGAGGGGACAGAGGTTGAAGGGAACCAGTAAAAGGAGGAGAGTTAATGAGAGGAAAAAAAACCTTTGACTCCACCCTATTGAGAAGAGCTGTATGTGGTGCGCCTCCCCACACATGAGACTTGTACTCTACATAGGGGCGAATAAAACCCGTGTATAAAGTAACAACTGTGCAGGGGTAAAAAAGTTACGGAGTCGGCTTAGCACACCTAATCTCTTGGAAGCAGACTTTACAAGATAATGTAATATGATCTTTCTAAGATAAATCCCGAGAGAATGAAACCCCAAGTATGTTTAAGGATGATGCAGGATTAAGCAGAATATTATTAAACATTAGTGGGTACTCCTGTGGAAGATTTTGTCGGGTTGATAGGTGTAAGAACTGAGTCTTTGATTCATGAAAAACAAAATCATTTTTGCCCCAGTCAGAGATACGAGCCAAGTCAGACATTAGGTGTACCATAACCTCATCCCTTGTTTGTTGAAGTAGCTGCTGAGATAGACGTTGCGGTAACCAAATGGAAAGGTGAAGGGTGGAGTCATCAGCGTATGAGTGGATAGGGTTAGATGTACAGCTTAGAAGGCCCTTGATGAATAAAAGGAAGAGAGTTGGCGATAGGACAGACCCCTGAGGAACACCACTGTTGATAGATCTAGGAGAAGAACTGTGACCGTCTACAACAGTAGCTATAGATCGACCAGAAAGGAAGCTATAGATGAAGGCACAGACAGAAGGACAGAAACCGTAAGAGGGTAGTTTGGAAATTAAAGATTTATGCCAGATTCAATCAAAAGCCTTTGAGATGTCAAGTGCAATGGCAAAGCTTTCGCCAAAGTCCCGAAAAAAGCATGACCAGAAGTCTGAAAGGTAGGTGAGAAGATCGCCAGTGGAGCTTCCCTGACCGAACCCACACTGACGATCAGAAAAGTTATGATAGGAAAGATGCTCTAAAATTTTTCTGTTACGAATAAACTTGAAAACTTTTGAGATACAGGATGTTAAAGCAATTGGGCGATAATTAGATGGTTGGGAATGGTCACCCTTCTTTGGCACCGACTGAATGAGAGCAAACTTCCGGTAAGAAGGAAAGATACAAGTTGATAGACAAAGGTGAAAAAGTTTACCTAGGCAAGGTGTAAGCACAGAAGCACAGTTCTTCAGGATAAAAGGAGGGACCCCATCAGCCCCATATGCCTTGTTAATACTGAGGCCAGTGACGGCAGAAAATACATCAGCAGAAGAAATTATAAGTTCAGCCATGAGGAAGTCAGAGAGGTGAAGTGATGGAGGAACAGCACCAGAATCGTCAAAGGTGGAAGTGGAGGAGAAAATCTGAGCGAAAAGATCCGCTTTATCAGTAAAGGAAATATCTAGAGCCATCAGAGTAGAAAATAGGAGGGAAAGATAATGAGGTAAAATTGTTAGAAAGATTTCTGGCAAGGTGTCAGAAGAGGCGGGAAGAACTGAAGTTGGAGAGTTGAGAGCATTTTAGTACGGATGAAATCATTTTTAGCAGGGCGAAGAACAGGCTTAGCATGATTCCGGGCAGAAACAAGAGGAAAATGTGATTCAGGGATGAGTTGGCTCCAGTGCCTTTTATAGGCCTTCTCCTTGTTGTGGACAGCATTAGAACAAGAGTGACTAAACCAAAGCTTTCTTGCATTAGTCAAAGGATATGAGAAAGGAATGTACGCTTCCATGCCCGAGAGTATAACCTCCATAATGTGTGAGGCACACTCAGATGGCTCCCGGCCATGGAAGCAATAATCATTCCAGGGAAAATCAAAGAAGTACTGCCTGAGGGCACAACCGATGTTTCTTTGGAGGGTCCACAGGCTGTACCGGAGCGATAGGACAGGTTAAGGTAATAAGGTTGTGATCAGAGGACCCCACCAGAGAGGAAAGATTAACAGTGTAAGCAGAAGGATTAGTTGGCAGGAAGGGGTCAGGTATTTTGGAGCTCTCTCCAAGGCAGTCAGGGATATGGGTAGGGTGCTGTACAAGCTGCACTAAAACATTACAGTAAGATAGAAAAGATGTAGGCTTGTTCACCAAGTGGATCAGTGAAAAGTGAGGAGAGGCAAAGGTGGTGGTGAACATTGAAATCTCCTAGAATGGACATTTCAGAGAAAGGAGAAATGGATAGGATGTATTCCATCACAGAAGTAAGACAGTCGAAAAGAATTTTTCATAGTAGACTTAGGGGACAAGTAAACAGCACATCGAAAAGAATTTTTCATAGTAGACTTAGGGGACAAGTAAACAGCACATATATTTAGTCAGAGAATGACAGGAAAACCAAATCCAGAGAGTAGAGAATTCAGAAGAATCAAGTTCAGGAACATGAGAGCAAGAAAAGTTGTTGCATACATATACATAACAGCCATCTTTGGCTTTGAAATGAGTATAGAGAAAGTAGGAGGATACAGAAAAGGGTTGGTTATCAGTTGCCTCAGACAGCTGAGTTTCAGTTAGGAAGAGGTGAGGTTTAAAGGAGAGGTGGTGCTCAACAGTGAGAAAGTTAAAGGAAAGGCCGCGAATGTTGCAGAAATGAAGAAGTGAGTCAGACACTGGTTCCAGGCAGCACATTGAGTCGTCACCGAGAGAGGGGCAGATGGTGGGGGCATTTATGGTCCCCCCCCCCCGGGGATTCCGAGCTTTGGGTATTAGACGCCATTTTTCATGTTTAATTTTGAAAAAGAAATGTAGTGTGTAATGTGCATGTAGTTTGGTGTCGATAGAAAACTTTTATTGGAGAGCGTGTTGCCCAACTCTCTGTGTTACTAACGTAAACTAACCTATCCCTTATGAACTCATATTGTCCATGTTTATTGATGGATCATCGTACTTGAAAACGCACTTCTCTCCACCTTTATCAAACCAATGTATCAGTTCAAAGGCATTTTTTTTTTTTTTTAAGAGGTGGTTCTATGTTTCTTTAAGGATTACCAAATCCTTATAACTCCAGAGCAAGCTATCATATGTACAACACAAGTAAAATGCAGCATAGTGCCCCCTGGAACACCCAGCCACCCCCACAAGGAATACAACATAGTGCCCCCATGAACTCCTGGACACCTCCACAAGGAGCCCATGGAGGAGCAGCAGCAGCACGCCGGGACTCGGTGTGACAGCGGCCTAAGGAAGCCCGGGCCGCGCACCCCTATGACCCAAAGCCCGCACGCCGTCGCCATAGCAGGAATACTGCACTACCTTCCGGGTGAGCCTTCACCAACCAGCTAAGGGATGGAGCTGCCTATCCAGCTTCAGCCAGCACCCCAAAGGAGACAGCCTGTAGCCGCTCCTGCCTTTGTCAGGAGACGGCCTGTAGCCACTCTGAAAATGTCTTCCCTTTGAGATGGCCTGCAGCCACTCTGAAAGTGTCTTCCCCTTTGAGACAGCCTGTAGCTGCTTGCCCCTTGCTAAGGAAGCAGCCAGTAGCCGTCCTGAGGGTAATAAGGAGACGGCCAATAGCCGCTCCCGCCTTCGTCAAGAGACAACCTATGGTCGCTCTGAAGGTGTCTTTCCGGAGATGGCCGTTAGCTGCTCTAAACCCCTCCTGCAGGAGTCAGCCAGTAGCCGCTCCCACCTTTGTCAGACGACCTGTAGCCACTCCGAAGGCATTCCCCCTGAGACTGCCTATAGCCGCTCGCCCCTCGCTAAGGAGACGGCCTGTAGCAGCTCTGAGGGTAATGAGGAGACGGCTGGTAGCCGCTCCCGCCTTCGTCAGAAGCCCTGTAGCTGTTCCAAAGGTGTTCCCCATGAGGTGGCTGGTAGCCGCTCATAACCTCTCCTGAAGGAGTCGGCCTGTAGCCGCTCCCGCCTTCGCCAGACGGTCTGTAGCCGCTCCGAAAGTGTTCCCCCTGAGACGGCTGGTAGCAGCTCGCCCCTCGCTAAGGAGACGGCCGGTAGCCGCTCTGAGGGTAACAAGGAGACGGCTGGTAGCCGCTCCTGCCTTCCTCAGATGGCCAGTAGCCGCTCTGAAGGTGTTCCCCCTAAGTCGGCCTGTAGCTGCTCTACACCCCTCCTGCAGGAGTCGGCCTGTAGCCGCTCCCGCCATCATCAAACAGCCTGTAGCCTCTCCAAAGGTGTCCTTGGGTTTGCTGGCAGACACACACCCTCTCAGGCCACGGCCAGTAGCTGGGCCTCGGCGGCTTGTAGCCGCGCCCCTAGGAAGCCACGGCCAGTAGCCGGGCCCTACGGCAGGAAGTGGCCAAGAGCTGCCTCGCCGCCTAAGCTTGATGCCTGTTCCCCGACCCCCAGCGCAGAGGGTGTAGAGGAGTATTGGAGAGGCCCTGTAGTCTCCCCCGGCCTTTGCTCCCTACGACTGGCTCTGGAGGAGACCCAAATGACGGACCCTGATGCAGATCGGTGCCGCAGCCCCCTCCTGTCAGCGCCGCCTAGCCCTGGAGACCGCAGTCCTCGGGAACCCCAGACCCTCCCCAGAACGCCTGGGTGGTAACTCCCTACACCAAGACAGCAGAGGACCTCCCCCTCCGTCAGGAGCCTGAACTATCGGTTCAGGCAATTGTTCGGCCCCAGTCCTGAGGGCTGGACTCCTGTCCCCAGCCCTGAGATTACGGGCCCCTTCGCCACCCATAGCCCCGGATGAGAGCAGATGCCCCTGTGTATGATCCCGTGCCCCCTGAGCACGGACACTCCTGGTAGTGCCCAGCCCTGTCAGTAGCAGAGCTGCATTGCCCCTCAGCCGCACCCTTCGTGCCAGATGAACCATAGTGACTGTGACTGTGTAGTAATAGTGATCAAGCAGTGACGAGGCGGAATAGTGAATTGACAGTGATAGACCAAAGTGTTAGAAAGAATAGACACAATGAACTGCTATACAGTAATAAGATAAACACCAGGCCTGTGGAGTAAGTGACGGTAATTGATCAAAAGTAACTTACAAGTAGAAAATAACAAAGTGAACACGCTACCATTAGACTCTACCTCATACTACCATAATCACAATTAGACCCCAGTGCCTTACACCTCCCCCCGTTTTTTTGAGAAATAGCTCTAGCATCTCCACTTGCTTAAAGGCCCTGGACTATACTAATTTAGAACATTCTGCCTCCAGTATTGTTTTCACTGTATTCCCAAACAGTAATCTGCGAGATACTACTAACCTTATCTAGTTATAAGAGTTTATGATCACCCAGAATATCGTGTCTGCAACATCTGCTGATTCCCTTGTCTGACTGAGTAATACACGTGTAAGGTTATTGCCTGGAGTTTTTGTGTCTTCCCTCTCTCCTATTTGTCTAAGCCCCGGTCTCGAAAGAGAACCCCGCTACACATTAGGTGCTTAAGGAACGGGAAGCCGAACCTAAAACACCTAGCATTACACTGGTGGACAGCTGTGGTTCTTGACCCGGGGATACGAGAGAGATAGTCAGGAAATACCAGAAAAATGGCAACCAAACCGCACATGCAATTGCCGAAGTTTGACCCCGAACGGTATGAGGTTCACACATATCTGACGATCATCAAACCTTTACTAGATATCGGTTTTGAAAATGACCAACAAAAGATTGCAGTTACACTTCCACTGTTGGACAAAACCGTGGCTAATATAGCACCAAAAATCATTCCGGAGCTCACCTGGCAAAATTTCACAAAACTCGTGATCCAAGCCATTAACCCATCATTAGGGAAAGTGGTGGCACTATCCCAACTGGATAGTTTGACATTCGACAGGAATCTAGACGATACCCTAATCTGGGCAAGACACCTGGTCACCGCTGCCTACCTGGAGGCGAAACCCGGAAACAACATACCTTTAGCACTCTCCTGAGAGTGCTCCCCAGTGTTGTAAAAGAACACTTTATGATCCATGACCCGACTGGAGACATGGATAGAGACATCCAACTAATATGGCGCGTCCTGACCTCCCCAGCAGATCAACATGGTGAAAAAGTTTCCCACCAAAATCCCGGCTCCCCCAGTCAAGCCACGTCTGCCCATGCCCCGTAACAGCCCCATCCCAGCACCTAGCCCACCCAGGGCACACCCTACACATCAGCGCCCCACCCACAGGGAGAACCCCAACCTTATCCTAGTGAATTACTCGGAATTCTCAGCGTGCAGCTCCAGGTCCCCACTGCACGATATCCGGGACCAGTTGAAGGCTGCACGTCGGAAAATTACCACCCCAGGCCAACGCAGTCTCCTCTCTGGAGGATGAGGCAACAGAGGACGAACCTGCACCTGTGGAGGAGACCGATCCTGGGGAACAGGACCTGGAGCAAGAAGAAGGAGGCCCTAGACAGTTGGATTTTTAGGCCTGCCCCCGCACCATCCCATGGTGGCGGGGGCCATTTCCCCCAAATATCGCCCCCCAGTTTACCACAAGATGAAGCTGAACAGGGTGAAAGCCAGACTTCTGGTCAATACGGGAGTGGCCAGATCCTGCCTTTATAGCCACTACTTCTCCTGCCACATATTGACCTTTGGCCCTCTCCGCCCCACAGCTACTCATCTTGTGGACGCGGGGGATGGCCCCCTGCCCATCCGTGGGGAGACACAGGCCTTAAGAGTCGACACCCACCAACCGGTGTCAACCCAGCACCAGTTTATAATTTTCGACTCTTCCAGCCGGAATTATGACAGGTACCTGGGGCTGAACCTGTTGCAGAAGCTAAGGGCCACCATAGATTGCCGCAACAGACAGCTCCAGTTCGGTGCACCGCCCGACCCTCCCCCCCCGGGCCATCTGCACTTGCACGCCCTGGCCCCGGCCGGGAGACTCATCCCCCCCTTCCCTTCTCCCCCCTTCCCCCCATATTCCCCCACCCCCCTCCCTCTTTTCCTGCCACCGTTTCCGCCGCTGTCACAATTCCCCCTTATCATGAAGCCTGGGTGCCCCTCAACTGGCCCTCTGGCCCCTCTGTCCTATTCTCCCCACTCCTGCCACTGGGAACCCTCTTGGCCTCCCTTCTGCTTCCCACTTTCCTCCCCCCACATCGTACAGCAATCCAAATTGCCAACCTCGCCCCTTCACCCCTCACCCTCCTTAAAGGGCTCGTAATCGGAGAGATGGAGGAAGCCGAGCCCTGCGCCCTTTCCCTCTCCTACTCCCCTGTCCCCTTGCCCCCCATTCCTGACCATCTCTCCGCCCATCAGTCAGACACTCTATACCACATTCTCCTGGATTTCCAGGATCTGTTCGCGGCAGGGCCAGCAGACATCAGACACACCACCTACCTAGCCCACGAAATTCATACGACGGGCCTGCCGATCTGACAACCATTCCAACGAAAGAATCCTAAACAGCAGGAAGAGGAAAACCACCAGGTGCAGGAGATGATCAAAGCTGGAGTCGTCTCCCCCTCCACCAGCCCCTGGTCCTCCCCTGTCATCCTCGTGAAAAAGAAAGATGGCACGATGCATTTCTGCGTCAACTACCGCCGACTTAACAACGCAACTACCAAAGACGCCACCCCGCTCCCACACATAGACGATTCCCTGGATTCCCTGTATGGAGCATCCTCCTTCTCTACCCTGGACCTCCAGTCAGGGTATTGGCAGGTTCCCGTGCGTCAGGAAGATCAAGGAAAAACTGCTTTCTCGACTAGTAACAAGAAGCATTACGAGTTCAGTGTCCTGCCATTCGGAACACCCCTGCCACCTTCTCCAGGTTAATGGAGTCCGTCCTCAGAGGTCTCACATGAGAAGTATGCCTCGCATACTTGGATGACGTCATCGTCTTCACCCAAACCTGGGATGACCACCTGCAGCGCCTCCGCCGGATTTTTACAAGGATCTGACAGGCAGGCCTCAAACTCCAGCCCACCAAGTACTTTCTAGCTGCCAAAACCGACTCAATTCCTGAGGCACGTCATCTCCCAGGCAGGAATATCTCACGACCCTGACAAGTTTCGTGCTATCGCGGACATACCCCCACCACAGGACGTTCACGGCATCCGAGCTTTCCTTGGCTTGACGTCCTATTACCGCCATTTCGTGAAAGGGTTTGCCCACATCGCCAAACCCCTCCATGACCTGACCCGTAAGGGAGAACCATTCCTCTGGACAGATGAGAGACGAGTGGCCTTCCAGCAGCTCAAAGACAAGCTCATATCTGCCCCCATCATGGCTTTTCCCGACTACACCTTCCCCTTTCGCCTCTACACTGATGTCTCTCTCCTTACCATAGGTGCGGTGTTAGCCCAAGTCCAAGAGGGCTGCAAGCACATCATCGCATGTGCCAGCCATACCCTGAATCAGGCGAAGAAAAATTATGCCACCACCAAGCGAGAATGCTTGGGCATAATTTGGGCGCTCGAACACTTCCAGGCATATCTCTCCGGGACCCAAGTCACCATCATTACGGACCACAAATCCCTCCAGTGGTTACAACAGTCCGACACCCACAATGCCCAACTCATCAGATGGCGCAAAACCCTGGAGGAATTCAGTTACGAAATCTCATACCGACCCGGCAAACTTCATACCAACGCAGATGCCTTCTCTCAGCTCCTCATCCATGTCGCCCAGCCAGAGCCAGACCTCCTCCGGCAGTGGCACCACAAGGAGGGCCCCCTTGGATTCCTCACCACCTTTTCAAAAAACTGTATTGGCAGGGCAATCACCTCCTGACCCCCTCCGGTCATATGCTACTAGCCCCTGACAACGCCCTCAATGCCCTACGACACCTTCACACCCACAACGGCATTCACCTGGGTACAAAAAAAACTGCTGCAAGTTTTCAATGATGCCTTCTGGGCACCAAACCCTCTGCCCTCGCCAAAGAAATAATCCAAAGCTGCCGCATCTGCGCCCTTGGTAAAGACATCACACACACTGCAGGACCCTCGGGCCATATCACCACCCAGAAACCCTGGCAGCTATTAGCAATTGATGTAGTAGGGCCTCTGGCTCCAAAATCAGGCTATAGATACGCCATCACGTTCATAGACACGTATTTCAAGTTCGTCGTGGCCTGCCCAGCGAAGGAACACCAAGCTATCGCAGTAGCCGAAGCCCTCCTTCGGCACATTTTCCCCTACATTGGCATTCCCTAAGCGATCCACTCAGATAATGCCCCAGAATTTACCAGTAAGATCTGGGAGGAACTAGCCAATATTTTCGGGTACAACATCTCCCACTCCTCCCCCTACTGGCCACAGGGAAATGCAGTGTGCGAGCGCAGCCATCGTACCCTCATGAACCAGCTCCACACATGAATAGAAGCCACTAAGGATGACGACTGGCCCGCTCACGTAAAAATCGTACAATGGGGCATCAACTCCTGCCCCCGAGAGGATGGAATTTCGCCATATGAGCGAGTATTCAGACAGACACCCCTCCTGCTGCCCCTTCGGCAACATCTGCAACCGCCCACCTCCGCTCCCACGACAGACCCACTACACCACCTCAAGTGCTGTTTGACCCTTCTCCAACACAACCTAGACCTCAGCCCCGACACAGCATCCAACCCCTACAAACCAGGCGACACTGTCATGATTGCCCAGCTCCCCACCCCTCACAAACTCGCATCTCACTTCATAGGACCCCACACCATCACTCGCATCCTCAACCCCTATCAAGTCACTGTTAACTACCACAGCGCCCCTTGCACCCTCCGAAACTGGCACATGCACCCCTTCTGCGCTCCTGCCTCCACCGCCCCAGCCCCACACCCCGTCCTACCCCCTACCCCGGCGCCACCCCCCCTCCTGCCTACGAATGCTACATCTCCTCTCCATCCCCCTCCCCCTCCCCTACCACTTCCGCCTCCCCGGCCACCACGCCGCATCACATCTCACCTGACAACTTGCCTGCACCACCACCCTGCTGCTCCTCCACCCCTTCCTTACCCGCCACCCCCTCCCCTGCGCCCAGCATCACATGCCCCGCCCTCACCCCCACACCTCCACCTCTGGCTCACCCACAGCCACCCCCACCCCCTCCAACCCACCGCACCCCCACTCCTCATTCCCCACACCCCGCCTCAACCACCCCCCACCCAACCAACCGCGTCCCAAGCGCCTCACGCCCACGCCAACCCCGCACATCCATGTCACCACCCACACCAACCCTCAAAACAACCACCACCTGCTCCGGGCGCCTCTCCCGCCCAACCGCCCAATATGCCCACTCCCCCACCCCACACGCCTCTCCGCAAAATCACACTCCCACCCCTGCCCTAAACCATCTCACCCTCATGCTACATCAAGCCCAAATCCCAGCCACCTATACTCCCCAGAGACACTACGCCGCATTACCCCAGCATAAAACCCGACCACTTACTTCTATCTCAAGCATTCAGCACCATACCACACCACAGGCAACAACTTCCAACATGAGGATACGATGAGCTGTATGGGCACCATCACTCAGACGCAACCAACGAGTCCGAGGACCACACCACCTCCTCCAATTCCTCCGCTCCTCCACCACCACATCCACTCTCTTCCTCACCTGTGAAGCAGAGCAGGACGAGAACACTGCCACCTCAGCCTAACACGCCCTCCTCCGACATCTACAGCTGATCTACGCCACCCACGATATGCAAGTCTACCACCTCCAGTCACAAGGACGTGACTTTTTTGCAGCGGACGGTGGTATAATGTAGCATAGTGTCCCCTGGAACATCCAGCCACCCCCACAAGGAATACAGCATAATGCCCCCACGTTCTCCCGGACACCCCTACAAGAAGCCCACAGAGGAGCAGCAGCAGGGCGCCATGACTCGGTGCGACAACAGTGTAAGTCAGTCCGGGCCATGTGCCCCTATGACCCGGAGCCCACCCGCCATCGCCATAGCAGGAATACTGCACTACCTTCCGGGCAAGCCTTCACCAACCAGCCAAGGGGAGAAGTTGCCTGTCCAGCTCCTGCCAGCACCCCAAAGGAGACAGCCTATAGCCGCTCTGAAGGTGTCTTCCTCATTGAGATGGTCTGTAGCCACTCGCCCCTCGCTAAGGAAGCAGCCAGTAGCCATCCTGAGGGTAATAAGGAGATGGCTGGTAGCCACTCCTGCCTTCGCCAAGAGATGACCTATGGTCACTCTGCAGGTGTCCTTCCGGAGACGGCTGGTAGCCGCTCTAAACCCCTCCTAAAGGAGTCGGCCTGTAGCCACTCCCGCCTTAGCCAGACAGCCTGTAGCCGCTCCAAAGATGTTCCCCCTGAGACAGCCGGTAGCCACTCGCCCCTTGCTAACGAGATGGCCGGAAGTCGCTCTGAGGGTAACGAGGAGATGGCTGGTAGCCGCTCCTACCTTCGTCAGATGGCCAGTAGCTGCTCTGAAGGTGTTCCCCCTGAGTTAGCCTGTAGCTGCTCTACACCCCTCCTGCAGGAGTCGGCCTGTAGCCACTCCCGCCTTCATCAGATGGCCTGTAGCTGCTCCGAAGGTGTCCCTGGGTTTGCTGGCAGACACACCCTCTCAGGCCATGGCCAATAACCAGGCCTTGATGGCTTGTAGCCGCGCCCCTAGGAAGCCACGGCCAGTAGCTGGGCCCTACGGCAGGAAGTGGCCGAGAGCCGCCCCGCCACCTAAGCTTGATGCCTGTTCCCCGACCCCCAGCGCAGAGGGCGTAGAGGAGTATTGGAGAGGCCCTGTAGTCTCCCTCAGCCTCTGCTCTTTACGACTGGCTCTGGAGGAGACCCACCTGACGGACCTTGATGCAGACCGGTGCCGCAGCCCCCTCCTGTCTGCGCCGCCCAGCCCTGGGGACTGCAGTCCTCAGAAACCCCAGACCCTCCCCAGAATGCCTGAGCGTGAACTCCCTACACCGAGATGGCAGAGGACCTCCCCCTCTGTCATGAGCCTGAACGACCGGTTCAGGTAATTGTTCGGCCCCAGTCCTGAGGGTCGCACTCCTGTCCCCAGCCCTAAGAGTAAGGGCCCATTCGCCACCCATAGCCCCGGACGAGAGCAGATGCCCCTGTGTGTGATCCAATGCCCCCTGACCATGGAGACTCCTGGTGGTGCCCAGCCCCGTCAGTAGTGGAGCTGCGTTGCCCCTCAGCCGCATCCTAGGCGCCAGATGAACCATAGTGACTGTGACTGTGTAATAATAGTGATCAAGCAGTGATGAGGTGGAATAGTGAATTGACAGTGATACACCAAAGTGTTAGAAAGAAGAATAGACATAGTAAACTGCTATACAGTGATAAGATAAACACCAGGCCCGTGAAGTAAGTGACGGTAATTAATCAAAAGTAACTTACAAGTAGAAAGTAACAAAGTGAACAAGGTACCATTAAACTCTACCTCATACTACCATAATCACAATTAGACCCCAGTGCCTTACACCCCCCCCTATTTTGTGAGAAATAGCTCTAGCATCTCCACTCGCTTAAAGGCCCTGGACTATACTAATTTAGAACATTTAGCTCCAGTATTGTTTTCACTGTATTCCCAAACAGTATCCTGCAAGATACTACTAACCTTATCTAGTTATAAGAGATTATGATCACCCAGAATATCGTGTCTGCAACATCTGCTGATTCCCTTCTCTGACTGAGTAATTCACGTGTAAGGTTATTGCCTGGAATTTTTGTGTCCTGCCTCTCTCCTGTATGTCTAAGCCCCGGTCTCGAAAGAGAACCCCCGCTACACGTTAGGTGCTTAAGGAACGAGAAACCGAACCTAAAACACCTAGCATTACAATAAATATTGATAGAAAAGTTTATTGCTGTAAAAGAATATAAAATATATATACAAACAAGTGCTACTGAAAAAAAAAAAATCACCGGAAATCGTCTTGTTTTGTTGTTGATGGCCATCGTCTTAACCCCTCCGTGGCCGAAGGCCGGGAATTTTCCGTGCTCGCCAGGCCTACGCAGGGACCATTTTTTGAAGTTTCGAAAATTGATTTTTTTTTTCTTGCCATATTGAAGAGAAAGTTCACATGCACTTAACAGTGCAAATTCCAGCTTCCTAGATGCATTCTGTGGCTTGCAATGGAGAGTGGACGTTGCAGAAATATTGGCAACGGATATCGCCGCCCAGGGGCGCTGCCGCAACGCAACTAGGCAGGTGTGTGTGTTTTTTTTTTTACCTCCCAAAACAATGCGAGTGGTGCTGCAATGTTGCCCATAAATGACATACGAGGATATTGAATGACTTTAGTACATAATATGTTAGGAATGGCTGAAAAAAAAATATTATGAATACTTTTTCACGTTTTTGGTATAAAATAAGTTTATGGTAGTTTCGAGTTATTTTTTATGTTATTGTTGTACCCATGCTTGGAAAAGGGAGTGAAAGGGTTGATTTTTCTGTCCTAAATGAGAGGCTAGGCTTTGCCACAGGAGAATAAAGTGGAAGGTCAGATCCGATTAACAATACGGAAGTTGAGTCGCAACATCGAGCTCCCACACCACGAGTATGGCAAAAAATAGAATCGTAATGCAGTTTCAGAACTAAGAATAAGTCTAATTATTATGAATACAGAGACAAAGCAGAAATAAATACGTTTACAGACGGGGGAAAACGTTATTTTTTTTTTTCCGTAATAACATGTTCATCTATCATTTTACGTTCATCTTTATCATTTTACCTTATTATTTTCGCAATTTATATTGCTGTCTCGTAAACAGGGTGCTTGTGTGTGTTATGCAAGGGAGGAAAAAGATTGTATCTTCTGTCTGGATCGAGATAATGGGTGTAACTATGTGTTTTTAGGCATGGCCACGAGCGAAAAAATCGTACATTCACTCTGTAATGCTAGGTGAAAAAGACCCGACTCCTCGGTCCTAGAACACCTAACGTGTAGCGGGGTCCTCTTTCGAGACCGGGGCTTAGTGCAATAAAGAGAGGTAGGACACAAAAACTCCAGGCAGTAACCTTTATATGTATATTACCACAGTCAGACACAGGACTAAATCAGCACACAATACAATACAGTACATGGCAGAAAGTAAAACCTTAACTAGATAATTAACTAGATAATTAGTATCTCGCAGGATACTAGCTTAACAGACACTGATGCTAACACTCTAGGTTTAGTGCACAGGTGTATTTGGAATGCAGGGTCGCGGTACGCGGGGGAGTGTAGGGATGGGTCTCACACGGGGGGGGGGTGGAAGGGCGAGGGGTGACGCGCGGAGGGTCAGACTAAAGTTATAGTAATATTGGGAGGGAACTGATGTTACGGAGTCTGACTTAGTATTTTCTGATAACAAGGGGATTTTGACAATTGATTATATTGCTAGTCCAGGTTCTTACATACGCACTGCCTGCTGAGAGGAGATTTATTAAGGGAGGGTAGAAGACACTGAGAGTTTTACTATGTTTATGGTAATATGAGCGGGAGGATATTACTAACACTTTTTCTCCACTATTTCCTGGATATTTTACTAAGGAGAATCTCTCGTGCTAGGAGTCTTACTGATTTTATACAAGGGCGTCACTCGTGAGTCTGACTCACCAGAACTTAGTCTCTGCACTCGTCCTTATTAATCCGCCCAGTGATATCACTCGCCCTGGCATTCAACATACACTAATCACTGTATCACTGTTACACTAATTCTGGGGCAACATCACACTTAACATAAGTCACTTATATGGTGGGGGCGGCGGGGAGACACGCCGGCGACAACTCTGCCGGAATAGGGGCACCGCCAGGGGAGGGCGTGCCGAGAGGGCATGGGACGACTCGCAGGGGCGTCCTCTCTCGTCCAGGGCTGCAGGTGGCGAAGGGGCCCGTAGTCTCCGGGCTGGGTACAGGAGTGTGGCCCTCAGGACTGGGGCCAAACAGGTCCAGGAATCTCTGGCTCAGATCTCAGCCGGAGGTGGAGGTCTTCCGCTGTCGGAGCATGGGGAGATCGCGCCCGGACGTCCTGGGGGAGGGCCTGGAGTACCCTAGGACTTCGCCCCCCAGAGTCAAGGGGCGCTGTCAGGGAGGGACTCCGGCACCGACCTGAATTAGGGTCCGTCAGGTGGGTCTTCTCCAGGGCCAGGCGTAAAGAGCAGAGGCTGGAGGAAGCTGTAAGGCCTCCCTGGGGTCCTTCTGTGCTGGAGGTCCGAGCACTCGTCTCACGCTGGGGCGGTGACACTACTCACACCTCTTTCTAGCCATGGGGCCCGGCTATTGGCCGTGGCTGCCCAAGGGTGCAACTATAGGGCGCCAAGGCCTGGCTATTGGCCGTGGCCTGAGTGGGGGAATCAGTGCGCCTCTGGACACCTTCAGAGGGGCTGTCGGCCGTCTGACGAAGGCGGGAGCAGCCTCTTGCCGTCTCCTGTAGGATGGAGGGGGAGCGGCTATAGGCCAACTCGGGGACAGCACCTTCAGAGTGGCTAGTGGCCATCTGACGAAGGCGGGAGCAGCCTCTTGCTGTCTCCTTCTGCCGAAGGAATAAGCGGCTATCGGCTGACTCAGGGGCAGCACCTTCGGAGCGGCTATCGGCCGTCTGACGAATGCGGGAGCGACCACTTGCCATCTCCTTCTGCCAGAGGGAGGAGCGGCTATCAGCCATCTCCTGCAGGAGGGATTGTTGGGCGGCTATTGGCCATCCCAGGAAGGACACCTTCTGATGAAGGTGGGAGCAGCTATCAGCCGTCTCCTGATTACCCTCAGGTTGGTGAGACACCGATTCCCTTACGAGGGGCGGGTGGCTATCAGCCGTCCCTAAAGAGAAGGCACCTTTGGAGCGGCTATGGGCGCACTCCTGTAGAAGGCAGGTGCAGCTATCAGCCATCTCCTGAGGGGCGCTAGTTGGAGCTGACAGACAGCTCCACCCCAATCTGATCTGGCGGTCCCTTTCCCTGAAGGTAGTGTTGTCTTCCTGCTAGGGCGATGGTGAGGAGGCTGAGTGCTATAAGGGCACACAGCCCGAGCTGACTTGTGCCATTGTTGCACTGCATCCTGTGGTTTGGCTGCGGCTACTCCGTGAGGTCCGGGTGGGGGTGTCGTTGAGTTTCTGGGGGCACTATGATGTAGCTCACGCATTTCACACTCGTCACGACAGCAGGTGGTGAACTGACAGATGATATGTGAGAGGCAGTGTTGCCACACTTTTAGATGGGAATTATCGTACCGGCCTCTCAAAATTATCGATTTTTCGTTGGAATTAAAGTACATTACTATTTTTTAAACTGTTTAAGAATCTAATGTATTTTAAAACTCGCCGATGCCATCGTTATTTACTGAAAACTTACCCATTCCAATTATCTTCATCAGAACCGTCATTTTCTAAGATATTGACGTCTACTGTACTCAGGTGAATATTTATCACTTTATTTCGTATTAGAATTAGAGCATACACTGAAAATCTCATAATGATAATATTACGATAGTACTGTATAATCATATCTTTTATTACAAAAATAATATTACAAGGAAAAGAAATAGCTTAGTGTCACTCTGACTAGCAGCAGAATGCAGTCCATAGAACTTACATAATTCATAGAAATGTGCTTACTCCTGCAGGAAATAACTCAGTAAGACCATAAAAAAATATTTTCAGTGATGATCATCACCTTAGCCGTTAAGATTCTTATCTGTCAAACTGTGGAACAACTGTGCATGATTAGCTATGCGTGCCACAAAATTTAATGGCATGCTAGCTTTCAACCCAAAATTATGGTACAAACCATACGATAATAGAAAATGGTACGTACATCGTACCAGAGGCAATAGTATCGTAAGTATACGATAATTATCGTATGTGTGGCAACACTGGTGAGAGGGTGAAGTCAAGGTCAGTCTCATGTCCCAGATTTTCGTTCACTTCCCGAAAGATTCCACAGTTTTCTACAAGTTGTACTGCATCTAATGATCCAAACCATTAGAGCAAACCTGAGCAAATACGTAAAGATACCAAAACAAAACTGTATTTTTCACTTATCATGTCTTTTTTGTTTGTGCCTGTATGACTTCATAATCGCAAACAGGTGGTTGTGTGTGTTTTGCATGAGAGGAAAAAGATGATATATTCTTCCTGGGTCGAGTTAATTGGTGTAGTTGTGCTTGTTTAGGCATGGCCAGGAGCAAAAAAATCGAAAATCCACTCATCACAGCAGCAGGCTCTGAACTGCTTGATGGGGTGTATGGGACTGTAGTGAAAGTCAGTTTGAAGATGTTCTGAATGTTCGTTCACTTCCCAAAAATTTTTGCAGTTTTGTATAGGCCGCGCTCAAATGACGCCTGCGGCCATTTATCGGCTAAACGTCATTCCATGCCGGCGGCCACGGAAGGGTTAACAAATAATTGTCACGGCGACTCCCACGGATCGCTTCTGACATAACAACTGTGCCTCAGGCAGGTACGAATGGTCACGCAGGGCCGCCAACTGCCCACTCTCCCTCAATGCTATCCTAGCATACCATGTAAAAACCGAGGGCTCGCTTGTGCTTTCCTTAGCGGGTAAAGGGGACCAATGCAGCTTCTCTCCACTTGTGTTTAAGCATGCAGCCAGTAGTATCAGACCCTTAAAGATTAAATGTAAGCTTCACTGGAGAGAAAAAAAAAAAAGAAAAGAAAAAAATTGGTTCTGGTGTTTTTATTCATCTTGTTGGCTGCAGAGTTGAAATGTAACGCCCTCTTCCTGACACACAGAGCTATTCCTTGATGGTTAACGTTAATAGTAATTGCTGTCTAATTGTGCACACTAGAAACCTTCTCATAAACTGGAGAAGGTGATATACTGACTGATTCTGCTGTTGCTGACATTAAAAGTGCACTATGTCTTAGTCAAAACAACTCCCAAACTCACAGAGGGTATTCTGGAAAGACTCATGCTACGAAAGTCAGTTTACTGGGTGTCAATATTCCGTTCCATTTCTCTTTATTTTTATGAATCCACTTATCAGTGTATTGCCAGACGCCATAATCCCGCAAGGGGTGGACGTTTGAGTTAGATGTTTTACGGGGAGGGGCTCTAACCCTCCGCCAACTCATTTCCTGACAAGTACGAAACACTTCGATTCGATATTTTGTCCAAAACTGTACGTCATCCATCTCTTTATTGATTTATTCAATAATTGATTAAATTATATATCTCTTTATATAATATTTATCTATATTATTCTTAAGAGTGAACGGAAACATATTACTTGATTACCAACAAAATCTGCTTGCTGTTGTTTCACACTGTTGTATTTTAACAGCAATTAAAAAAAAAAAAACATGATATAGATAAATAAATAGGTAGGTAGGTAGGTAGGTAGGTAGGCAGAGAGAGAGAGAGAGGATCAAAACCATTCATGATAAAGGGGCAGTATTTACACTGCTCTGCTCACCATAGTAACGTCTGCAGTGCTTCCATCTCACAGAGCCTGTTTCATTACCGCGATAGTAGTCGATGGTAACCTTAGGCAGCGTGGCGAGGGTGGAACCAGAAGGCCGACTCCAGCTGATGGTGCCTTCCAAGGGATTGTGGTTGGAGAAAGTGGGCCCCTGCACTATGGGCTTCCAAGTGTTCCCTGTAATAAAGAATGTGAACTGACGTGAGGGAGGATAGAAAGCAGTGCATCTATCTGTTTATCTAGAGCCAGATGCCATAGTCCTGTAAGGAGTGGCCTTTTGTCTTTGAATTAATTGTTTCACGGGGAGGGCCACTAACTCTCTGCCAACCCACTTGTTGACACGTAGGGAATATGTATGGGTTACTTATATGGTTACCACTCAGCATTGTGAGTGGTTTTCTGGTTTACAGGAAAACCATTAGGCTTGTTATTCAATGTAAATCCACTTGAAAAGGAAAGAAGAGTAACAAAAAGTGACAAGAAAGATGAGAGAAATAGGAAGGGAGGAGGACGGACAGAAAAAGAATGATAAAAATGAAGGAAGAAATAGGCAGCACTACATAAAATGAGTGGATGATGGTTGCCACCACCTACCATGGAGCAAATTTATGATAATTAAAATATTAACCCTTTTGCTCACAGTAAGTTTCAATAAGTTTCTTGTTTCACAACACAAAGGCTTTCTCCTCTCCCCACCCCGCCCACCGTGCACTCCAAAGAAGTGTATTCTCAGCTTATTTTCACCACCCAAACATATTTATTTTGCCACGAAACCTACATATTCCTATTCGTCGATGTTTGTTCTACACCATAAGCAAAAAAAAACATGCACATACAAAAAAAAAAAACAGTATACATACATTATGACGCTGTGAATAAACATTTGGGAACATCCATCTCACTTCCCAACATCATAGCTCGAATGTTTACTAACATATCTCTACATGTCATACAATCATTTGAAAGAGAATTATATTAGCTTTCGAATGGCGTAGTCGGCATTCTGATACGAGGTATGGTTTTCGAGTAATAAGCGAAAAAGTAAATATTTTTTCCAACAGACAACAGAGTTTTTATTTGGAGTGCTCTAACGAAAAACTTTTCTCGGCAGTGTTGTTTTTATTTCATCAACTTAGGCAGAATTTCAGGGGCTTTCTCATGATTAATCAGATTTCTCCTACGCCTCATACTTTTCGAGAAAAATGCAAAAAAACTGCGGTGTACTGACCCGTGTGCTGAACCACCATCAGCCGCGGTCACTTACCGTTATTCTCTCATAGCACACAAATATTTTTATGCTTGCTAGGTATACCTTTTTTTTGGTTTTATTCCAATTACTATGTAAAATTACATCTGGTTTTCTTTATAGTCCTCTCAGAAACCACACATGAACACCACACCTGTTGCCAGCAACTGAAACTGAAGCTGTACTTAATTTCCTGCCATTTTTTATGTAAATAACAATATATATGTGTAATATACTGATATAAAGATAGGTAAATAGAAAAAAAAATGACTTACTTGCTCCAGTTGTGATGCTGTTCCTGCAAGACCAGATGGGTTTGGAGGTGACTGTAGGGCAGTTTCCTGCCTCCCCCAAGCTCCTGCACGTGTTTCGCTATTTCCTTGCACACTAGGTATTGCACACTATATTCACATGATTCACAGTCATTATTTTTATGGTTGAATACACACATTTGGTGCAGGTTAGAGGCAGAATAGTTCTGGGGCCAGGGTTAGAGACAGTAGCACAATCTTCATCGGCCCAGTGCTGATAATGTCCATGAACTCTTCACAATCACGTAATTTCCGATTGCAAGCACCAAATCCAATCACAATAGTGCCCAAAAACTGCATGTAAGCAATAATGGTATAGTGAAATATGTCACACAGCTGGGATGGGGGTAATAAAGGAGTTTAAAGGGACAAGGGACCGCATGCTACCTCCTCCGCTGACAGCTCATGTGGTACTGAAAAACCTACATGTGCTGTCGTGGGTATCGGAGCCCACTGTTGCCAACTCATTACTTTTCATGTGAGCTGGGCAAGCTATGAAGCCTCAAAAAATGATGAAAATTTACCCAAAACTTTTTTTTTTGGCGAATTTTAAAAAATGGTTTTATGACACGAAAGTTGTCATCATGCACTTACAAGGAAAGACCCTAATGGCGACAAACGCGTCATTGTGTACGAAAGGGTAAATATACCGGTAAGTCGTAGGCTGTGCTTCAGGGGCATGTGACAGTGTGTGGCATGTAGGTGAACTGTTGAGTGAAAGGGAATGGGATATCAAAACCATGTTCAGAATCAGATACATCAAACAAACATTTGGATGAAGTTAGTCATGTCGTCATAAAGATTATGCCGAAGTTAACATATTGATCAAGCTAACGCCTACTTTAAATAGGCACCTTCAAGGTATCCCTATGAAACTAAGGCTGCAGTGCTATTTCTGCACTCTTAGGTCCTTGTATACCATTAATGATTTTCTTCAGTTTGTACTGACTTGTTCTCATTACTGCTGTAGTCTGAATCAAAGAATTTCTTCATGGTCAATAAATACAATGGACAGAGCCTTCTTGAATCCTAATATAATTGCATAAATTTTCCCACTAACCTGACCCCGACCTTTTGTTGACAGATATACAAAATGCTCTTTGTCTGTTCACTTGCTTTGCATCTAGTGTCTGGTGTATTCAGCTGGTTTGGTAAAAATGAAGACAGTAACCTTCAGTGCCCTATTATCACTTCTGAAGTTTAGGAGAGAGTAGCAAGGCTACTGTCATCTAGAAAATTTTTGAGTGACAGTAACTGATCTGTAATAACAATTCTTTATAGATTCAAACCTGTGTGTGGAAGTCACAGTCTTGTTACTCCATCTGTTGCTTTAAACTATTAGACATCTCAGCAATTTCTTAAGAATTTATTGGAAAGACTGTATGCAAAGAGGCCAGACGAATCAGACAGTAACTTCAATGTTGGTGTTTTGCCAATTTTTGTAAAAAGGCAGAGGTTGTAGATACATTTTTTTTTATTCGGTGATTTACGGATCGCCTTAATTTCTAAGCACCAGATAAATGACTTTCATACATTGCTAGATTAATCTAGCTCGTCTGGTTATAAGGAATATTTTAGATGTGAATGTAAAACTGGAACTGGTTAGATTTAGTAAAAGGCGACCTGAACGATGACAGTTCTCTAGTCTGCCGTCCTGTCGAAATCACCTGATCCACCTTTCCACAGTTCTGCTTTCACAGTGTGTTCGGGATTCATTCCCCCTAATTAAGGTAAATCCCGTCCTTTCTCATTTCTCAAGTAGTTGGAGGCATGTTGCTTTCCCTCTCCATATCAAGGTATATGCTGGGTCTGCTTGACGTTTTGTGGTAAAATGTAAGATATAACGGTCAGGGGATCATAGCCTGAAAGAATATGGTTCACAATTTGTACCTCGAACACAGCAATTTTAGCGAATAGCTGTTACGTCTTGGGAATTCCCTGGATTCCTTTAAAGTTTATACCGTCACCGCATCAGCAGCCGATATGAAGCTTGAGGAAGCCAGGCTAGCCAACCACGAACATGTAACTGGGATAGAGCTCTCATAATGTTTCACGCGTTTCTCTTATTCTCTGGACGAAACAGCGACAAGACTTTTGTCTTTGACTGTATTCTACACGGCAATTGGCAAACCAGTTTGATGATACAGCAAGATTGGTACAGTAACACCGTTATCATCTGTCCTTTGAGAAACTTATCAGTTATCAGGTGGCGTAAGAAACTATTGTTTAATATTAATTTTTACTTCAGATTCATAATAAATTGTATTATATGGGTGAAAAATCCAACTTAATCTCAGATTAGGCACGTTTCCTGCAACACTTACCTCCTGAAAGTGTTTTCAAATTAAAGACTTTCAACTGCTCCTTTGTTCCTTCCTCGCGCGTCACCGTTACCCTGCGAGCAAGCTCATGAGAAAGGCAATGTAGTGTACACGAACAATATACTATTTACCATATCAGTAAAATAAGCAGAGTAAATGTTTGAAAAGTATAAAAATGTTCTCGTTGTTATTAAACAAAAGATAGTCGAAGTAACTATTAACTGTAACATTTCCGAAGAAATTGCATTCACTAGGCGAGACCATAGCTAGTAGGTAAGATGGCCTGCGAGAGAAACTTCAGAGCTGACGAGACATGACGGTGGTTGAATCGGTAGAGTTGCCAGCAGTCCTAATGGACCCAGGTTCAAACCCCGACTGGGAGAGGGAACAGTTAAGGATCTGACTGATATAAAGCAGTCTTTACTGATCTACCAGAAGACCCGCCAACATGTCGTAAAAATACCCTCGCTAATACCAATACACCAGTCTTGTACGAGACAGCCCTAGCATGTATTCAATATGGACAGTGGGAGTTAGCGCCGAAGTGGTGACATCTGGAAGGTGTACGGTGTGCAGGAGGATTACTGGGTCTTGAGAACAGGCTGTGGAGCCTATGCCCAATGTCGGACGCATTAAGAAAAAAAAAACTGGGGTTGGCTCTTAACCATCCCCTTATACAGAAACCCCGAAAAGGAAAGAAAGTAAGGCTACACAGACGCTGTATGTCTGCTTTGAATGGCTGGGTCTGCAGGCTGAGATTAACAGAGCTGTGTATTTATGCATAGAATGGCTTATTATTATTCTCATTATCTGGACAACACTAGTTTTCTATTCCATTTTATTTTGCTAAGAGCAAGTTCTAAGACGCTGAAGAGAATAAAATGACATGAATTAATTATCGGACGAATTCAAATGTAATATGAAACTTTATAGCTAAAGCGAAGGTTGTATAAAGCCTCCTGAGAGAGAGAGAGAGAGAGAGAGAGAGAGAGAGAGAGAGAGAGAGAGAGAGAGAGGAGGCTGTGTTGGCTGTTGAAACACAAGATACTAAGTTCCACGCTATCACCTTTCCTTGTGCCTTAGCTTTTCTGTCCTGTCTGAAAGTTATATACAGTTTGCTATGGTTGCATAAATAAAAAGGAAGAAAGAAAAACAACACAAAAAGAAATATATCAGCCAGTCTATCCTCGTCCCACTTCAGCATTTGAGGAGGGGAAGTTCTGAAGCCTCCACCTCTCTTGACAAAAATAATTCACAGACGAGACACTAAAATCCTACATAACTACAAACTCTCGAACTGAAAGCTTACAGAGGTCAGTTTGTTGTTGCTTAACCCCGGTCTGCCTGGCCGACCAGACCTGTTTACCGAAGTATGCTGTTGTCCCATTGGGGTCGTCCCATAGGCTCTTTTGTTTGCGCCTTGGTGCGGCATGTGCTGTGCAGTGGTCCATTGTATGTGTTGTGTTGTGTGGGACTATTTTACCCGTGGGGCACGTGTCTTCTGAGATTCCACCTGACCCGCATCTAAGCTCATAGCTGAGGAGGGCTGGGCGACGTCCTGATCTAAGCCTAGCTAGGTGAACTTGATCCTCTTTATTTAACGATGTCTCTGATGAGTGAATGCTGGGAGAAGGGATTGTAACACATTGTTCTGATCGTGGCGTTATATTCTATGTTTGGAGGGTGCTGGCGTTGCATTGTCCTATGTTTGGAGGGGTTGGCGTTGTATTGTCTTATGTTTGGAGGGGTTGGCGTTGTATTGGCCTATGTTTGGAGGGTGTTGGAGTTATATTGTCCCATGTTTGGAGGGTGTATCTAAATGTTTCTTCATTGCTAGTGCAGAAATGCATGGAGATGGATGTAGCTGAGGAGGGCCTGGTAATATTTCAGTGGTGATTGTTTAATGTGTCTAGTTGTGTTGTGTGGCTTGGTCATGTAATGACAGGGTTGTTCTTATTTTTGTTGTTGTTGTGTAGTTACCCCAGGCAATCAACCGCCCATGCAAGGCCGTCCCGTGCACTGAACCCATGTTCCATGCCACTGACAGCGCCTCGCCACAGAGAGGGTCAGGGATTAGTGTGGAGGTATGGATCCTGGATGGACTACGCAATTGCGTCTTTCCACTCAGTTAACAGGGGCACCATAGTAGGCTCCACGTTACCACGGTCATGGTTATATGGTTACCACCCTGCGTTGTAACTGGTTTCCTGAGCAAAGGAAACCATTTAGCTTGTCGCTCAGTGTAAAGCCACTGAAGTGGAAAGATAGGTAATAAATAGTGACGGGAGGAATGGGAGAAATACGAAGAGAGGAGGATAGATGTAGGGAAAGGGTGACAGACATGGAGAAAGAAACAGGCAGCAGCACATCAAGTGAGTGGATGTTTGGCGCCCCCCACCTACCACCATTACTGTGGGGTTATCTGCTGGCCGATGGTACAGACTGCTGGCCGCTGGTACAGATTGCTACATAGAACTGTGTGCCTCTCATATCAAAATATTCTGTGACAGAAGGACTTTAGTTTCAAAGTGTAAGTGAGCTGTGGGTGTGATTTTGGTGCTGCTAGTGATGATGCATTGGACGTTGTTCTCTGTGGTCTGCAAGTGTTGTAGTGGGTGTTAGATGGGAAGAAAGATAGGGTAGGAAGAGTTTCATTTTGTTGCCCGAAGTCTCTCCCTGTAAATGCCCTGAGTGCATTGAGTCTGGGGGTACAATGCCTCTTAATATCTTGCATGTTGTCCATGAAAGTGAGCCCAGTGTTACACGGCACCCCATGGATAGTGAATGTGTGTGTGTGTGTGTGTGTGTGTGTGTGTGTGTGACCAATACATTGCTAAGTGCGATGCTTAGGGGTATACCAGTACACATGCTTGATGCTGGTGATGAAGTGTGGTGGTGGTGGATTCGGCTGGAGCGATCATTAGCCTGTTTTCCTTGATCCATGCTTGAAAAGTGTTGAGGTAATCTTGTTGCAGTGCACAGGATGTCTGCGATGTAATGTTAGCTTGTTACGGCAATGGGGTGTAAGGGTGTCATTTATGTGTAGGTTTAAGCATGGGTGAAAGAGCGGAGCCCTGTGGAACTCCGTTAGGAAAGTTTCGTGTTCATGACGATTTCCCCTGAAGTGTAAGCTGTGGATGAGGACAGAGTCATTTGGAAAAAGAACAATCGACAATGGAGTTGAACCGGACCACCAAGCATCGGCGTAGAGCCAGTATCAGTTAAATATATAGATGTCTAGCAATGAAAGACCACGAACATTTCTGCACTATCATGTTATATTTAATAGACTCAGGCAAGGACTTTGTTCAGAGGGATCAATGAGTACTGTCTCAAGTGTGAACTGGTGGAATGGCTACTTACTGATAATCTGTCTCTGGTTCCACTTTAAAGCCTAGAGTGCATTTACTGTAGTCGACACAGTTACACCCTGCAAAAACATCGGCCACATATATTAGCTTACAATTATTGTCACTTGTTGATTATTAGTTTTCTTTACGAACTATTTTTTTACGGGTTACTACTCGTTCTATGTACTGTACGTTCAAGCAGAAGAAAGAACAGTCGGGTGTGGAAAATACAGTATGCTGAGCCACACACTGTAATGTCTTTGCTACAAATATTTAGATATGTTGCCTTATAAACATTTCATAGGCTTAACGTTACTGACGTATGATAAAAAAAAAACATGAATAATACTCTCGATCCAAAACGTTTTGGTGCACACTTATCACAAAAAAACAAATTGATATCAAAGATGATGGCTGTTGCAAAATGTCAGAGGATTTTTACTGGACGTTAGTAAATCCTCTTTCATGAGGATGCCATATACGGCATGCCAGTGATATTTCCTCGCCATTACTGCTGTGATATGCTCAGGAACGTGGCAACAGAACAAGCTTCTTGGCACACCACGGGCTACATGGGTAATTTCGGACATCAGCGAGTGCTCCTGTGCAATACATTTTGAATCGAGTGTACACATAGACAATGCTGATGCCATTACTGTCATATCCCCCACATGAAATCCTGTTGGTGGTGTTAATGATGAGGTGCTTGTAGATAACGTTAACTACGACATCCATTTGGTAACGATCTTTCCACATTATTTTGATCTTTATGTCGCTATTATCTCTGAAGGTTGGTTGAATCAGATATGGCTCCCAGGGGGCTGGTGTTGCCGTGGATGCAAGAGAAAGTAAAGCTGATAATTATCGTGATATAAATAAGTGAGAAGTATCGACGAATTTAACCCGTCACGTCCCGAGCACTTTCGCACCTCCGACACCCCCCAATCCCGAGCATTTTTGGAAAAAATTTTTTTTGGCTAAAACCTCCGCTTTTGGTGAAAAACATCGAAAATTCATAGAGAAATCGCTCACCTGAGGTTTAAAATACTCAATACAGGTAGGAGTACCTCCTTACCTTACAGGGTTTTCTATCACGCTGGCTGCAAAGAAAACGAGTTCTATAGGAGGATAACTATTCCACACCACTCATAAACGGTATTTATTTATTTATTTGGTACGAATTTATATGTAGTACGAGAGTATATTGGTTTTCAAACAGTAATATAGGCATTATAAGCATTGTTTCACTCACTGACTCATCACCATTCCTGACCTTCTTTTGCCACATTACCTGATCATCATTTCTGACTGTTTCTTCCTCTAATGCTATGTAAACTTTGTCCTCTGCATTGTCATCGATTGGGGAATCACTCTGGCCCTGAATGTCTGTATTGGCCAGGTCACTGGTAACAGGTGAATTGCCGAGACAATGGGGGGGGAGGTTATACGGTGTAAAGCATTGTACCTGCTTGGCATCTTGTAGAGGAATAGGGGAAGGTGTCCCATGTATACGTACGAAAAATCAACGGCAAAAATTGAAAATTGTGCAAGTTAGGGACCTTGCAATTGCACAACATACCAGTACTTCGTCGGGACTGGCAAATGCAAAATGTTGCAACGTACCCATACGTCGACAGGACGGGGCGGGTTAATGCATATCATACACACACACACACACACACACACACACACGTAACCTTAATTCTAGCAATGCAAAGAGTCGCATTATGATGTCACGTAACATCATGCAATGTTCATTACATCACAACACACATTTTCCTTTCAATATTATCCTACGTCACATCACAGCACATCACATTACTTGGCGTTATCACTTCATTTCTTCACCTGGTCCATTGCATCATACGGTACACACTCTCAGTTCATGTCATCTCAGGTCTTGGTCTAAAGCATCACCTTACTGCTGCCAAACCCATTATGTCACTTCTGCTGTCCTTCACACAGTACAGTCAGACTCACTCAGCTTTGTTAAAATCTTAAGGTACAAATGACGGGCGTGGTTTCCTTTCCTTATTCTTCTGAGTCTAGGATGCTCACAAGCTCCCCTCTCTTACCATTATAGTTAATACTGAGTTGACATTCTTGTTTATAGTGTTTCTGTAAACTATGCACATATGAATGCGATGTATTAGCACACAAGATAGAGCTGAGGTCTGGCTTGAAGTGCTGGAGAGATTGGCAAACCGAAAAGAATATGACCTTTAGCAATATGCGTCGCGTCGCGTTCCTCTGCCATATTAGAGCGTAGCACGTAAGTAATATTACTGTACCGGCTGTCTGTCCTTAGTCTTTCTGTGTATCGGTCTATGTGGGTGTTGAAGTTCTGACCTGATATTTGTGTGCTAGATAACCCATTTTCAGGAGTTTGGTAGCTAGGCTTATATCAAGATAACAGGTGAAGAACGCTGGTGTTATAGTGAAAAAAAGTCTACCCCATGCTGACAGCTGTCGTCTGTTTGAAAGGCATTTGAGTTTCACCTGTCACGCTTCATTACCATTCAACCACCACCACCCATAAACCTTTGTATGGCATTGTCATCACTTCATGCGGAATTCTGGCACATCTTTGCATTGAGGTTTGTATTTTAATCCTCAGTAGCCTGATACGTTGTTTAAATCCGGTTAATCCCTTCATCGATGACATATGTAATTTATTCTTGTTATCTGAAGACGACTACGTTCAGCTTAGGGGAGAATTTTCAAACTGGAGGGTTAGCATATAACCTTCAATAAGCTTTTCTGAACTGAGGCACTCCAACGATAAATAAAATCGCCTAGAAATAATGGTGGTAGGTGGTGGTGAACATTATCCACTCATCTGATGTAATGCTGCCTACTTCTTCCTTCACCTGTATCATTCTTTATTTGTGCCTGCCATCCTCTTCCTATTTCTCCCATCTTTCCTGTCACTTTTATTACTCTTCTTTATTTTTCATGTGACTTTACGTTGAGTGACAAGCCTAATGGTTTCCGGTAAGTCAGGAAATCATCACTAAACCGGGGTGATAACCATATAACCAACACATAAGTGATCCCTACGTGTCAACAAGATGGTTCTCGGATGGCCTCTTCCCGTAAAACAACTCAAAGACAAACGGCCACCCCTTACGGGATTATGGCGTCTGGCTGTAGATATATAAACGCCATCGACCCAAAGGGGTTAATGGATGCATTGCCTCCATAACACACATGTTCCTATTCAGCCCCTGGGAACTGAGAGAAGCGGAATCAAAGTGAATGGGAGAGTGCAATGAAAAGTGAGTGTGCGAGTGAGTGAGTCTGGATGACAATACGAGTGAGTGTCAGTGAACAGTGAATGAGTGATCGGCTGAGGAAGTGTGTAGGTGAAAGTGTAGTGAGTGTAAGTTGAAACTGCACTTAGACTGAGAGCGACTGGGTAGGAGAATGAATGAGTGTGAGAAATTTGTGTGTAATGGTAAGTGTAAGAATGAGTGACAGAGGGTGAGACAGCATAAGAGAGGAGTGAAAGAGAATTGAACTGATGTAGGTGGCTGGGTCGGAGATTGAAAATTTGAGAGAGTGTACTAGTGTTTGTATGAAGGACTGAGTTAAGTAAATGGGAGGTATAATGAGAAAGAAATATATAGATAGAAATGCAGAGGAGTGCGAAAGAGTCAATTACAGTGTGAGAATGCAACTTGATATTACAGAGTGTGTTAGAAATTTTTAATGAAAGTCAGGGGGTGCGTGGGAGCGAGTGTAAAGACAATACGGTAAGTGTGAGAGAGTAAGTGAGAGTGAGTTCCAGGGTGTGTAAGCGGGCAACAAATAGAACACTACATTGGTGAAATAAACTAAGTGAATGTGTGTGACAATGTGATTGGGTGAATGCAAAAGAGTGAGAGCAAGGTGACGAAGTGAGGTGTGCGTGAGATTAGAGTGAGAGAGAGCAGGAGTGGGAAAGTTAGGGTGAGGGAGAGCCACAGCATGAGCGACTGCATTAGAGTGAGACTGAGTGAATGTGTTCGTGACTGAGAGTTGGAAAGTATATGAATTATGAAATGTGGCAGTTAAGGACAGAATGTGAGAGATGAATGGGTGCGAGAGGGTGTGAGTGGGAGCTTGAGTGTGTGAGTGTGAGCCAGAGTGAGAAAGTGGGAGCTTGAGGGTGTGAGTGTGGGTTAATAAACGAGTGAGCAAATGTGACAAAATGAAAGTGTGAGTGTACATATAAGTTGAGTGAGAAGTAAGTGTGAAAGAAAGCAAGAGTAACGGTCTGAGTGAGAGTGCGAGAAGAGTCTGTGTGTGTGACAGAGAGAGAGAGAGAGAGAGAGAGAGAGAGAGAGAGAGTATGCTACCTAGCCAAGGCAACCCTCTCCGGCAGCTTAATGTATTGCAAATCAAAGCAATGAATAACTATGCAATGTGGAGGTGAAGTTATGAAATCAGACCTATTTCAGAACTGATGGTCATTATCAGCGTAGGTAAAGGCCCGAATATCACTGAAGTGGATGAAGTTCCAGATAAGAGTGGAACAGTGAATGGTGCAGCTGGCACCAAAATGTACATCGCTCCGTGGAACACCCCTGAAGGTGACTGGAAGTGTGCGGCATTAGCAACACTATGAACAAGTCTTACGTACTAACCTAGTCACTGACACAGGCCACCTATAAGCAGAAGAAAATCTAATAGAATAGCATGGTGATGATGGTCGTTTCGTTTATAAAGGCTCCATCATGCTTGCATGGCCTGGGTCACCTAATGGCGGCTCTCAGTGCTGCTTGATCTCTGACAGCCTCCCTATTTAGTCCCTAATCCTTGAGGGGACACGCAATAACCTCATCGCAGGTCTTTTTCGGTCTACCTTTCGCAACCTAACATTAACACTTCTCACTTTTTGCATGATAATGATGATAATGATGATAATCATCATCATCATCATCATCATCATCAACATCATCATCCGGACCTCCTTTCCCACCCTTGGGCAGGATGACGACTGAGGAGCAGCAACTTCCAGACAGCCCAAGTTTGCCCACTCCAGTGGACGACGCTTCCATTCACTCATCATTCAAGCCCCCGGAATCTAGGCTGTATCTGATAAATAATAATAATAATAATAATAATAATAATAATAATAATAATAATAATAAAAACAACAACAATAACAATAACAATAATAATAATAATAATAATAATAGTGATAGAAGGAGAAATATTCTTCTCAACTTTATGTGCAAAGTTCTCCTTTGGTCACCTTTCAAGCACCCTCAAGCCTGACTCCACCATGTTGGCATAAACATTTACATTTACGAGCTTCACATGAACCGGGGTAAAGTACTGTTTCCATTGCCTTCACATGGAGAGGTCATCAGTAACGTATATGAAAGTGTCAGATATTAGAAAAATAAAAATAAAATCAAAAGTTTCTTTCCATCCTCGAGGTGTTGATGGAAACTACTTTTAACCCTGTCACTGGGAGACATCCTTGAGCCCATGGTTTAATAGCTATGGTTCCTAGCCATTCAGGAGGATAGGTCTACTGTATGGCCAATAAAATCTGGATAGTATGAAGGAAGTGCAAAATATGAGACTGGTAACGTTAAAGAATCACAGAGAGAAAAATCGTTGTGTGAAAGGAAATGATGGAGATTATTTAGAATTACATTTAGTACGAAATGTTTTCCATACACTGAGGAAAACATTCTGGCAGCAGTGGGCCTGAAAATATAAACTCCTGTGCAAAAGGTGCAAATGAAGGATGCATTAACTTTCACATGACCAGTCTTCTCTTCTCTCATCTCAATATAATCGACACTAAGAGCAAGAATGAAATAACGATGAAGGGGTTACGTGTGAGACTGTTCCTAACCCCTTCATGCTCCCTTTCATAGAACTCACTTGGGGTGCTACGACCAACCGAGTGTTTTCTTCGTGGCTGTACTGATGGATGTGCTGTGGGTGCTTGAGTTGTTGGTGGTGGTTGTGTTGGTGGTGGTTGTGTTGGTGGTGGTTGTGTTGGTGGTGGTTGTGTTGGTGGTGGTTGTGTTGGTGTTGGTTGTGTTGGTGTTGGTTGTGTTGGTGTTGGTTGTGTTGGTGTTGGTTGTGTTGGTGTTGGTTGTGTTGGTGGTTGTGTTGGTTTTTGTGTTGGTGGTTGTGATGTTGGTGACAGTGTTGGTGGTTGTAAGGTTGGCGGCTGTGTTATTGGTGGCTGTGATGTTGGTAGTTGTGGTGCTGGTCGTTGTGCTCCTGGATGTGGTTGCTGGATGTTGGTGGTACTGATGGATGTAGTCAGGGTTCCTTGTGGTGCCCCTGTGCGTTCCGTCAATCCAGGTTCCTGTGAAGATGGTAGTTGCATTGTTAATAAGATATGGTAGAACTGGAGGAGTGGAGATGAAGAGAAAGGGAGAGGTGCTGTGGAGTGTGGTCGTGAATAAATAGCTGTGATGTTGCGACTGAGTGGTGTTGTGTGGTGTTGAACAGAGGTGTGTGCAATTGTAAGTGATGTATGATAGTGAACTGAATGGTGTGAAGAGGAATGATGGTGTGTTGAAAGGCATGGTAGTGTGTGAAGTGGTGTGGGTGTGTATAATGGAACTCACTGAGAGTTGAAAGGTGGCAGTGTGTGGGGGTAACTAGCGAGGTGTGCTGATGTGTTGTAGTGAATGGAGAGCTATGTGGAAGTGTGTTGATGTGTGGAGAGGGGTGGTGGTGGTGTGTGGAATGTTGTGGTAATGTATGATGGTTAATAAGGAAGTGCAAATGGGAGTAAGAATGTTGTGTCAGTAGTATGGTGGTGTGTGGTAATAATCGGGGGAGTGTAGCTGTGGACGAAAGGGTATGGAGGGGTGTGTGACAGTAAATAAAGAAGGGTGGATGGATGTGGAGGTGAGTGGTGAAGTGTAGTGCGGAATATCGGGACATAACGTTGTGTTGCTGGGCGTGGTGATGAGTGCAGGGCTGTGGCGATGTGTGAGGTGTTGTGTGATGGTATGTGTGAGAGAATGAATGGGTGTGTAGTGGTGTGGTAGTGTGTGGTGGTGGTGGTTATATAATTAGATAGATGCACAGACCATGCAGACCTTACGATTGCTACTAGTATATAAAGGAGGGAAAAACAAGAAGCGGTGCCAAGGCATCAACCCGTCCCCGGCAGTCATTTTAGTGCTGACGTATAAACACAACAGGATATCTAGTCAAAGACGTCACATATCAAATTTGAAGTTAATCGGGTGATGATTTTATGTCCATTTGAATTTTTAGGCCCAACCCACCTGACATGGACCCCCCTACCGCTAGTGGGGTGTGACCCCCCTGATGTAATGAGGCATGTTATAGGATGCAGATTTGAAAGGTGCACCTTTAGGTTTTGGTTTCATGTCGATATGAAGAATTTGAAAGGAGTTATCAAGGTTTTGAGAATACCATGTCAGGCCGCAAAGGGACGAAAAAGCGTCCCTAGCCACGCATGACGTCACTAGGCCTGCTGTCTCAGTTTGACCCAGGCCACCACACTGATCGGGTCGTGCTCAAGGCCGAAAAAATGCCAGATTATTGTGCACTTTATGGTTGCAATTTTTCCTGCTCGTACAAAAAGTGACTATTCTCTACACAGATTTCCTGAAGATGAATCTGTGTTGAAGAAAAGACAGTTTCAATCCCCAAAACGCAAGGATATGTAATTTACATTTTGAAGCTGCTTCCTTTAAAAGAAATTCAAAATGTGAACTTCTGGGCATTCCAGTTCCAGCAAAGATCTAAAAATTAACGAAGGATGCATTACCAACTTTGTGCCTTCTCACACCAAGGGGTAGGTGTACACACATGTACAGGACAGCTTTATGTGACATTTGTTTCAGTAATATTTAAAAGTAAGATTTTTAAAAATTTGGTTTTCACAATAGCTTAAGAGTGTTGAAAAAAATGTTATGCCTAAGCTATGGGGATAAATGCAGGAAAGCATATGTATAAGATAAAAGAAGGAAAGTACATTTATTAATAAATCTAATGATATACGGTCTCTCTCTCTCTCTCTCTTTCTCTCTCTCTCTCTCTCTCTCTCTCTCTCTCTCTTTCTCTCTCTCTCTAGTAAAGAAGCAGGTTGTGGTTTACTTTCGAACACTGAGTGTGAGCTGATCCCGTGAGAAAGAGAGCAGGGGAAGGGAGGAATTTAGGAAGGGAGGTGAGGCAAACTCATTAGTAAGGAAGGAAGGGCGTGCGGCGTTTGTAAAGGAATTACCATATGTAGGTGAAAAGTAAGATGGAGTGGTGGTAAGAGGAAAGGAATGGGATAGAGGATAGAGGAAGAAGGGAGGAAGAGTGGAAAAAGGAAAGGAGGAGGGGAAAGAAAAGGAAGAACGAAAGAAAGAGAAATGGACACACACACACACACACACACACACACACACACACACACACACACACACCTTTCACAGGTATGTAAACCAACATTTATAGAAAGCAAGTACAGATATACGTAAATGTGCAGTACAGTATATTGTATGTATTGATGAGAATGAAACTAGAGTTAGAGGGGAAAGGGAGAGAGGGAAGGAAAGAACAGAGTAAGGGAAGGAAATAAGGAAATACATGAAGGGAGGAGAGAAGAGAATGAAGAGTGGATAAGGAAAGGATGAAGGGAATTGTTGGGAAATGAGGTATGGAAGGGAACAATGGGATGGGGAAAGAAATGAGGAATATGGAGAGGACAGACTGAGAAAAATAATAAAAGAGAAAGATTTGAGGAAAAAAGGAGAGGGAAGGAGAAGGAGCAGGCCAGCTGCCATCAGGCCTACTGACGTCATCACAGTCCCGCCCTCATGTACGCAGACTGCGGAAAAAAAAAATTAAAAACATTTTTTGGGCCTACAGCCTAGGCCTTAACCAAATCTGGCCCCAAATTTAATCAGGTGATCAGAAGGTTATAGCCCATCATCCCTGTAATTTTAGTCAAAATCGCACCAGTAGTTTTCGCGTAATTGTTAACAGACAGACAGACGGACAGACAAACTAACAAACAGACAAACCAAGTGAAAACAATACCCGTCCCCGAGCCCCTCCGGGGCGGGGACGGGTAAAAAGGATAGTACAGAAGACTCCCTCATCCTCCAGTATTTGCTGTAGCCACAGGAAGAATGAGTGAGAAGTATCACCTTCCAGAGGGAAATTTCACAGGGTCGATTGAAAGTAGTGTCAGAATGGAAATGAAAAGCAGAGAACGAGCATGAGTAACAATAAACTTAAGCGATATATGCTCTTTTTACATTTTTATGTGAGTGTTGATCATAGTATCTTCATCACCTTTCTGTGCATGCACATACGAAGTATGCATACTGATGCTTACATATGCGTACATACATTTGCTCATACCCATGTGAGCGCACATACATATGGAAAAACGTTTATACTTCATCAGTATGCATACACGTATTGTGCATACACACACAAATTACATGTAAAAAATTATCTTTAATTAATTATTTCAATTTGTATGTCTTACTTTATATCTCTATATTATTGGCACAGTTTATGTTTGAGTGGGTAAAATCACAGAACATAATCTGTTCTTTATTTTCCGAGGTTGTGTGTAGGCCGTTGCAGAGCGTTATATCTTTGCATACAGTACACTAGGTTAAAAGCTCTGTGTAGTGAAGCCTGCAGTTAGGCTTATGCTTAGGTGTTCTGTTGTAGTCCAGGCGTTGGATAGTATGTTAGGCAAGGGTTACATTCCCATAAACATCGACTCCTCCTCCCAACCTAGAAATTATATATTTATTAAAAGACTTCAAGCCCTGTAAGTGATATTTTTTTTAATTAAAACACAGTTTTGTGTCCAAGAATGTTTCAGCCATGGCTCTAATATCAGAGAATTCGTTTGCAAGTAGGCATGGAAAGTACTGAGCAGGTATTTACGCGTAAGCTTCTCCCATAAAAAAAGGATAATTCAATATTTTATTAGTATTCGTTTTACTTGCGTGGTCGCCAGTGTGTGGTTTATTAGGTGTCTGCCTGCCATCTCAGTGAGGGGTTGGCCCGTATTCTCGTTAGGTAAGAAGGCTTCCTAGTACCTCTTCCTTGACGATTTGTTTTCCAAACTCCCCAATAATACCCTCTTTCTTCCTCTTTATGTCTTATTAACGTCCACATGAATAACACACAAGAATATTGTAATGAAACAGAATCAAAATTAAAACTGGTATGGAATAGGTGCTATAGCCTATTCAACCTCATTTGAGAAAAGAGCCTAGGCTTTTGAAAGCTGGAAGGTGACTGGTTGTCCGAGTGCATTCACTGGTAACGATGTATTTTAAGTATTTGTTTACCACAAGGGTTACAAAAAACGTTTCAAGATAAGATTGCTAAAAAAAAAAAAAAAAAAAAAAAAAAAAACCTAGGCTATCAGATGGCGAAGATACGTAAGAAAATTTCAGTTCTGCCAAATCAACTCTTTGTGATAAAGCTTTACAAGTTCCTCGATATTTCCCCATGTCTAGACAAATAAAGGTGAATTATAGGTCATTACTGCGGCACTATATTTAATTAGCTGGAGAACTGAAAACTTCACACGTATCTGGCCTATCTGATAAACTTTATAAAGTCTTGCTTTTTAATATAATTTATCTGTGCAAATAACTATTTTTCTTTTATCTGAGCAATCTTATCGTCAAATGGTTACTGTAACCCCTATAATAAAAATGATTTAAAATACATCATTATGAGTGCACTCAGACAACTAATCAGCTGCCAGCTTTCAAAAGCTTAATGCTCTTCGATGATCGAATAGGCTATTGTAAGTTTCCTAACCGCACGAGAATACTGCCCTTTATTCTAGCCTGATTCTGACGACCTGACCCGCATTCTGTATGAAGCTTTGTCCTCCCGTGGGGTAGCTGATCTGACATAAACTAAACATTTCCTCCACTCTCACTCAGGGCTCTATCCTTGTCTAATCTATCCAGTTACTAGGCTCTGTCTTTGATTCACCCACTTAATGGACGTTGCTCTTGTCACTTGCTGGTCTTTTACCATGTCAGGTTTCCTCCTAACATTATTGGAATTTCCATCTTTATGGTAACAAGTAATGAGGATGATGTACATACCTTTCCTGTTTAGACGGACTTTATCATTCCTACAGTAAAATAGATACGGTTTCCTGCAAAAGGATCCCAAGTATCAACAAGTATGAAATACACATGATAAAATATATGAAGATGAAGGGATGTTGGTGTGCCATAAGCCATCGGAACAAGATCGAAGTATGAAAACGAATTGTAATCCCATCCCTACATTTTTGTGGCATACTTCTGTGCACTGCATGGTAGGTTAATAATTATACAATTATCATGACACTTTTCGGGTGCACTTATGCCACACCATAATGACACGTACTGGAGTATAGTGGTAATGTTTAGTAATCACAATGACAGTTCATTCTTTCCTTCTCAGTATAACACACATTTAGCCTTACAGACGCACCGATAAATGTGGCAAAATCTCTTTCTCATGTCCAGTGTCATCTGCCATATGAGAAACACTGTAGCTTATGATGACTCCTCTAGAAATGGACTGTCTTAATAAAACTGGCTGATTAAGGCTGTGCTTTTACAGACGCACTCTTTCTATTAGCTTTCGTCCCTACTTGTTTATTGAGAACAAGCTTCATGACTGTCAGTAAGAGAGATCTCCCCTGCACTGGAAAGAAAATATTGTCTGGGTGCAGTAATAAATAATGTACAGCTTGTCATCGCACTGGAGGCAAACAAAACTTTTATGTTTCCTTTTTTTAATGCTGGCGTTTTCCCTACGAAAAAATGGAAAATGATGTTGTAAGAAGGAGACTAAAGAGAAAAAAGTATATCAAAGTTTGGTTTTCATATCTTGCCTCGTCCAGATTTTCATTATCTTTCTTTTTATCCTTTGCTCTTTTGCTCCGTACTCACTCTCCATCTCTCCAACTTTCCTTACCTCAGCACAAATGCAAGTGGCGATAATGGAGTAGAGAAGAAAGAGGAAAAGCCGTCCAGGTATTTCCGTTACTCCTTCTCCCCTTTCTCTTCCTCCTCTTTTCTTTTCTCTGTTTTTCTTCTTCATGTTCCTGATGCCTCCTTCCCCCATCAAATTATTATTATTATTTTGTCAGATCAGGTTCCTGAGGTAATTATTTCTGACTTTAGTTAATTTACGATTGTTATTCTTGAAAGTTACTTGTCCTTCCAATTCATTAGCTCTTTCTGTTGTTTATGATCCTCCTCCATATGATCCTTCCCTTCGATATATCCCTTGATCCTCCCTTCTGTATAAATCTTCTATATTGGCTGTTCAGCGTGTCTGTACGTCTGGCCTACTCTAGGTTTCAACACAAACTGTTTCACAAATGCGCATCCGGGATATCACTCAAAGGGGAAGAGAATTTTTGCTCTACTTTTTATTTTCTTATCTTGTGCCTATCATGTCCCTTTGTCATGGCAGTGACTCTCTCTCGCCCTGTCTGTCTGTCTGTCTGTTTGTCTATCTGTCTGTTTGTCTATCTGTCTGTCTGTCTGTCTGTCTGTCTCTCTCTCTCTCTCTCTCTCTCTCTCTCTCTCTCTCTCTCCTCCATACAACAGTTTCTCCTGCAGTTGTGTTTTCATGCCAGTGATGTTTCTTTCCCATGTATAAAGTTCCTCCCTCCCTCCTTCACTGTCTTTCCCTTCTTTCCTTCTGCTGTCATGGGCCCTTCCCACCTTGTTCAGTGTCCTGTTTCTTTAAAGGTCAGAATTCCATACTCAGATCCGTGATTCTCGTCCACTGAGGAGGCTTGCTGTCATGTCTTCATTACCAGTCTGTCTCTGTTACCTTTTATGCAATCAATGCAGACTGTGTTTAGACGGGAACTGTTATAGCTTGCAGGAGAATGCGAAAATGTGAAAGGCGATGGAGGAGGGGTGCGAGAAAAGCATACAAACCACACGAGATTATAGATCACTGGCATTACTCGACTGTGTGAGAAATTGTTGTATGCACAGAGAGAGAGAGAGAGAGAGAGAGAGAGAGAGAGAGAGAGAGAGAGAGAGAGAGAGAGTTATATCACCCAACGGAACATAACTGTCGTCTGCATCAAATTCATTTATTATGAACATAATAGATATTTACAGAAGAAATATGTGCAGCATGTGATGTGGTGTGTGGAAGGAAGAGAAGACGGAGGGGGGTGCAAGGAACAGCGTGGTGGACTGAAGAGGTGAAACAGGCTGTGGCACAAAAGAAGAAAGCATACAATGAATGGATGAGAAATAGGGGCGTGGAAGAAGTTGAGAGGCAGAAGAGAGAGTTATATGTGGAAAGGAAGAGAGAGGTGAAAAGTTTAGTAAGAGAGAGTAAGAAGAGAGTGGATGAGGAATTTGGAAGGAATTTGAGTGTAAAGTGGAGGGACTGTAAGAAAATGTTCTGGAGAGAAGTGAAAAGAGTAAGACAGGGTGGAAGTGAAGTTAGCAGGGGAGTGAAAGATAAACATGGTAGATTACTAGTGGAGAAGGGAGAAAAGTGAGCAGATGGAGAGAACACTTTAAGGAATTGTTGAACGTAGAGGATGGAAGTAATGCGAGTATAAGTGGCTGGGGAATGGCTGGGAGAAGGAGGGAGGTGAGAAGACAGGTAGAAATCAGTAGGATAGAGGTTGTGGAAGCAATGAAGAAAGTTAAATCGGGGAAAGCCCCAGGAATTGATGGAGTGTGTGGTGAGATGCTGAAGCATGGGGGAGAGATAGTAGTAGAATGGATGTGGAAGATGTGCAGATTTGCCTGGGAGGAAGGTAGAGTCCCGGAGGATTGGAAGTCAGGTATAATTATTCCCTTGTACAAAGGAAAAGGGGAAAAAGAAGTGTGTGGTAATCATAGGGGCATTTGTCTTCTTAGTATAATAGGAAAAGTGTATGGTAGGATACTTATAGACAGAGTTAGAGAAAGAACAGAGAAATTAGTTGGAGAAGAACAGGGAGGCTTTAGGAAGGGAAGAGGTTGTGTAGATCAGATATTCATTCTTAGATCTTTAGTGGAAAAGTTTCTAGAGAAGGGAAAGAAGTTGTATGCGGCTTTCATGGATTTGGAGAAAGCATATGACAGGGTGGATAGACAAGGATTGTGGAAAGTGTTAAGAATATATGGAGTAGATGGGAAGTTGTTGAATGCTGTGAAGAGTATGTATGATGGTGCTAAGGCTGCAGTGCGTGTGGATGGTGAACTAAGTGAATTTTTCTCTTTGAAAGTTGGTTTGAAACAGGGATGTGTCATGTCTCCATGGTTGTTCAATCTGTACATGGATGGGGTAATAAAAGAGGTACAAGGTAGGGTAGTGGATGTTGGAGTGGCCCTGGTGAGAGAGGATAGTGTTTGGAAACTCCCTGTACTGTTGTTTGCAGATGATACTGTGTTGTTGAGTGAAGATGAAGGGAGCTGCAAGGCTTGGTGGATGAGTTTGAGAGAGTGTGTAAGAAACGGAACCTAAAGGTGAATGTAGGGAAGAGTAAAGTGATGGTCTTTGAGAGAGGTGAAGTCAGTGAATGTATAGCGAGGTTGGATGGTGAGGAATTGGAAAATGTGAGTACGTTTAAGTATTTGGGTAGTGTGATGAGTAAGGATGGAGGTTTGGAGGGTGAAGTGCTTGAAAGGGTACAGCAGGGAAGAAAGGTTGCTGGTTCCTTGAAAGCAGTGATAAGAAACAGGGAAGTGAGCATGGAAGTAAAAAGTTACTACATGACAGTATTGTGATACCAACTCTAACGTACGGAAGTGAAGCTTGGACGTTGTTGGAAGGACACAAGTCAAGAGTGAGAGCAGTGGAAATGAGTTATTTAAGAGGAGCTTGTGGAGTCACGTGGAGAGACAGGCTGACGAATGAGGATATAAAGGAGCGTTGTGATGTTGATGTGGATGTGATAGGAAGCGTTGTGAGGAACACACTGAGGTGGTTTGGCCATGTGGAGAGGATGGAGGGTGAAAGACTGACGAAGAGAGTGTATGTGAGTGAGGTGGAGGGTGGAAGAGGGAGGGGGAGACCGAGGATGAGATGGAGGGATGGGGTGGAGAGGTATATGAGAGAGGGGGGTGTGAGTTGGGAGCAGGGTAGTGAAATGGCGGGGGACAGGGCGACTTGGAGGCGATTTGTTTGTGGCCACCCCAAACGGGATTGAGGCGTCTGGCAATAGATAGATAGAATAGATGAACATTTTCACTGTGCTGAAGGAAGAAATAATTCTATGGATGGCAGGATGACTGGAATTACTTAATGGTAATGAGGGGATTAGAGGGGACTTTGTAAGGCCTTCCCTACAATGGTGTCCTTATAGGTTACTACACTCGACTGGGGGTTGACAGGGATGAGTTAAATTGTCATCATGGTAGTGAACTATAGTCTATTTGACTGACCAGTGCACCCACGGTGTACGGGGCAAGTAGGGTGTGTTTGATTCGCAGCTGCTGATTGGCCGTCGATGATGTCATTGAAGTAAATGTATTGTAGTGCAACATGCGGACGTAGGTGTCCACCATGGATGGATATTACTGTATAGCGAGACATGCGGACGTAGGTGTACACTGTGGATGGATAATTTACTTCAAACGTCATCATCGTTTTATAAAACTTTATAGTAAGCTTTAATTTTCTAGTAAACTTTCGAGGCTCCTTCGCCATTCCACCAGTAGACCACGGCCGACGACCCTCCCTGGACCACGGCCTTCTCTCCATACGACCGCGACCGGGCCTCCCTCCTCGGCTTCCATCTGCTGCTGTGAGCTGGGCGAGCATCTACGGCCCTAGTACATCAAGGGCAAGGGGGTTGAAGGCAGCGTCGGGGCGGTTTTCGACCTGCAGGTCGTCGTCGGTGCCCCCTCCATCGGCGCCGCGTCTTTCCACCCTGCTCTACCCGCCCCGCTCTACCCTCGTCGACCATCTGCAGCCGGCCTCACTCATCCACCGAGCCGTTTCCTGCCCTTGCCGCCTTTCCTCGTCTGCCATTACCTTACCATAACAGTTAAGAAAATACAATACACAAGATACCAGGGCGCCGTACGAGGAAATACCCTGACAAGGATGAGATGGTTGGGGGAATATTGAACAGGGTCTCCTGAGGTATTTGTGAAAAACTTCAGGTTATTCTAAGAACTTGGTAAAAAAAAAAAAAAAATGGGTATATAGACACGAGTCATTATAATTAACATCATTTAGTAAACTACAATTACTGATAACCTTATGGGTTAAATTTGAAAGAGATGATTTTCGTTCAAACCTGCAGCTCAGTAGCAGCTGACTAGTAAACTCATGTTGAAATAGGCAATTTCACACCACAGTTCACCCTCATGACCTTGCGCAATATAAACACGGGTCACCCTGTATATATCCTTCCATTATCTTCACTATGGTGGTGTATGGTGGATACCATCATCCACTCACTTGATGTAGTACTGCCCACGTCTTCCTTCATCTTTATCTTTCTCTTTTCTGTGTCTGCCCTCCTCTCTTCCTATTACTCCCATCTTTCCTGTCACTTTTTTATTACTCTTCTTTCCATTTCAAATGGCTTTATACTGAGTGACAAGCCAAATGGTTTCCTGTAAGCCAGGAAATCATTTATAACGCTGGATGGTAACCCATATAGCCATACATGTTCCCTGCCTGTAAACACATGGGTTGGGGGAGGGTTACTGCCCCTCCCCGTAAAACAACTAATCAAAGACAAACGGCCACCCCTTACGGGATTAGGGTCACAACAAAAGGTCCCCCCTTGCCTAAATACAGTTCCCTGGTGGCTGCAGTGTAAAACATAAATGTCACCAATATAGTGATGGGATAAATGGAGGTAATGCTTTACGTCATCACTATAAGAGGTGGTAGAAGGCTGAAGGTAATCACCTGGTGGATGCAAGACTAATACATAGAACGCATCAATATACTGGGATGTAACCAAGAGGTATTGTCTGATCCCTGCGCTGACATGTCTCCCAGAGGTGGACATAAATTCTTCTGGTGTTTGCAAGCATGAGGGACGGAATATGCTAATATAATTAAGGAGTAAATGAAAAACTTGTATAATCTCTTCACTGGAGGAGGTTGTGCTGGATACGGGCGCCCTCCCGTAATGGCACCAATATTACCCGATTGTCTCCCTGGCCAGTTATAAAAACATCCTTCATCTCCCTTCCCATCCCCATACACGAGGGTGGTAGACTGCAGGAAAAAGTGTAACTTCATTTTACAGTGCACTAGAATAAAGCCCGACTCACCACCACCACCATCACCACCACCACCATCACCACCACCACCACAACAACAACAGGAATAGCAACAAGAACTGCGAGGCGTCTCTCAGAGATGAATATAAAATCTTGTGGTGACTACAAATGTGAAGCATAAAAGGTGCCATCATACTGAGCGATTTCAATGAATAAATAATATTGCAAAAGCAACATACTAGAAACTGGTTAGGGGGGGGGAGGTGCTCTAGTAGGTATACTTTCAACTGACGGAGCAGACCCACTCCCACAGCCTGACTACAAAGATCAATGAGCCTATTTATATGAAGCTGGAATGAGCCTCTTATATTTCCCACTAATCTGGCTAGAGTTGGCGTGAATTGGACCGAGTAATATGTACAGGTGGTAGGTGGCGATGAATATCATCCACTCACTTGATGTAGTGTTACCTACTTCCATCTTCACCTTTATCATTCTTTTTCAGCATCTGCCCTCCTGTCTTTCTATTTCAACCATCTTTCTTGTCACTTTTTATTACTCTTCTTTCCTTTTCAAGTGGCTTTACGTAGAGTGACAGGAGTAATCATTTCCCGTAAGCCAAGAAAGCATTTACAACGCTGGGTGGTAACCATAGAACCAGTCCACACGTGTTCCTTACCTGTCAACAAGTGGGTTGGCGGAGGGTTAGTGCCCCTCCCCGTAAAGCAACTAACTCAAAGACAAATGGCCACCCCTTACGGGATTACGGCGTCTGGCTATGGATAGATAGATAGATAGACCGATAGATTACATATAACCCCGCCAGTCAGAAGAGTCCTCGCTCAAATATATAAATCGCCAGGAGGCAGCATGAATCAAATAATAGCCAACTGCGGGAACGCTGGTTGTACTCGGCGTGTTTTTACCTGATGGAACTCGACCACTGCCACAATATAAATGCTTAGCCGTAGTGACGTAACATTATATGGGGCAGGGATTACTCTCTTTGATACCTAGTTCATTCCACCCATAATTTGCTACACTTGGCCATCAACCCAGCCGAATGTGGCCACGGATATTGTCAAGTTTGAGTATACAGGGTGGTGCAAAAGTAGGTTGACATTTACCATTTATTCCAACACAAAAGACACACTTAGTCTCGTAAGTGTTCAAAGTGTCCGCCCTCACCATTGACACATTCCTGGAGTCTGTCAGCCACACTTCGACACACAGTAATGCACAGGTCCAAGTTGGTGTTGATTTCCTGGCAGGCCGCTGTAATGAATTCAAGCAGTTGAGGCAGAGTGTGTGTGTGTCAACCTACTTTTGCACCACCCCTATATACGTCTCTCTCTCTCTCTCTCTCTCTCTCTCTCTCTCTCTCTACGCACACAACGACTGCCATATAATCATACATACATGAACATATGCGTTTATACATACATACATACATATAACGCCACACATAACGTGTAATAAGCAAGGGTATGTGTGTCGGGTGTAGAAAATATCGGTGACACTTTTTTTTTTCCATCAGTTTCCGTTGATAACTGGCAGCAGTGACGGATGTGTCCAGATAATTAGGAAATTACCAAATGACTTTTACTTTACATCATTATCAAGAATTTTTTGACACTGCTTGCGTTCTCTCTCTCTCTCTCTCTCTCTCTCTCTCTCTCTCTCTCTCTCTCTCTCTCTCTCTCTCTCTCATTATAAACTCTTTTTAACTCTCACAACTTATCCCAGCACAGTAAGCACAAGTAATAACGCTGTTAGTTCTTCCTTCTTCACCTCGTTATTCGTTGTTTCAAAATTTATCAAGAGTGTAGTTGTTTAAAAGTCTTATTATAATCGACGTTAATATTGTACCACTTCTTTCCTCCTTTCTCGCACACTGTGTTGCCAATCCATAACCATCTATCTGTCTACCTATCTATGGCCAGACAATATAATTCCGCAAGGGGTGGCCGTTTGTCTTTGAGTTAGTTGTTTTACCGGGAGGGGCACTAACCTTCTGCCTGATCACTTGTTGACACGTAGAGAACACGTTATATAATTACCACCCAGCGTTGAAAATGGTTTCCTGACTTACAAAAACCATTAGGCTTGTCACTCAGTATAAAACCACCTGAAAGGAAAAGAAAAGTAATAAAAAATAACAACAAAGATGGGAGAAACAGGAGGGAGTCACAGAAAAGGAATGGTACAGGTGAAGGAAGAAGTAGGCAGCACTACAGCCTGTGAGTAGATGATGGTCGGTTCCACGTACTGTTATTATCTCCACTGATACGATATACCACAGTAACCTTGATGCTGTAAACTCTGGTGTTCTCATCACAACCAACTTTTTTTTTTTTTTTATGTTACTTGCAGTTTACTTCGCCTGTCTTCTACTCCAATATTTTCCCTGGCATCCGTACCATCCTGTCAATGTTCAGAATCTAGAAAAGGGGGGAGGGGGCACCTTGTACTGCCCCCCTTTTTTCATATACTGTATACAGTAGAGTTTCTTTTTTCTGCATTACATATTCATTAATACTGGATGAAAAACAGATGTAGACTGAAGTTTTTCTGAAAAGTCGTTAGCTTGTGAACTAGACCCTATTGGTGGAGATGTGTGTTGTTTATTACAATAAATTCTAACAGCCTGGCTCAACAATAGGCCAGAACAACAGCAACAAAGTTTTAAATTATGACAAAGCTGGATTCTCGCCTGTGTCGGTAATATTAATGAACGGCTCACCAGGATTCACCCTCGTTTAAATTCACCTCCAGTCACCTGAGATGATGCCATTCATTCTCCTTTAACTTCTTGGACCGAGAACCTCACTCAAAAAATAATGATACATCATTAAAGTCTGCTGTAACGAAGTTCAGATTCTTACACTGTTTCCTGCCCCAGCCGGGAATCGAACTCGCATCCATTAGAACAGCAAGCCACCTGTCTCCCGCGTCGGCCACCACAATATATCAATCACAACTTCCAGAAAAAGATACAGACTTAGAACCATCAGCTTTATACTCCACGTGTTGCTCAAACCAGAAAGCCAGAAGTGGGAAGCAAATCCTTAATTACTGAAGGTCATTCATAGAACACCTGTGGTCATAAGGTATTGCTAGCCTGCATCCCATATTACATAACGAAGTCAGCAACCATAAAGGAACGCCAAGGACGTTCCATCATCATCACGTACTTCAAAAACCATCATCAAAAACGCAGGTTCTGCATCCCATTTTGCGATTACCCACTTGCTTATCCCGGCTGTGCTAAGCAATGTCCTCAGGTGCAACAGGTGTGGCAAATTGAGAAGTTTTTGCTGTGTGTGTGTGAGTGAGAGAGAGAGAGAGAGAGAGAGAGAGAGAGAGAGAGAGAGAGAGAGAGAGAGAGAGAGAGAGAGAGCAAAGGAACACTTGTTAGTACAATCAAGACTCACACATACATTCACATGCCACATTCTCAACTACACGTCACTGGCGGGGAGAAGCAGTTACAATACTCAACTAACTCACGTTCAAGCTTCTTCCAGAAAATCGTTTGCCATAACAATAACAAAGAATGACAAAGGAAATTTCCCAGTTTGCTAAATGGTACTTGACCGTCACGGATTGTGTAACTGGAAGAATTTTCCTGTACCATCATGTAAACTATACTCAGTCGTAGCTTGATATAGGAGACGCCTCTAGCTCCATCTTATGCTTCTCTGCTAGGAGTTAAGAGACGTGTGTATGCAAATATTGAGTTATAGGAGCACAAAGAGCCTAGTAGTGGCGGTAACATGGAAGGCTTTGGCAACAGAAACATCAGGGAGTCGGAAGCACCCGATAAGCTCACGGATAAGTATGGTACGTGCTGGGTGACACTTGTACGCTGTTATCTCTCTCTCTCTCTCTCTCTCTCTCAGGTTTTAGTGTACTCAGGCCTGTTTACATTATTCTATATGTAAACACTAACTGTGTGTTGCCGTGCTAGGGTTCTGAAGAGAAGTCTCCTATGATCCTTCAGTGCATTTTTTATTTATTGTTGATCTCAGGAATTGCAATCACTCTGTTATACTTTTAGATTCTTTCACAGGGAGATATAAAGGTTTAATTGTTTACCATGTAATAAAATAGCCAACATTTCTTCCTGTCACTTTTCCCTACCTACTTCATTACCTACTTATCTTCATATACTGTATATATATATATATATATATATATATATATATATATATATATATATATATATATATATATATATATTATATATATATATATATATATATATATATATATATATATATATATATATATATATATATATATATATATATATATATATATCCAGCCATCATCCAATCCCACGTTGCCCCACGAGGAGCGCAGGAGCCCGGGGCTAGGCAGCTGGTCCCGACATTTAAGATGAGAGTGACCAGCCTCACTCATCCCTGAGTGGCATTACGTGAGCAATAAACCCCAACCACCCTTTGGATATAAACCTTCACCGGCTCAATCCGATTGGAGCACAATAATTACCCACTAAACCACCAGGCGCCAAAATTTGGTTATATGGTTACCACCCAGCGTAGTAAATGGTTTCCTGGTGTACAGGAAACCATTTGGCTTGTCACTCAGTGTAGAGTTACCCACGGGCAGAAGGAAGAGGAAAGAATGAAGGAATGAAAGACAGAAGAGGGAGTGTAAAGTCACCCGCAGGCAGAAAGACGAGGAAAGAATGAAGGAAAGAAAGACAAAAGATGGAAGGAAGGAAGGATGGAGGAGAGGACAGGGCAGACACCCGAGAGTAGCACTACACTGAGTGAGTGGATGGTGAGCGCCCCCACCTACCACAATATCTATCTATCTATCTATCTATATCTATATCTATCTCTCTATCTATCTATATCTATATATATATATATATATATATATATATATATATATATATATATATACACACACACACACACACACACACACACACACACACACACACACACACACACACACTGTAAATGCACCGTGATGAGTTAACTGTGGATATTCATTGGACTTCACGGTATACACTACTCCATTTGTTGGAAAAGCAGCCTGTCTTTTTTTTTTTTTTTTTTTACCAACTGTGTGTGGTATGTCTGACCACTACCTGGTGGAGGGAAAGTTAAAAGTAGGTAAGAGATGGGTGAGAGCTAGGAGGGTTAGGTGTGACAGGGAAGCTTTGAAAGCGAGTGAGTTGGATAAAAGAGAGAAAATGATTGTGTATCAGGAGAAATTGAAAGATGAGTGGAACGCAGTGAAAGATCAGGAGAATGGCAGTGGGGAGGAGGAATGGCAGTTGTTTAAGAGTGCTGTCGTGGTGCATGCGGAAGAGGTGTGTGGTCTGAGACGAGTGGGTCGTGGTGTAAGAAAGGGAAGTGAATGATGGTGCGAGCAGGCATGGGGCGATTACAGGGGTAGTGTAATCGATTACGATTACGATTACTTTGCAAACTTCAGATTACGATTACGATTATGATTACAGTAAAAGTAAGAGTAATCGATTACGATTACGATTACATAAGAAGTAATCATGATTACAGTCATGATTACGTGTACTGTTATGCACTATAAAATTACGAGCACGTTTCATTTTTACTTGACATTGATTAAGTAAATAGCTGAAGTTAGTTTTTAAACGCAAAACATCGTCCCGTAATATAAAACTGATATTTCCTAGGGATACATATCTTATATGTAAATCATTTTAATAAGAATTGCTTGCGTATGGAGGAACGTAAGGTTAAGCTGTGCAGAACCTATGACGACTGTTACTCTGGAAAAAAAATATATATTGTACAGTGTTATGTCCAGTAAGTGTTCCTTTATTTTATTTTATTTATTTTTTTTTTTTTGCCAGTTTGCAATACAAATCAGTTTTAATAATTCAAGCACCGAGACTTTTCTTCACTTTGTCCTTGACCCTTTCATTCTGTTAACTTTTCTACTAACTGAGATCTTCCCAGGTGATATTATTCTAGCTTAGGTAGGATATTATATGGAAGCTTCTAAGTGATAACCTACAATTCACTTTTGTTTTCATATTACTTATGGACTTTTATGGCTTATATTTGACTGTTTGACACTGAACTATAGTAGTTTATTCTCGACGAGTATTTGTGGAAGAATAATTTATCTGGGGCCTTGTAATCGTTAAAGTAACCATGATTACGATTACAGTATGAGAGTAATCGATTACGATTGCGATTACTTTGAAAAAAATGCCTAAGTAATCGATTACGATTACGATTACACAAGGGTCTGTAATCGATTACAATCTATTACGATTACAGATTACGATTACCCCATGTTTGGGTGCGAGGAAGTAAGCATGCCTGTGGCTGAGAAGAGACGTGCGTATGAAGTGTGGGTGCAGGGGAAGAGTGAGGTGTCATATGAGAGGTATAAGAAAAAGAGGAATAGGAATTTTCATCAGAATAAAAAAATGTTTTGGAAGGGGGTGAAAAGGGTGCGAAAGGGAGAGTCTGGGAAGGACAAGCGAGTAAAAGCAGAGGATGGAAGGATGTTAATTGAGATGGATGCACTAAGGAAGAGATGGGAGGAGTATTTTGGAAGACTGTTAAATGTAGAGGAGGAAAGGGAGGCTGAGATTGTGGCAGATGGAAGAGTTCATGGAATCAATGTGTTGGGAGAGTTGAATGATTCTTTGATCACGAAGGAGGAAGTGCAGGAGGCAGTAAAGGTGATGAAAACAGGGAAAGCTGCAGGTATGGATAGGTGTGCTGTGGAACGCCTGAATGTTAGTGGAGCGACTGTTGTTGAGTGGTAAGGAAGATCGTTGAATGTGTGCTTTGTGCAAGGTATGGTGCCAATTGACTGGGCAAGTGTTTGTGTGGTTCCTTTGTATAAAGGTAAAGGTGACAAGTATGAATGTACTGGCTTTAGGGTTATAAATCTGTTGAGCGTTGTACAGTAGGTAAGGTGTATGGTAGAGTGTTAATTAAGAGAGTTTGAGAGGGTACAGAGGGAGAGAATGGTGATAAGCAGCGTGGCTTTAGGAGAGGGAGGAGATGCGTGGATCAGGTGTTTGCTGTGAGACAGGTGTGCAAAAAGCATTTAGCGAAAGGTAAGGATTTGTTTTGGTTGTTCATCGATTTAAAGAAATCGAATGATAGAATTGATAAGGGAGGCTTTTTGGATTGTTTTACGATTGTATGGACTTGATGGTAGGTTGCTAAAAGGAGTGAAAAGTTTTTATGTAAATAGTAGAGCATGTGTAAGAGTGGGAAATACTGTGAGTGATTGGTTTCCCGTGAGAGTGGGGCTGCGGCAGAGATATGTGATGTCGCCTTGGTTGTTAAATATTTATATGGACGGTGTTGTAAGGGAGGTGAATGCAACAGTGTTAGATGGAGGTTTGAGTCTGGTAGAGAGTGGAATCTGAATCAGCTGCTATTTGCGGATGACACTGCACTGGTAGCTGATTCAGAGGAGAGATCAAGGCAGTTGGCAGAGGAGTTTGGAAGGGTGTGTGAAAGGAAGAAATTGAGAGTAAATGAGAATAAGAGTAAAATGATGAAGTGTACGAGGTTGGTAGATGGTAGGAGGATGAAAATAGGCTTGAATGGTGAGTTGCCTGAGGAGGTAGAGTGTTTTAAGTATTTAGGATCACATGTTGCTGTGGATGGAAGAACAGACATAGAAGTGATGTTTAGAATGAATGCAGCAGGAAAGGTGACGGGAGGAGTGGAAAAAAGTGTTTAGATGTCGTTTGCATAGAATGGATGTAAAGAGAAGGCTGCATGAGGGTGTTGTGGTACTGACTGCGTTATATGGGACTGGAACGTGGAATATGGGTGTAGCAGAGAGGAAAAGTTTGAATGTAATGGAGATGAGGTGTCTGAGGAGTATGTGTGGAGTGACGCATATAAATCGAGTGAGAAATGATGAAGTGCGAAGGAGAATGGGAGTTGTGCGGGAAATGGCTGATCGAGTTGAGCAGAGGGTGTTGCGATGGTTTGGGCATATGGAGAGAATGGATGATGAGCGACTAGTGAAAAAGATAACTGGATCGGATGTGAGAGGTGTAAGGCTGAGACAAAGACCACAAATGGGATGGATGGACAGTGTGAAGAGAGCGTTAGATGCGAGAGGGATGGCTGTTGAGCAAGGAAGACTGGCTGCTCGTGATGAGAATGATTGGAGAGAAATTGTGAATGAATAAATGATGACACAGCCCTGAGGGGATATTCTCCCGCATTTGGTCTGATCAGCCGATCAGGTCAGGTGAGGGTAAGGAGATGGGTCCATTATGATGTGGCAGGGATAAACCAGCTCTGTTGTCGGGCCCTGCTGCGGATGTCACTGATTGCACTGCGCAGTTGGCCCTCGTGTGGAGTGGTGCGGTGAGGATATGTCCCTTCTCCCCTTGGGGCTAAGATGCGAATGAATATGTGTGTGTGTGTGTGTGTGTGTGTGTGTGTGTGTGTGTGTGTGTGTGTGTGTGTGAGTAAATTGGGGGTGAATCGTCCTTTCTCGGCTACCTTCCTTTGGGGGAAGCAGTCTAGGTATATAGACAGACAGATAGAACTGTGTGAGCGTTTGACCAACTATGAACCAAGTATTGGGGGAGTGACTCGTCCCCCCCGCCCCCATGCGGCCCATCCATGCTTGTAGTTGCATTTAAAGCCACCTGAACTTGGACCCAAGCCTGAATTATTGTTGAGAAGAAAATAGACACATGTAAATTATTTAGTAGTCTGATTAAACTAATTAACCCGGTGATGATATTTGGAGTTATGACCAGACCAGTAGCAGGAGTGCAAACAAATTTGTCTCAACCTCCACCCCTCCCTCGCCACCGTTCTATGGGTGAAGGAGGTCCAGGTCCAGGCGCCTTGATTACTCTGGTACTTGATTTTGCCCTACACTATTCTTCTGGCAGGACAGAAAGTAGGGTATTTTGTATTTTGTCTTCTAAATATTTATTTAAAAAGAAAAATTTAAAAAAATATATTTTGTCCTCTCGGAGAATTCCTTTTATGTAAAAAAAACAAAAAAACAAAAAACAAGTCTACTCTCCATTTTTTACCAACTCAGTTATTTTTTAACCAAATCAGAAACAAATATCTAGGGGGTGACCCCCACCTCCTCTGGTCGGGTTCCTGTCCCTTTTCTTATCAAGAAGGTAATTGATGGTTATGCTGTTAAAGTTGAACAGGCGAAAAATCTTGCTTGTCGGGACCGCCTTATCAACACAGTAGATTCCGCTCAGGTTAAAGACTTGCTGAAACTGCACGAGTTTCACTGCTACGATTCTGAGCCGAGGATCCCACACTCCACGAATTCCTGCAAGGGAGCTGTCACTTGTAGGGATCTCATGGTCATGGAATAGGACGATATCGTACGTGAACTTGTTGTGTAAGATGTCACTGATACCAGGTTCATAACCCGATTCATTAGGTTCACTGTCAGTGAAGGAGTAGAAGGACACCTAAAGTGGTTTAGGTAGGGAGGGGAAAAACAAAGGGTGACATCAGTGGGTAGGTGTGCTGGGGGGGAGGGGTGGGTAGGGAATGGGTAAGTGTGCGGTGAGGTGTGGTTAGTGCACTTCGATGAGTAGACAGATGGTCAGAGTTATTTAGGGAGATAGTTGGAGGTATGCTTGGCCAGGAGGTAGCATAGGACGAGGTTGTGCAGTGAGTGTGTAATAGAATATACGTATCCGAAAGTAAATGCAAGTCTTGATGATAGGAAACCAATAGTTTCAAGAGGGTAAGTTGGAAAGTAGGAGGCAGGAAGGAAAGCAAAGGATAGACAGGTAGACTATGAAATTGTGGAATGTTCGCAAGTGGGAGAAGAATGGTTGCGTGTGTGTGTGTGTGTGTGTGTGTGTGTGTGTGTGGGAAAGTTGGACTGAAAAAAAAAAAAGAAAGACGTAGATCGATGTGAAAAGAGAATCTGCAGTGGGATGGAAAGATGGCTATATATTAAGACTCTTTAGGAAGAGTTATGAAAATGCTATGAACAGAGTCGATCAAATCACTAGCGAAAGATATGGATATTATGGTATCTTCCGGAGAACGTTACTAAGTACAAGTAAAGGCAGTAACTAACCACTCTTACTTAGCACAGCCCATTTCCTCTTAACTCCTTCCATCCGAGTACTTATTTTATATATATTTTATTACTACCTTCCCGTGCAACAAAATAATGAATCAGCAGTCATTTATCGAATAGGCAGTTTTAATTGGAAAATAATAAGAATATTATCACCGTACAGGTTCATACACACCTAATTATCAGCAGTCCGGTCAAAAAATTTTGTTTAATATGACTGTTAATAAAAAATCAGATTTCAGGGTTAGAACTCTAAAGTTAGTGGACATTTCCCCTTCAGATCGTCAACATGCCTTGACAGACTTCTGTTTTGCATAAACATTGATTTAGAGTACAAAGTAAACATTTACACCGTAAGTCAATATTCATACAAAACAAAATTCTGCCACAGCGAGTTCTGCTAACTTAATCAAGTTTTCGCTCTGAATCCTGATTTTTTATTAACAGACAGATAAAAAATAAAGAAAATAACCATATGTGAGATACATAGGTGTGTATGAACCAATATGGTGATAAACATTGCATTTTCCAATTAAATGTGCCTATCCGGTAAATGCACGCCGATTCGGTATTTCGTCGCACCCCTTCCTTCAGGCAATTTCGCTCAGCTTAGGGGAAAAAATAAGATGGTGGCGGAGTAATGCATTTAAAATATAACCTTTTCATTGTAAATGGTCTCTCTAAAGCCTAACAATTTCTCTTGGTGGCAGCAAGAATGCACTAGAAACTGGAGTAACTGGATTTATGAAGTACTCCCTCTACTAGCAGATTTGTGTTTTTTTCTTCATTTCCTATTATGAATGGAGGACTCCTGTAATTTGTATCTTTTTTTCCCTTCCTCTGTTCATTATATTTAAAAAAAATTGGTCGTGTTTTCTTCTTCACTGACTCACTGTCGGGCTTTGTCTGTGGGAAGTTACTTGTGTTACTGTACAGCCAGTGTGGCATGAGAAATGCAAGGCTATGACGGAATCTGATGCCTCACTCACATTACGGAAGGGCGAACGACACGGCATTTTTTTTTTTCTTTTGTGTTCAGTGTCACTTTTCCCTTACAGATTATGAGAGTGAACAATGCATGACATTCATCTTCCACGCTTTACATCCACATCTGTCTACCTATAGCCAGACGCCACAATCCCGTAAGGGGTGGCCGTTTGTGTAGGCTATGAGTATATTGTTTTACGGGGAGGGACACTAACCCTCCGCCAACCCACTTGCTGACACCAAGAGAGCACGTATGGTTTGGTTATATGGTTACCACCCAGCGCTGTAAATGGTTTCCTAGCAAACAGGAAACCATTGGGCTTGTCACTCAGTGTAAAGTCATCTGAAAAGGAAAGAAGAGTAATAGAAAGTGACAGGAAAGGTGGGAGAAATAGGAAGAGAGGAGGGGAGATACAGAAAAAGAATGATAAAGGTGAAGGAAGAAGTAGGCAGCGCTACATCAAGTGGATGATGGTCGCCGTCACCCACCACTTTCTCTTTTCACATCGCTGTTTTTCTGGACACCGGCACTGTTACGTACCTCTAACAAAACATTGCGTCATGCCATCCTTGAACGACTGAAGGTGTTCCTCATCAGACTTCCTTACCATCTTTTCTGTTTGGTTTTCACACACTGAGGCAAGACATGCAAGTACCGTTAGTCCTCATTTTATGTTGTTCCCTTCAACACTTTGAAGCGAACTAACATCATTTTTAGTTTATTCTTGTTGCTGCCACATGACTTGATTCAACTATGGAAAAGGCTTCTTATACATTAAGGTTGTGTCTAACCCCTTCTGTGTGAAAAGTACAATAAACTTAAAGTCAGTGCCATAAACTGAATTTTAGTTCCATAAACTGAATTCAGAAAGTGACAGGAATAAAATGGGAGGGAAGGGATGGAAGGATGTGTATACAAACGAGGTGCAATGTAATGGGCTTAACTGATCGAATTTGGCAGCAGGTGTACCGGTATTTTTTTTATTTTTTCTGCCTTTCTTCCTTTCCTTTTTTCCCTCCATGCCATTTTCTCTTCTGATATCCACTGTTTTACACATTCTTTCATCTGTTGCTGGCTTAGCCACTGGACCTTTATGATACTACATCTCCGTCTCACACTGCCACAGGCTCCAACAGCAGTAGTCCATTAGGAAGGACGTTGCCCAGCGAGTTGTTCTTCCTATGGTCAGCCTTTAAGTGTATAGTACACAGGATCAAATTAGGCCTTGTAAATAAACACTGGATTTTTAAGTTCACCGTTTTTATTTTCCAAATAATTCCACTTAATGCATTCCAGCGTCACTTCACTATTCTCACGAGCACTGGAGCTATGCAAACTTAGCTGCAATAACACTTAATGCTTGACAACACGTCACTGTTTTAACACGTATCGATGATGCACAAACTTCAATAACACTTCACTGTTTTCAGAAGTACCGAAAATATACGAATGTAATAACACTTAACTGTTTCCACAAGTACCGAAAATAACCGAACTTCACTCACACTGTACTACACTCAAACTGAACTGAAAACCGACTCAACTTGCTCTAGTCTCTTCCCCACCTTATAGAACCTTCCTTGCTTCTCCAACATTCTAGAACGTGCTGGTCCTGTACCTGCCCCTAACAACAACACTTACCAATTCGAAGACATTTAAAACATGAAGAGAGTTTTCTTACATTATATAACACTGTAAATTATTTGGCATACAAACTTAAATTAAATGATAATTTAACAATCACATATATAAATATTATTGAGAAAAAGAGCATAATAATTGATGCATAACTTACGAAACAACTACGCTCACAAACAGCAGGCAAACTGGCAACTTTGACTCGCACCAGAACCTACAGTAAAATATCAGGAACATTGAGAAACGTCTAGACTACCTAACTAGCAAATCCCGCTTCCTAACACTACCCCCTCCCTAGTTTTTTGTCGTCCCGACAAAACTACACAGTTTACACAAACATAAACCTTAATCCTAATGAAACATCTAACTATACACAAAATAATCCTTCAACTTACCTGGTCTTCTTCTATGCCACTTCCGACGACGTCCTCGCTCCTCCACACAGTCCACTCCTCCAGGAAGGTCTTGGTCCTCTTCCCGATTTGCTCCTTCTCTTGGGGAACTGTCACCATCCTCTTGCAATTCAGCTCCTTGATCTTTCTCAGCATCCTCGGCTGCGGGAGAGCACGATTCCTTGGAGACGTCCCAGCTGCACTGTCCTGGCCCATGGTACTGCCACAGACGATTCATGTGTACTACCTTTGGGCGAGACTTCCTGCCTCCCCGAATCCGATACGTTACGTCTGATAGGCGGTTCAACATAGTGTAAGGCCCATCCCATAGGCTCTGCAGCTTCAGTGACTGTCTCAATCGGTAGAGACGTGGCCTGCCGTTCTAACGGACCCAGGTTCAAATCCCCGCTGGGGCAGGGAACAGTTTAAGGATTTGAATTTCATTAAATCAAGCTTTACTGATCTACCAGAAGACCCGCCGACATGTCGTAAAAATACCCCCGCTAATACCAACACACCAGTCCTGTATGAGACAGCCCTAGCATGTATTCAGTATGGACGGTGGGTGTTAGCGCCGAAGTGGTGACATGTGGAGGTGTATGGTATGTAGGAGGACTGTTGGGCCTTGATAGCAGGCTGTGAAGCCTATGCCCAGAGTCGAACACATAAAAAAAAAAAAAAAAAAAAAAAAAAACTTGGTCACCATCCTTGAAGCTCATCTCACTTGCCTTGACATCATACTTGCACTTCATCACCTCTACTGAAAACTTGAGGGCTCCTTGCACTTGATGATGTACCTCAGCCAGCCTTTCCTGAAGATGCTTCGCATAGCTGGAGGTGTCTGTAGGCAGCTCTTCACTAGGTGGTCTTCCCATTAACTAATCAACGGGTAAGCGTAACTTGTTGCCCCAAATCAGTTTTGCAGGGGTGTAGCCCGTAGACTCATGAGATACCGACCGATATGCCATCAGCAACGCAAGTAATTTCTGGTCCCATTCTGTTTGTTCATCTATGCAATACTTGGCCAGTTCTTGTCCTGGGGTCTAATTGAATTTCTCCACCATTCCATCTGACTGTGGCCTCAGTGGGGTCGTCCTGGTCTTTTTGATCCCCAATAACTTGTAGCACTCATGGAACACAGACTCGAAGTTTCTACCCTGGTCTGAATGTAACTCTTGTGGCATCCCAAAACGACAGAAAAACTGATCAACCAACACCTGAGTAACAGTCGCAGCCTCTTGATCAGGGATAGAATAGGTTTCTGGCCACTTTGTGAAGTAGTCCATGGCGATACATATACAGTATACCGGTTTCTTCTTTCAGTCAGTGGCAGAGATCCAGCAATGTTCACTGCGACTCTTTCCATCGGTGCACCAGTTTGGTACAGCTGAAGAGGGGCGCAAACATGTTTCTTGGGTCCCTTCTTGACACAACACACATCATAGGCCCGACATCACTCTTCAACATCCTGGCGCATGCCAATCCGGTATAATCTCTGTTGCAGCTGCAAGTAACTCAAACTGTACTGAAAACAGACTAAACTTGCTCTAGTCTCTTCCCCACCTTATATAACTTTCCTTGCTTCTCCAACATTCTAGAACGTGCTGGTCCTGTACTTGCCCCTAGCAACAAAAGTTACCAATTCAGAGACATCCAAAACATGAAAAGAGTTTTCCTACATTATGTACTGTAACGCTGTAAATTATTTAGCATACATACTTAAATTACATAATTTAACAATCACATAAGCAAAACATTATTGAGAAAATGAGCATAAAAATTAATGCATAAGTTACGAAACAACTACGCTCACAAACAGCAGGCAAACTGGCGACTCTGACTCGTACCAGAACCTACGATAAAATACCAGAAACACTGAGAAACGTCTAGGCTACCTAACTAGCAAATCCCGCTTCTTAACAATATTATTTTTACAAAACCCTTTCCATTTCCAGATATTATTTATCAGGTAAGGTGAGATATTTCAAACTGCAGTCATCTTCCATTAACCCTTTGGTGAATATATTGCCATCCTGAGTTGAATAAAATCATCATCCATATATGAAACGCAAATCACATCCACTTCGGTCAGTCCTCTGCCATTAAACTACCCTCCCTTCAAGTTCATATGACTCCAGTGGTCGTATGCCTAAACAATAATTGCCGCATTCCACATTTGTGTGATCGGAACACCTTAGAAATGGATTCTCGTAATGCTTGGTCAAAAATGTGAAGTAGGATGAGATGCAAATGCATGACGATACGAGAGGAGTGGTTGTATGGTATATCGTTATATCATTTGCATCTATAAATGATTGTGAAGGACCTTCTTACGCCTCACATTTTCCTCAGTATTTATGGTACTCAAAGTTCGCATAAATATGGCATCCCACAAGTGTGGGTTCCACATTTTGCTTAAGTATATCAGTTATCCTCGAGATCTGCACAAGGTATCCACATGCTTGTTTAAACATACGGCTATAAATCATATACCACTCCACTGCGTCCCTCCAGCTTAACCTTGGTCTTCCAATCCCTCCTTCGTTGTCCCTCCATCTCTCTTCTCACTCACGCACTCTCCTCGTCATTCTCTCTGTGTAATTAAACAGTTTAGAGTAATGCTGCTCACACTTTCTAGCACATCTACATAAGCGTAGCACCCGTCTGGCAGCAAACTCTTATCCCTTTTCTGTCCAACTCTCTAATGCAAGAGTTAACCGTTACTCCCAGTCTTTCATTTATGCAACAGGTCAGCTCTGGAACTGTCTCCCTCTGTCTGTATTTCCTGCTGCCTATGATCTCCAGTCTTTCAAACGCAGTGTGTCCAGGCATCTCAAAATGATCGGATCTTGAATTTGGCTCTCTATTGTATTTTGTTTTTCTCTTTGAGGGAACTGTTACTGCGGGCTCATGGCCTTTGGTTCCTTCTTCCTCGCATTAAAAAAAAAAAAAAAAAAAAAGAGCACGACAGTGCTTCTGAATTTCCAGTTTCTTTTTGTCTCTCCATCTAACTACAGCTTCCCTCAGAACTCATTTCCACCTCCCTCACTCTTGATTTGTGTTCTTCCAGCAAGTCCAAGCTTCACTTCCACATTTTTGCACGGACTGGCATACATCTGCTTCTTTACTTCCATACGCACCTCCTTACTTCTTATCACCGCCCTCACTGTCGCTGCAACCTGCCTTTCCTGCTGTACATTTTCTCACCTCATACCCATCGCACTACCTGCATATTTGAATGTGCCTGCTTTCTTCGTTTTCTGGCAGTCCAGTCTTATTTCATAATGCGGGACTTCATTTCTCATTTAAAACACACACACACACACACACACACACACACACACACACACACACACACACACACACACACACACACACATACACACACACACACACACACACACACATACACAATTCTATTCTTTGCTACATTCATCTTTAAATTTTGTTCTTTATGATGGTCTACTTGAACAAGAGTGTGGAGGCTGTGAGTCGCACTTGACACCAGCTGATATGCTGAAATAAACTGGAATCCACATTTGTAGGATGACACACTGCCGATCTTTAAACAGGCGAAGTGCAAGATTGTCCTTCGCAATTTTTCTCAGTTATAGATAATTTATTACTAAACTATATGCCACTCTCCTTCCACCGTCAGACTTTGTAATGTCACCCCAGCACACAACTGCAACTAAGCAACTGTCGAACCGACTTCTGGAGCGGGTCGATACCACAAATGAGAAGTGCCGCAGTTCTTGTTTATGCATACAACAGTTACACACACTTCTAAACTCCCTTCACACAGTAGAGCAGTATCATCACCAGACAACAGTACAGTAAATTTCCATATCCTACCCTCAGTTCTTACTTCCTTGTTCTTCCCTCACCAGTATCTATCTATCTATCTATCTATCTATCTATCTATCTATATATATATATATATATATATATATATATATATATATATATGAGCCTCTATCTATCTATCTATCTATCTATCTATATATATATATATGAGCCTCTATCTATCTATCTATCTATCTATCTATATATATATATATATGAGCCTCTGTGGTACAGTGGTAGAGTGGGCCAGGGTAATAAACTTTGGGAGTGTTCACCCAGCCACATACTACTTTGGCGGACACAAAGGGTGCTGTGGTTGAACCAGTGTCGCTTACTATAAAGTATGCTTGCACCCAGTCGGTTTCCGTGGGCCGACTACACTTGGTTCACAGACTACACACACATCCAAAGCCACAACAACACTACCAGTACACTTACAAGTTCTTCTCACCCTACATACAGTCTCTACCAGACAGCCTAAGCCACTTGGTAGAGATACATTGGCTGTACCGTCCCGACTTCGGTCGGGATAGGCCGGTCCTGCAGTGGATACTCAAACGGCTGATGATGATATATATATATATATATATATATATATATATATATATATATATATATATATATATATATATATAGGGTGAAGTTAATGAGGGCTTCCTGGATATATATATATATATATATATATATATATATATATATATATATATATATATATATATATATAGGGTGAAGTTAATGAGGGCTTCCTGGATATATATATATATATATATATATATATATATATATATATATATAGGGTGAAGTTAATGGGGGCTTCCTGGAGGCAAGGGGGTGGGAATAAGGTGACTCGAGTGCCGGAAGGAGCAATAACTTTGCATCAAAATTAATGGGGGCTAAAGGGTGGCTGAGAGGATTTTGGGGGGGTCTTAAACCCCCCAAATCCCAGACCCCCTTCGCGCCGCCACTGGGAGAAGAGGAAGGAGAATATTCAGTATACTTGCAATGCCAAATATGTTCCAGACCTCATCCGCTGATTTATCTAGAGTCAGTACGATCAGTCTTTCATTCAACTCCCCCGACGCCACATCTTCTGAATGGAATATATGACAAAAGAATCAGCAGGTAAATCTGTTCCTGTTCAGACACGACACTTCTACGGCACGCACCTCCTGCATTCTTTCTCAGTCACTGCATCATTCCACTTTGATCGCAGTCTTACCCTCGATTCTGTAGAGAATGATTTTAACACGATGACAGTTATTTTTAAATCATATTCTGGCAATCGCTAAAGAATTATTTTCTGCTTAAAAGTGATTTTCGTACCGGCGTCACATATACAACTGATCAACATTCCCACAAAGAGCTTCTGCTGTCTATAACAAATCCATCTGGTATAAGCAGGAGCAAAATAAACGTTACGTTTTCCGGCTGAAGAACTAGGTGATACGAGGAACTTTGGACCCAGTTTTTTATTATTTCTCGGATTACCTCTCCTTCCCGTGGCGCTAGGAGGGAAGCTGAGTTCCTTTGTGCCTCACTCATGGCCGAGTCTTCCCCACCAACATGACGTGTGACCTGACACGGCTGCCCCCTTCATTTACCGTACGCATGAAACGGATGCCTTGGACCAAAACTCACAAGCAAACTCTCATTGAAACTTGTGATTATGTCCGACTCGTAAGTCTGAGTAGCTTTTGCATGAAGAGCTGGACTCACTGTGAAGGATCTGCAACATCCTTTGATACCCAAATACATAAGAAAAAAAAAAAATGGTTACGGCGGGGAATGGGATCGTCTATTTATGTATCTATAGCCAGACGCCTGAATCCCGTAAGGGGTGGCCACAAACAAATCGCCTCCATGTCACCTTGTTTCCTGCCATTTCGCTGCCCTTCCCCCAACTTATACCACCCTCTCTCATATACCTCTCTACTCCATCCCTCCATCTCATCCTCGGTCTCCCCCTCCCTCTCCCCCTCTCCACATCACTCAAGGACACTCAGTTCAGAGCCGGTATTTTCTTCAGCTCAGGAGGCTCCGTATCAGTCCTTCTATACCTGTTTACTTTCACTGACTTTTCATGGCAAAAAGAAAGTGTGAACTAACATGGGCAAGCATAAATGTCCCTTGCAGGCCACAGATCAGCTGAATCGTTTTTCAAAGTAATGCTGAACAAAAAAGACAAAAAAAAAAAAAAAAAAAAAAAAATCAAGATCTTTTCACTGAGGCATTCTTAAACACATTGCTTTTAAAAGATGGATTATATTATGGAGATGTCTTCTTCTGTCTGTACTTCCTACTATGTATGACTTCCAGTCTTTTAAACGTAGTGTGTCCAGGCATCTCAAAATGAACGGATCTTGAATTTGGCTCTCTGTTATCTTGTTTTTTATATTCTCTTGCGGGCTTCTAGTCCTGATTGCTTCTTCCTTGCGTTAAAAAACTGGGAAAGACCAGCTCAAGAAGATAGTTAGAGAGTTAGGGAGGAGGAAGAGGCGAGGACCAGGCAGGAGGCAGGGAGTGAGAAGGAAGGAAGGACGCTTAAGGCATGAGAAAAGAATGGAGAGGGAGAAAACGTAGAGATGAAACAAGAGGAGGAGTAAAAATAGAAAAATAAACTAGATAGGGAGACAAGAAGAGGAAAAGAGACAGGAAGAGAGTAGGATAAAGGGAAGGCGTGGGTAAGAGGGAGGGGAAGCAATGGCAAAATGATCCAAGGGCGGTGTTTTCGTGCAACTAGGAAGCTTACAAACAAGTCTTCCTAAGCGATTTATTTTAATTATTACATCTTGCCATCCTCGTCTGTGTCACTTCAACCATTCTACTGCCACCATACTGTGAACAAAAGAAAAATTACAAAACGGCATTATCCAGCCATATCGAAACAAAAAATTAAGGAATAGGTGCTAGGGAGCTTTCTTACTCGAAGAGAATACAGGTCTGTTTGTTAACTTGGTGGAAGTGTTGATGATCAGGCAAGGTGGTAACTTTTGTCTTTGTAATAGGTAAACAATCAAGGACACATGAGAAGGGCAACTTAAACAGTTTCATCCGATTTCCACCGAACTTTGTGGAAGGACACAGGGAAATTCAGGGATAAAGGGATTTTATTTTGATCCGATCTAGACTAGACTGGGTGGAAGGGTTAAGAATCAGGCAAGAATGATGTAAATCAATTTTGAAAGCAGTCGGTGGACGGAGAAGGTCGCTGGGTAAAGTTAAGTATCCGGCCCTTAGACCAGTTGATGGGCGCGGGTACTGTACTGGCTTGAGTGCTCCTTGTGATGTGAAAATAAGTCTTTCTATTTCTTATACAGTCGAGCAGCTTAAAGGGCCATAAGGTCTGTGTAATCCACCTCTCTCTCTCTCTCTCTCTATGTATGTATGTAAGTGTGTGTGTGTGTGTGTGTGTGTGTGTGTGTGTGTGTGTGTGTGTGTGTGTGTGTGTGTGTGTGTGTGTGTGTGTGTGTGTGATGGAGATTATACTACAGTGACACAAAGACTTTCTTAAGATCACAGCACCATAGTGAGTAATTTCATATCCTCAAAAAATTTCTCTACCATTGCTCTTCTTTCCCTTCCACCCAGAGTTATCGGCCCCGTAAAATATAATCTGATGTGCAGGACGAATGTTAGGTGGGGTGGTTGGGTTCACACACACACACACACACACACACACACACACACACACACACACACACACACACACACACACACACACACACACACACACACACACACACACACACACTTACATACAGGTGAGATGTATCATATAAGCAGGTATGGTGGAAGCAGCATCCTTTGAAATATCTGTGGCAGGTGTTGTAAAGCGGAAGAAGTTCTGATGTAAGATGAGGCTGTACACAAGAACGTCAGAATCATTATGTACACAGCGTAACTGACCTTGTGACATTAACCGACTTAGGGATGGAGAGTAAGAGACTAACTAGGAGAGTGTATGTGAATGAGGTGGAGGGGGAGAGAGAGAGGGAAAGGGAGACCTAGGATGGGATGGAGGGATGGAGTGGAGAGGTATATGAGAGAATGAGGTGGAAGCTGGGATGAGGGTAGCGAATTGGCAGAGGACAGGGCGATATGGAGGCGATTTGTTTGTGGCCACTCCTTACGGGATTAAGGATTCTGGCTATAGACAGATAAATAGAAATATGTCACGTAAGAGGTCACTCATATATCTGATGTCAAAAAACTACCAGAAATAATTACCCACGACTACAGGAAAGGATAGCCACGGTAGTTTAGTGGTAAGAGTTGTCGTTTCCCGATTTGCATGTGCCATGGGATCGAATGTTCGAAAGTATATAAGAAGAGAACATGCAGAATATTTGCTGGTAATATGTCTTTTTCCATGGCTGGATATTTCTGTGCCTTGTCTATACATACCCATAAAAAGTGGTTACTTCATCTTCCGCATGCACAACTTTCACTACAGGCACCATTTCCTCAGTTCTACTTCGTCCATTTTATTGGAAGGGACTCTTCTGGCAATCGCTTTTCCTCTGAGCAGAAAGTCCTGTTCCACAATTAGCTTATTTATGAACTACTGCAAATAGAAAAACATGCCTCATAACACCAAATATAGGCACACATAGTAGCAATAATTACAGCAGTCAGGAATAAGAAGCACTCGGAGTGACACCCTCGATACGAGCATCGGCACCTGTGGTTTTGGAATATGGTAAAGAATGCTGAAAATTAATCATGTAGACATGGTAAACTGAAACATTTTCCTCATTTCTGATCCACTGCATTGTTAATAATGTGATTCGTCAGCATGCTTCAGAACTTACGAATAATACACTTGGAAACGATAGGTATTCACAGGTCCTGTGTTACAACCTTTGAAACCTACCCTGTGCCTTTGAGCTTGAAGTCTTCCTTTCAAAACCGATTAACCATAACCTTCCCACCTTCAACCTGTCCGGTAGGTCTGTTTCAGATCGGATCAAAAGTGCCTAAGCTGGCCTTACCATGTCACCTGGATGACTTACCTATTGTTTTGGAAATAAAATAATTTCACCATCGGATAACCTTAACTCGAATGAGACGTATCTGAGTAAAAAAGACCGAAAATTTGAACTTGCCCTGAGACCTTTATCTCTGACCAAATGCCCTCAAAACTGAATCATTTCACCATTTCATTTCCCTCAACCCTTCCACCAAGTTTGGTCAAAATCGAATTAAAACTGCTTGAGTTGATCTTGTCCTTGTCCTATGCCCTTTTTTGGACAAAAATTATTTGTTTCTCTGATGATCGGCAGTTTTTATGACAAATTTGGTCTAATCCAACCGATATTTCCCCCCAGCCGTGTTAGCAGACAGACATGCAGAAGGACAGACAGACAAACGGAATTAAATAAGTGGATCCCTCTCATTTCCGCACCCGTGTAAATATTAATGTTTACATGCACGTCAGGTGATTACGTATAAACAGGTTACTGCTGGTGGAAATTATGTGTGATGCATCTTAGGCTGTCACATTTAAACGACTATTAACCCGCTATTCCAAGAAGAGAAATATCACTGCAGTCTGAAAACCATAAATGTTAGTTCTTTAATAGGTTCCCGGCACACACACACACACACACACACACACACACACACACACACACACACACGGTTAATCTGGGATATCACACTGATACGTACACACACGTACTATAGCCACAGATACACGAACCCCTTGAAGGAATAAAACTATGTTTGCACGTGCACAGCTCATGCATTCATACATAGGCTATGCGGACGGGTGCATGTCCCTGTTACACACTCGGGCACTGGCATGCGTTCTTGCCTCCCTCCTCCCCAAATACACTAGAGCACACACTCTAATCTGACATTTTATTTATACTCCTTTTCCCCTAACTTGGCAGAGAGTCTTGTCATACTGATGCTTCTTTCCCAGAGATCAGTGTCAGCATAAGCCAATACTATGTCTACATACAATCTACTTAACCCCAACACATCAGGGGTTTTCCAATGCCGCAGGCTCTTCCCTACAGGGGATTTCATGATTTTGGAAGAAATACCCTTACTGTACTTCAAACCCTATTATCTGCCAAACTATAACAGCTAGAGAAAAAGGTAACGATACACAAGACTCATCAACTCTTCCTCTTTCAAATGAAAGTATTTCCACGACTCCAGGTGGTCTCGTCGAGGAGTAAGGATAAGTTAAAGTTCAAAGGGTGGCGGGAAGTCGCTTTTGGCTACACACGGCAACCAGCATTCCTCCACACCCAAAATCATAACGGCTATGCACGTCAAGCAGCATGTAAGGGTTAACACATATGGTTAATACGCCATATTCTAAGGTTAATGTCCCGTTACACCTCAGCTCTCTTGAAGAACGGACAGTAACGTTAGGCCAAGATAAAGTGGACAGTAGTGATGTGTTGGATATCACGTCAGACATATCCAGTTGCAGATGAGGATGCGAACTTCAGACTTTTGCATATTGCGAAGGCAGATGCGGATTATAAACACATATAATTCACTGGCATGGATGCAGATGGAAATACATATTCAGATTTCACATCCTCGCGGATGAAAATGCGGATTTTTTTTTTTCTTTTTAATAATGAAACTAAGAAATTTTATTTCACCTATTGGTAGTAACTCCTACTGGCAGTATATGACTAACTTTTAAAAATCTGTGTTTAAGCAACAGTATTACAAACATCCTCTTGTTTAACTGTATGCTAACAACACATATTTGCATTTTTGTTCCCATTGGTAAGACGAATTTTCGCCACACAGCCAGGTACAAGTTGTGTGGTACCATGATAAGAGACGTGGACCATCTCATCGTGCATTCGACCTGCCACTTTCCCCAGCCTCCACCCTTTGTGAAGTAGTCAACTAAAGATTATGTAAACTCGAGAACTGTATCTGAGGGAGACCCGACTAATGATGTCGCATATTCCAGTTTTAGTGAAAAAAAAAAAAAAAATGTAAAGCAACATAATTTCATACATCCACACATCCGTAACATCCTCTTGCCGAAAGTGCACATGTGAATGCAGATATGGATAACGTATGTGAGGATGTGGATGCAGATATGGATGACGTATGTGTGGATGTGGATGCAGATATGGATGATGTATGTGAGGATGTGGATTCAGATATGGATGAAATATGTGTGGATGTGGATGCAGATGTGGATGACATATGTGATGGTGTAGATGCAGATGTGGATGACGTATGTGCGGATGTGGATGCAGATATGGATGACGTATGTGAGGGTGTGGATGCAGATGTGGATGACGTATGTGCTGATGCAGGTGCAAATGCAGATGCATATTTCAGTGGAACTGCTGGTGCGGAAGCGGATGTAGATTTTTATTTTAATGCAAATGCTCCCCTGATGCGGATGTGGATGTCACATACATCTCTAGTGGACAGGGTATAACTGTTTTTCATGGGAGAGGGAGGATGGTCACAGGAGAACAGTGAATGGACGGACCGTTGGTCTGGTACAAGGGAAGAATCAAAACATGTAATGACCAAACAAAACTCAATGTGCGCATACCTCTTCCAGAACCTAAACCAGACAACTCTTCCTTGGGCCATGACCCACATATCCACAAAATTTTATTGAAATCCACCAATAACTCTTTGAGATATACTGTGAACCAACGGACAGACACACTGGGGTAAATACATTACCTCCTCCAACTCAGTTGGTGGAGGTAAAGGCAGTTCCAAAGTTGGCCTCTTTCATACATGAGTGCCTGAGAGTATGGGTTGCCTCTCGCCTTAAAGAGCTGGACAGAAAAGGAGTAAAAGTGCGCTGCCAGACGGATGCTATGCATCCACCGCAATGAGGAGGGATGCAAGCATAAAATTCTAAAGAGTAGGGGCCGTTGATGTAGTGACGGTAAGGAGACGAGATGAAAAGCTTTGGCAAAAAAAAAAAAAAAAAAAAAAAAAGAGGTTGAAGGTAGTTAGTGAGAGATGATGAGATTTCACCTTGTTTAGAAGAGTTGTGTGTGAGAAGACCCTCCCCCACCACACACACACACACACACACACACACACACACACACACACACACACACACACACACACACACACACACACAAGAAAAAAGAGATTTGTTGTGGAATAGATACAGAAGACACAATAGTGAAAGGGCATATAATAATTACAAACAAGCAAGAAACGATTATACAAGAATAAGGAGGGAAGCCCAAAAACAGTTTGAGGAGGATATCATAAAATAAAAGTAGTGATCAACCGAAGCTATTTTACAGCTACATCAGATGCAAAACCAAAGTAAAAGATCAAATACAATCCATTACGGACGAGGGAATCACCTATACACAAGAGAAGGATATTTGTGAAGCACTAAACAAGAAATTCCAATCAGAGTTTACAGAGGAGAAAAATTTTGAGAGGGATTATGTGGAACATGCATGCCCACACATACTACCAGATATACAAACATCAGAAAAAGTAATACAGGAGGAGCTAAGAAAATTAGACAAAGGAAAAGCAAATGGTCCTGATGAAATTTCATGTTGGGTACTACGTGAATGTGCAAAGGAGTTAAGTAAACCATTATTTTTAATTTTCAAGAAATCCTTGAGTCAAGGTAAACTAGCCTACCTGATATTTGGAAGAAAGCAAACATTGTTCCCTTATTCAAGAAAGGGAATAGACAAAATCCACTCAACTACCGACCAGTATCACTAACCAGTGTTGTAAGCAAGGTATTAGAAAAGCTTATAAGGAAAGCTTGGGTAAATCATCTAGAAGAACACAATATGATAACAGAAAGACAGTTTGGTTTCAGAAAAGGAAAATCATGTGTTACAAATCTGTTGAGCTACTATGACAGAGTAACAGACACATTACAGGAAAGAGAAGGATGGGTGGACAGTATCTATTTAGATTTCAAGAAAGCATTTGACACAGTACCACACCAAAGACTTTTATGGAAACTGTACCATCAAGGAGGAATTCGAGGCAAACTGTATTGTTGGATGCAAGATTTTCTCATAAGAAGAGAAATGAGAACAGTCCTAAGGGGAAATGATCATGGAAAGAAATGACTAGTGGAGTACCACAGGGCTCAGTGCTGGCACCAATCATGTTTTTAGTGTATATAAATGATATAGGCAATAACACTGGAAATGAAAGCTATTTAAATATGTTTGCAGATGATGCAAAAATACAAAGGAGAATTACTAACACAGACTCTTGTAAAGAGCTACAAGAAGAATTAAATAAACTTCATGAATGGAGTAATACATGGCAAATGGAATTCAATGTGGACAAATGTCATGTAATCAAGTTTGGTACAAGTGGAAAAAGACCTGATTGGGATTATACATTAGGAAATGAAACCCTACACACATCAGAAAGAGAGAAAGACCTAGGTGTGATTATCAATAACAGACTATCTCCGGCTGATCACATCAGTGAGAAGGCACAGAACATGTATACACTGCTTGCAAATATGAGAATAGCATTCACATACATAAATGAAGATATGCAAAGAAAGATAATAACATCATTCATCAGACCAACCCTGGAGTATGCATCAGTAGTCTGGAGTCCTCATCTCAAAAAATACATAGACAAGATTGAAAAAGTTCAAAGGGCCACTACAAGATGGGTACCAAGCTTAAGGGATCTAAACTATGAAGAAAGACTAAATAAACTGAATCAACCAACACTACAGGAGAGAAGGAAAAGAGGTAACATGATTATGTTATATAAATGCATATCAGGGAAAGAGAAAATAGACATAAATGATTTCTTAACCTATGGGTAATCATCAGCAAGAGGACACTGCAAAAAACTGCATAAGAAGAGAGGTGATAAAGACGTAAGGAAATTTAGTTTCCCAAATAGAGCAATTGATCAGTGGAATGCATTACCGAATGAAATAGTGTGTGCCAAAACAATTTACAATTTTAAGGATATGTACGATAAATATGGTTTAAAACACGGAACAGTACGAGCTTGATTTATTCTTGTAAAGATACAATTAGGTAAGAACAATTAGGTAAGAACACACACACACATGCGAACTGTATTTCATATAGGAGCGAATTAATGTCCCTGTAGAGTCAAGAGCCATACAGGGGTAAAGAAAGAAACACTAAAGATAACTGACGAGATAATAAAGGACTGAGCTGTGTGTTGATCACCATGTCAGAAAATAATCCCAATACTGATGAAGCAAATGCTGTTATGGAGGCTGAGAGAAGCAGGTGGAAATGTGAAGAATGGAATAATCAACACAGGAGTGGATAGGGCTAGGTGCGTAGTTCAGATTATTACTGAACAGAAGGAAAAGAGTTGGCAAAAGGACAGAACTTTGAAAAACATCACTAATGACAGCTTTGGAAGAAGAACAGTGGCCATTTACAGTAGCTGTTAACCAAGCAGAAAGAAGCTTGACATTAATACAGAGACGAAAGGACAGGAACTGTGAAATGGAAGTCTGGAAATTAAAGACTTTTGCCAGACTTGGTAAGAAGCCTTTGCGATGTGAAGTGCAATAACAAAGATTTTGTCAAAGTCCTAAAAGGAGGATTACCAAAATCCAGAAATGAAGAAATGGAGATCGCCATTGAAGAGTCCATGGCAGAACTCATATATTAGCAGTCAGAGAGAATGTTATATGCGGAAAGATGTTTCAGAAGCTTACTGTTAAAGACAAATAAGTGGCTTCAAAAATACAATGTATTAAAGCAATGGAGAAGTAATTATTGGGTCGGGATCGGTCTCCTTTCTTAGGGACAGACTGAAAGAACAAACTTTCAGCAAGAAGGAATTGCACAAGTCGACAGACAAAGGCGAAAGAGTTTACCTAAGCCTGGTATCAGCACAATTTTTGAAAACAACATGCGACACCCCATCATGGTCGAATGTCTTGTATTTATTGAGACCAGTGAAGGCGAAAACGCATTCTTCGAAGAAATTTCAGGGATGGGTATAAAGAAGTCAGAGGTGAAGGATCTGGGGGGATAGCAAAGGAATTGTCCAAAGTGGAAGTGGAGACAGTTTGAGAAACGAGCGCTACCTTATTAGTAGAAGAAACAGCAAAAGAGCCATCTGGCAAAATACCAGAAGGAACAGAAAAAATTCAAATCGTAGAGCTCAGCATTTGGAACAAATGCTGTTGGTTTTAGCAAGACAAGAACAGACATAGCAAGGTTCCAGGCAGAAGTGTATTAACATCGAGATTCAGGGATGAGTTAGCATCAGTACATTTTGTAAGCCGCCTCACTGTTGTGCACAGCTGTCTACAGTATTTAGCGTAGCTAAATCAAGATTTGTTTTTCCTTAATCAGAGGGTAATAAAAAGGAATAGCGCCCTGCCAGATAAGTAATAATCATCCCATGAAAAATAAGAGAAGTATATCAGCATTACTTCCACCTCTACTCCCATCACAATTGTCACTTCATCTGCCACCACTGCTACCACAAGTGCTACCCCATCTGCTGCCACCATTATTTCTACCACAACTAACGCCACTACTGCCACTACTACTTCCCCTTCTTCCACTATGGCTGTTCCTCTTACTGCAATACTACTGCCTCTGCTGTCATCACAAGAGCCACATCTTGTCACCACCACCACTGAGACTTATAACACCGATGCCACTGCCACCACTACCACCAACACTGTCACAGCCGCCACCACTGTCGCTACCACCAACACTGCCACTGCCACTGCCACCACCACTGTCCATCATCACCGCTGCCACTCATCACTATTGTCATTGCCACCAACACTGCCACTACCACGAGTACCGTCACTGACACCACTACTGTCTATACCATCACCATTGTCATTGCCACCAACGCTGTCACTGCCACCAACACTGCCGCTACCACCAATACCGTCATTGCCACCACTACTGTCCCTACCATCACCACTGTCAGTGCCATCACCACTGCCACCACCACTGCCACTGTCACCAGTACTGTCACTGTCACCAGTGCTGTCACTGTCACCACCACTGCCACTGCCATAACCACTGCCATTACCATCACCGCTGTCCCTGTCATGAACACTGCCACTGCCACCAGCTCTGCCACTGTCACCATTACTGTCACTGCCATTAGCACATTCACTGCTACCACCATTTTCACTGTCATCACCACTGCCACCACTGTTGTCCTCACCACTGCAACTCTCCATCTATACTGTTGTCACCATCACTATCACCACCACATTATCACCACGACTGCAAGTCTCCACAATTACCACTATCACCACCACTACAACTGTCTTCATCACTACCACTATCACCATCACTATCATAACCACTGCAACTGTCTCCATCACCACCACTATCACCACCACTACAACTGTCTTCATCACTACCACTATCACCACCACTATCATAACCACTGCAACTGTCTCCATCACCACCACTATCACCACCACTGCAGTTGTTTCCATCACTACCACTGCAACTGTCTCCATCACCACCACTAGCACCACCACTGTCACCACCAGTACCACCACTACTGCAACTGTCTCCATCACCACCACTATCACCACCACTGCAGCTGTCTCCATCACCGCCACTATCACCACCACTGCAGCTGTCTCCATCACCGCCACTATCACCACCACTGCGGCTGTCTCCATCACCGCCACTATCACCACCACTGCAGCTGTCTCCATCACCGCCACTATCACCACCACTGCAACTATCTCCATCATTACCACTATCACCACCACTGCAACTGTCTCCATCACCACCACTATCACCACCACTGCAACTATCACCATCACTATCGCTATCACCACCACCACTGCAACTGTCACCATCACCACCACTATCACCACCACTGTAACTGTCACAATCACTACCATTGTCACCACCACTATCACTACCACTGCAACTGTCACCATCACCACCACTATCACCACCACTGCAACTGTAACCATCACTACCATTGTCACCACCACTGCAACTATCACCATCACTACCATTGTCACCACCACTGCAACTGTAACCATCACCACCACTATCACCACCACTGCAACTATCACCTTCACTACCATTGTCACCACCGCTGCAACTTTCACCATCACCACCACTATCACCACCACTGCAACTGTCTCCATCACTACCATTGTCACCACCACTGTCACTACCACTGCAACTGTCACCACCACTACCATTGCCACCACCATTATCACCACCACAACAGCTGTCTCCATCATTACCATTGCCACCATGGACCACTATCACCACCACTGCTGTCGCCATCACCATCACTATCACCACCACTGTTACTGTTATTGTCACCACCACTGTCACCAGCACCACACCGGTCATCACAGCCGTCAACACCACTATTGCTATAACCCACTGAGTCTGCTTCACGGCTTTACTGACAAATGAGAGGACTTTCTTAGGTTAGGTTTGTCATTACCGTCGCTCTTCCCTTCTTTGATTCTAGTTCTCATCTAACAACAAAGTCTCTCTCTCTCTCTCTCTCTCTCTCTCTCTCTCTCTCTCTCTCTCTCTCTCTCTCTCTCTCTCTCTCTCTCTCTCTCTCTCTCTCATTTAACAAAATAAGCTGAAACAAAAAAATGGTACCAAAATTATTAGAAAATCATCATTATCCTTGTGTGTGTGTGTGTGTGTGTGTGTGTGTGTAATTCACCGGGTCGGTCAGGATCACTTGATGGTCGTGATCGTCAGCTTTTTACCCTCCCGGAAGGGAGCTGAGAGCTCATATAGTCCGATCTAAGGGCAAGGCTGTGACCTTCACACACGCACACACCCGTCCCCTTGCTCAAGGGGGACAGTAACCACCCACTTCGTCAGTGAAACTTTTCGCAACCTGAGCGAGGCGCGAACTCCCGTCCACCAGTTGGCAAGCGAGAGCGTTACCACTGCACCAGCGAGCGGTGTGTGTGTGTGTGTGTGTGTGTGTGTGTGTGTGTGTGTGTGTGTGTGTGTGCATTGAATATCGTATGGTTAACCTGCAGTACATAATAATCATAGAATTCCCGTACTATGGCAACCAGTGAGGTATAAAGTGCAGTGGGTGATGTACTCATAAGTGACTGTCACACTAGGTGGGTAGCATGTCCGTTAAAGAACTCTGCAACTGAGAAGAGATATTAATTTTTTTCCTGACATGGAAATACTCAGAATGCAGGATGGGAATAGAAGATGTGGCAAGGATGGCATTGTAGTCAGAGATGGGAGTGAGGACAACGTCGACAGTGACAGCATGTTAGTGTACGTCCTAGGACAAGATCGAAATAGCCACCCCCAACATACTCGTAAATGGGATGAGGAGTGAAGAAAGGATGTAAATGAGAGGGACAGAGCCATGGAGGCGATTACCTACAAGAGAGACACGGAACCATCAAATGCTGGATGTCATTACAGTAGCCCAGGTAGAAGACAAGGGAGGAGTGGCAGGTAGGTAAAGTGATGAAGTCACTACCAGTTTCACTGAGATAAACACTGCATATGTGTAAGGAGGCATCACTGACAGTGAGACGAAATAATTGAAAGAGAGAGGAATGAAAAGAGGCAAGCCAGTTAGCAAGAAGAGTGTGAACAATAGAATGACGATTGTACATAACGAGGCCTTGGCCAGAATGGATAAGATAACAGTGGCTTCCCTGAAGCCTGGGTGAAGGACTGGGTCTGTGAGGGCGAGGGAAAGCTTCCTAAAGGCAGGTGACAGCAGGGTGATGAGATGAAACATAGTGCGAAGGGTCATTCAGGAGGCAGTGCAGGCTTCGTGTGTTGCACCAAAATTTTTGTATTGTCTGGATAGGGGGGAACAATGTGACGCAGGGAGAGATGGAGACATGTCAGGAAGGGATGGGGAAATAGGTGGGTGGGGAAGTGGGAGAGGGGAAGACGATGGTGGGAGGGAAGTGAAAGGGGAGAAGACGAGAGAGAGGCGAGCGGGAACAGGGTGTAGGAGGGAAGGAGGTGGTGGAAAGGCCATGATGTAGTGGGGGAGGAACTCAAACAGATGATTTTGGTGTGAGAGGGTGAGGTTGAGACACAGGTGGAATGACAGGGCACGGTAGGATGGAGGAGGGTGGGAGGGCAGGAGCAGGGAAAGTGACAGGGGTATTAAAAACAAGGGGGAAGTGTTCCAGTGCTAGCAGTGTAGCAGACAAGGGTGGAAGATTGAAGTGAGACAAGACATACAAATGAAGACAGTGTAGGTGGTCCTACTGTTGTTGGAGGTGCTGCATCTGGTGGTCGAATGGCTGGGGCTGACGATGAAGGAGGGAGGGAGGGGAAAGGAGAGGATGGAGCAGCTGGCTGTGGCGCACGGGGAGGAAGGGGTGAAGGGAGTCAGATGCACAAAGGGTGGGAGTCTGACCTGTAGCAGTGGGCCGAACAGGGCAGGACTTGATTGAATGGAGGGTCACAGCACAGCCTAAATCGTTCTGCAGCGCGGCAGAAGCCTAAAATGTGGCTGGTATCATAATATCGGTGACACAGGGGCGGCGAGATCCTGGCTTCTTTGAAGGTGCAGGGTGGCAGTAGTGGGTTGTAACTGTACGTGTCAGGGAGAGAGTCTGACCCCTTCCACACCACAATGGCCCGATTAATGGGTTCACCTGGGTGTTATACAGGTAACGTTCCGCTTTGCAGCCAGTAAGTCGTGTAGAGCGGTGACAGGATAATCAGGAGCTATAGTCTCACCAATCTAAAACCAAGGTTTGGGTGGAGTCCAGCCGGGGATTTCCCGGCGTACAACGTTGCCTTGTTTCCTATACTCTGATTGGGTAGTGGCTGACCTGACACCGTTAGAGTTCGTCCGCTCACACCTCGCCACCTGGCCTGACATGACTTCACCCACTTCTGTGTGTGTGTGTGTGTGTGTGTGTGTGTGTGTGTGTGTGTGTGTGTGTGTGTGTTTTTGTGTGTGTGTGTGTTTTTTTTTTTGTGTGTGTGTAAAGACAAACTAATTTAAGTTATAAATATAATTTAAGTTATATATGTAACAAAGTGAACAGTGGAAGCACGTGACAGAAGCTTAATCTCCCTCCAATGGATTAACTCCCAGTATGGGCCTGGATGTTGCCGCTCGTGAGTGTTTTAACTTATTTATTTCTGTTAAGAAAATAGCGTATGTTCTACTGATTCCTGGAAATTATATTATAAACGTAATTGTTACATTACTTACCCAACTTAGAACTACCGTGAAAGTCGGTAAAAGTAACTACATTTTTTTCAGCACCACTGTAAAATATGTATGCCACGTTTCTTTATTGATGTACAAGAGCCATATGCATTACTAGTTTACCTTCCTTTGATATGCTAGAATACTTACGTTTATATTGTATTAGTATGTGTGTACCTATCTGTGATGCCTATTACATATATAACAGAATCTACTCATCGCTCGTTTAGGAAGTATGGCATGGGTGCACCCAGCGCCAGACCCCACCCAAACCTTGGTTTTAGATTGGTGAGACTATAGACACTTTGACAAGATATTCCAGGAGCTTTCGTGATCGATACAATGCTTCATGAAACTCAGATTTGAACCCAAACAGTTCCCCGGTGGTTAGTGTGCTACTCTTGGCAGGAAGTTCTCGTCTATGCACAATACAGGTTTGGAGGGGCAAGAAGACATCAGGCTAACAGCTCCATGAGGGTGCTGAATGATGAGGGGATATTCAGAGGCACGACGGCGCCATGCACCAAGGACTGCAGAGGAGCAAGTTGAAAGGAAAGTCTAGCCTGACAAACTGGTCCCGTGGTATAACATGGGAGAGACGGGGCTGAGGAGAAGGTAATGTGTCCATAGGAAGGATGTGTGGGACTTGAGACGGGGTGGATTTGTTAGTGTTGGAGAGGCGGGAAGTAATGGCATGGGTTCGTTCCGGATGACTGGGGTCGTTGACCGTATGCTCCCTTACCATGGAACTAGAAGCACCGTCATCAGCACCAGCACTAGCATCAAGCAGGATTCGTTTGGAGGTGCTCATCGGTTGCACAAATATTAATTGGTGCTACGAAGTACCGAATCGGCGGTCATTTACCGAATCGGTACCGAATCGGCAGTTTTAATAGGGAAAATATAATTTCTTTCATCACACAAGTTCATACACGCCTAATTTTCGGATATCCGAACAAAAAAATTGTGCTTAATTTAACTATTAATAAAAAAAATCAGGATTCAGAGCGTAAGCGTGCTAAAGTTAGCTGGTATTTCTCCTTTAGATCGCCAAAACGCCTGGACAGACTTCTGTTTTGCATAAATATTGATTTAGAGTACATATAAATTTATCTGCATGTTAAATCAATATTTTTACAGACTAGAAATCTGTCAGGGCGAATTGTCGAGCTAAAAGCAAGACACTTCTGCTGAAGCTAGCACGCTTTTGCTCTGAATCCTGATTTTTAATTAACAGTTGAATTAAACACAAAGTTTTGACTGGACTGCAGATAATTTGTGTGTATGAACCTACGTGATGATAAAAATTATAATATTTTCCAATTAAAGTGCTGATTTGATACCGATACTGGGCTGATTCGGTAATGACCGCCGATACGGAATTTATTTCTCCATCAATTGCCAGACACCATAATCCCGTAACGGGTGGCCACAAACAAATCTCCTCCATTCCACTGTCTTCCCTGCGATTTCACTATTCTCCCCCAGCTCTCACCCCCGTCGTCCATATACCTCTCAACTCCATCCCTCCATCTCATCTTCGGCCTCCCCCTCCCTCTCCCCCCCTCCATCTCACTCACACACACTCTCCTCGTTAGTCTCTCGCTCTCCATCCTCTTCACGTGGCCAAAACATCTCAGTGTATTCCTCCTAACACTTTCTATCCGATCCACATCCACACCACAACGCTCCTTCACTTCCTCATTTGTCAGTCTGTCTCTTCATGTAACTCCACATCCCCCTCTCAAATTACTCATTTCCACTGCTCACACTGTTGACTTGTGTCCTTCCAACAAGGTCCTAGCTTCACTTCCATACGTTAGAGTTGGTATCACAATACTGTCATGTAGTAACTTTTTCACTTCCATGCTCACTTCCCTATATCTTATCATTGCTTTCAAAGAACGAGCAACCTCATCCTTGTTGTGCCCTTTCAAGCACATCCTCCAAACTTCCATCCTTACTCATCACACTACTATCTATCTATCTATCTATCTATAGCCCGACGCCCTAATCCCGCAAAGGGTGGCCGCAGACAAAACGCCTCCAAGTAGCTCTGTCACCCACCATTTGACTACCCTCCCCCCAACTCATCCCCCACTCCCTCATATACCTCTCAACTCCATCCAACCACCTCATCCTCGGTCTACCCCCTCCCTCTCCCTCCCTCCACCTCACCTACATACACCCTCTTAGTCAGTCTATCATTCTCCATTCTCTCCACATGTCCAAACCACCTCAGTGTATTTCTCCTAATCTTCTCAATCACATCCACATCCACCCACAACTTTCCTTCACTTCTTCATTCGTCAACCTGTCCCTCCATGTCACTCAACATGCTCCTCTCAAGTAACTCATTTCCACTGCTCTCACTCTTGACTTGTTCCCCTCTTGCAAGGTCCACGCCTCACTTCCATACGTCAGGGTAGGGATCACAATACTATCATGCAGTGACTTCTTGACTTCCATAATCACCTCCTTATTTCTCATCATTGCTTTCAGTGAACCAACAACCTTCCTTCCCTGCTGTACCCTTTCACGCACTTCATCCCCCAAAGTTCCATCCTTACTCATCACACTACCCAAGTACTTGAATGCACTCACATTCTCCATATCCTCACCATCCAACCTCACTGTACATTCTGTGACTTCATTCCTCTCAAACACCATAACTTTACTTATGTTTACATTAACTTTCAGCTTCCTTTTCCTACACGCTGTCCCAAATTCATTCACCAAACCTTGCAACTCCCATTCATCTTCACTCAACAATACTGTATCATCAGCAAACAGCAACACCAGAATCTTCCAAATCTCACCCTCATTCATTAGAGCCACCCCCACATCCACTGCCCTACCTTGCACCTCCTTTAGAACCCCATCCATTTATATATTAAACAGCCATGGAGACATCACACAACCCTGTTTCAGTCCCACACTGAGATCAAAGAACTCACCCAGCTCACCATTCACTCGCACCATAGCCCTAGCTCCTTCGTACATACTCTTCACAGCATTCAACAATTTCCCATCCATTCCATATATTCTTAATATCTTCCACATACCTTGCCTATCAATTCTGTCATAAGCTTTCTCCAAGTCCTTGAAGGCAGCATACAGTACACTTTCTTTCCCTTCTCTAGATACTTCTCCACTAAATATCTTAGAACAAATATCTGATCTACACACCCTTTTCCCTTCCTATATCCCCCTTGTTCTTCTCCAACTAGCTCCTCTGTCATATGCCTAACCCTATCAATGAGTATTCTACCATATATTTTACCAGTGACACTAAGAAGGCAAATACCCCTATGGTTACCACAATCTTCTCTCTCCCCTTTTCCTTTGTATAAAGGAACAATTATACCTGATTTCCAGTCCTCTGGAACCCTTCCCTCTTCCCAAGCCAATCTACACAACTTCCATATCCACTCCACAACAATCTCACCCCCATACCTCAGCATTTCACCACACACTCCATCAATTCCTGGGGCCTTTCCCAACTTGATCTTCATTGCTTCCACTACTTCCGCCCTACTGATCTCTTCCTCCCTCCTCTCATCTCTTCTTCTCCCAGCCATTCTCCAACCACTTATACTCGCACTGTTCTCACTTTCTACATTCAACAAATCCTCAAAGTGCTCCTTCCATCTCCTCAATTTCTCTCTCTTCTCCACCAACAATCTATTATTCCTATCTTTCACTCCCCTACTATTTCCCCTTTCACACTGCCTTACTTTCTTTACCTCCTTCCAAAACAATTTCTTACTCTTCCTCCATTTCACACTCAGATTCCTCCCAAACTCTTCATCCACTTTCTTCTTACTCTCCTTCACCAGTCTCTTCACCTCCCTTCTCCTGCTCACATATACCTCTTTCTTCTCTCTCTCATCTTCTCCCCTACCTCTACATGCTAACCATTCACTATATGCCTTCTTCTTTTGTTCCACATCCCGTTTCACCTCATCATTCCACCATGCTGTCCCTTGCACACCCTTGCATCTCCTCCTCACTCCACAAACCACCTCACACGCTGCGCCTATCTCTTCCATAATTATCTTACATACGTCTTCCACCCCTTCCATCTGCTCTAGTTCATCACACTACTCAAGTACTTAAATGTACGCACATTCTCCATTTCCTCCTCATCCAACCTCACTATACATTTAGTGACTTCATTCCACTTGAAGACTTTTCCCTACATTCACCTTCAGATTCCATTTCTTACACACTCTCCCAAACTCATCCACCGAGCCTTGCAGCTCCCCTTCGTCTTCACTTAACAACACAGTATCATCTGCAAACAACAGTACAGGGAGTTTCCAAACACTGCCCTCTCTCACTAGGGCCACTCCAACATCCACTGCCCTACCTTGTACCTCATTTATTACTCCATCCATATACATATTGAACAACCATGGAGACATGCCACATCCCTGTTTCAGTCCAACATTAAAGAGAAAAAAATTCACCCAGTTCACTCTCCACACGCACTGCAGCCTTAGCACCCTCATACATACTACTCACAGCATTCAACAACTTCCCATTTACTCCATATTTTCTTAATATTTTCCACATTCCTTGGCTCTCCTCTCTGTCACATGCATACAACTTCATTCTCTTCTCTAGAGACATTTCTATTAAAGACGCAAGGATGAATATCTGATCTATACAACCTTTTCCCTTCTAAAATCGCCCTATTCTTCTCCAACTAATTCCTCTGTTATGTCCCTAATTCTTTCATCAAGTATCCTGCCATATAATTTTCCTAATACACCAAGAAGACAAATGCCCCTATAATTACCTCACACTTCTTTTTCCCCTTTTCCTTTTTCTATCTATCTATCTATTGCGAGACGCCTTAATCCCGTAAGGGGTGGCCACAAACAAATCGCCTCCATGTCGCCCCGTCCCCACCATTTCATTGTCCTGCTCCCAGCTTACTTACCCCTCTCTCATATACTCTCCACTCCATCCCTCCATCTCATCCTTGGCCTCCCCCTCCCTCTCCCCCCTCCACCTCACTCACATACACTCTCCTCGTCAGTCTTTCACTCTCCATCCTCTCGACATGGCCAAACCACCTCAGTGTGTTTCTCCTAATGCTTCTTATCACATCCACATCCACACCACAACGCTCCTTCACTTCGTCATTTGTCAGTCTGTTTCTCCATGTGGCTCCACAGGCTCCTCTCAAATAACTCATTTCCACTGCTCTCACCCTTGATATGTCCCTCCAACAAGGTCCAAGCTTCACTTCCATACGTTAGAGCTGGTATCACAATACGGTCATGTAGTGGTTTTTTTCACTTCCATGTTCACTTCTCTGTTTCTTTCAATGAACCAGCTACCTTTCTTCCCTGTTGTACTCTTTCAAGCGCTTTACCCTCTAAACTTTCATCCTTACTCATCACACTACCCGAGTACTTAAACGCACTCACATTTTCCATTTCCTCCTCGTCCAATCTCACTGTACATTCACTGACTTCACTTGCCTCGAACACCATAACTTTACTCTTCCCTACATTCACCTTTAGATTCCGTTTCATACACACTCTCCCAAACTCATCCACCAAGCCTTGCAGCTCCCCTTCGTCTTCACTTAACAACACAGTATCATCTGCAAACAACAGTGCAGGGAGTTTCCAAGCACTGCCCTCTCACTAGGGCCGGTCCAACATTCACTGCCCTACCTTGTATCTCTTATAACCCCATCCATATACAGATTGAACAACTATGGAGACATGACACATCCTTATTTCAATCCAACTTTCAAATAGAAAAATTCACTCAGTTCACTATCCACACACACTGCAGCCTTAGCACCCTCATACATACTCTTCACGACCTTCAACAACTTCCCATCTACTCCATATATTCTTAATACTTTCCATAGTCCTTGTCTATCCACCCTGTCATATGCTTTCTCCAAATCCATGAAGGCCGCATACAACGTCTTTCCCTTCTCTAGAAACTTTTCCACTAAAGATCTAAGAATGAATATCCTTTGTTCAGGGAAATAATTATACCTGACTTCCAATGCTCTGGGACTCTGCCTTCCTCCCAGGCCAATCTGCACATCTTCCATTTCCATTCTAGTACTATCTCTCCCCCATTCTTCAGCATTTCACCACACACTACCATTTTGACTTCCTTCATTTATTCCACAACTCCCATCCTATTGATTTCTTCCTCTCTTCTCACATCCCTCCGTCTCCCAGCCATTCCCCAGCCATATATACTCGCATCACTTTCATTCCCGATGTTCAACAATTCCTGAATGTGTTTTCTCCATCTGCTCAATTTTTCTCCCTTTTCCACTAGCAATCTACCATATTTATCTTTCACTCCCCAGCTAACTTCTTTATCACCCTGTCTAACTCTTTTTACCTCCCTCTAAGTGATTTTCTAACATTCCCTCCACTTTACGCTCAAATTCCTTCCTAATTCTTCGTCCACTCTTTTCGGTATTTTGTCACACTCAGTATTAGGCATTCCCTTAATATTTTTTCGTTTTTTGTCGGTGGCTGTCAAACAAAATGGTTGTTTAAGGGAAACGCAGAAAAACTTCACTTGCTCGTCTGTGTTGCAGATATAATGACATTAGGTCAACTTCGGTTCACATTTTCTGTTTATAATAATTGAAATTAATATTTACTTTACAGGGTCCTCTTTGAGGGCGTGTTTTTGACTAGATTTTTTTTTTTTTCGTTTGAGGGTTGATTCAATTAGGTCGTAGGTTTTTTTTTTTTTTTTTTTTTCAAGAATACTTCTCCAGTATCCCTGCTTGTCGTACAAGGCGACTAAAAGGGTTGGAGGGGAGTTAGTGCCCCTCCCCGGAAAACAACTAACTAAAAAGACGAACAAGAAGCCTCGGACAAGGACTGGCCAAAAGATGACGACCAAGGACCGGACAAAGGACATGGTAATCGAAACATGGAATGTAAGAGGTGCGAATGATGACGTAAAAGAGAGAGAGATTGTCCAGGTGGTTGAGGGTGCTAAAGTTGATGTATGTGGAGTAACTGAAACTAAATGGAGAGGTGAGAGTGTGAGAGAATGGGAGTATGGATGGGGTATATGTGCAGGAGTAGGTGAGAATGAGAGGGCAAAAGAAGGAGTGTGTATAGTTGAGAGTAAAAGATGGAAGAAGAACATAAGAGAGTATGGATCAGTTGGGTCAAGGATTGTGTGGGTAAGATTGAAAGTTGGAATACAAATGTGGGCAATTGTGTGTGTGTATGCGCCAATGCAAGATCGTGCAAGCAGTGAGAAAAGAGTTCTGGACAAATGTGGAAGTGTGCATGGAAAAGTTTGAAAGGAGTGAGAGAGTGTTTTTGATCGGTGATATGAATGGTAAAGTAGGGAATGTGAAGGTGGATGGAATAGTTGGTGAGTGGGGTGTGCCTGCTGAGATAGATGAGAATGGCAGTGCGTTAGTGGACATTTGTGTTGGGAGGGGGTTGGTGATAGCCAATACCCTATTCAGGCATAAAATGATCCACAGGTATACATGGCGAGTGATGAGAAGGGTGGGTGGTGAACTGAATGAAAGGAAGGCAATGATTGATTATATGTGTGTGGATGAAAGGATGCGAAGATGTGTAATGGATGCAAGAGCTTATAGAGGTTGGGGGAGTGGAATTTCTGACCACTACTTGGAGGTGGCCAGAATCAAGACCCAAATAAGATGGAGTAATAGAAGAAGGGAAGGACGGGAGTAAGGAGTATTTGCAAGGAGAGTGAAAAGGTTACAAGAGGATGAGAAAAAGTCAGAATATAAGAGAGAAGTGGAGGAATGGTTGGGCAAATATGAATTGGAGCAGATGGGGGACGTGGAAGGTGTGTGCAGGATATTCACAGAAGAAATATGTGCAGCATGTGATGTGGTGTGTGGGATGAAGAGAAGACGGAGGGGGGTGCAAGGAACAGTGTGGTGGAATGAAGATGTGAGACAGGCTGTGGCACAAAAGAAGAAAGCATACAGTGAATGGATGAGAAATAGGGGCGTGGAAGAAGTTGAAAGGCGGAAGAGTTATATGTAGAAAGAAAGAGAGAGGTAAAAAGAGTAGTAAGAGAGAGTAAGAGAGTGGATGAGGAATTTGAAAGGAATATGATTGTAAAGTGGAGGGACTATAAGAAAATGTTCTGGAAAGAGGTGAAGAGAGTAAGACAGAGTGGAAGTGAAGTTAGCAGGGGAGTGAAAGATAAAAATGGTAGATTACTAGTGGAGAAGGCAGAAAAAGTGGGCAGATGGAGAGAACACTTTAAGGAATTGTTGAACATAGAGGATGGAAGTGATGCGAGTATATGTGGCTGGGGAATGGCTGGGAGAAGGAGGAAGGTGAGAAGACAGGAAGAAATCAGTTGGATAGAAGTTGTGGAAGCAATGAGGAAAGTCAAACTGGGGAAAGCTCCAGGAATTGATGGAGTGTGTGGTGAAATGTTGAAGCATGGGGAAGAGATAATAGTAGAATGGATGTGGAAGATGTGCAGATTGGCCAGGCAGGAAGATAGAGTTCCGGAGGATTGGAAGTCAGGTATAATTATTTCCTTGTACAAAGGAAAAGGGGAAACAGAAGTGTGTGGTAATCATAGGGGCATTTGTCTTCTTAGTATAATAGGAAAAGTGTATGGTAGGATACTTATTGACAGAGTTAGGGAAATAACAGAGGAATTAGTTGGAGAAGAACAGGGAGGCTTTAGGAAGGGAAGAGGTTGTGAAGATCTGATTTTCATTCTTAGATCTTTAGTGGAAAAGTTTATAGAGAAGAGAAAGAAGTTGTATGCGGCTTTCATGGATTTGGAGAAAGCATATGACAGGGTGGATAGACAAGGATTGTGGAAAGTATTAAGAATATATGGAGTAAATGGGAAGTTGTCGAATGCTATGAAGAGTATGTATGATGGTGCTAAGGCTGCAGTGCGTGTGGATGGTGAACTGAGTGAATTTTTCTCTTTGAAGGTTGGGTTGAAACTGGGATGTGTCATGTCTCCAGGGTTGTTCAATCTGTACATGGATGGGGTAATAAAAGAGGTAAAATGTAGGGTAGTGGATGTTGGAGTGGCCCTGGTGAGAGAGGATAGTGTTTGGAAACTCCCTGTACTGTTGTTTGCAGATGATACTGTGTTGTTGAGTGAAGACGAAGGGGAGCTGCAAGGCTTGGTGGATGAGTTTGGGAGAGTGTGTAAGAAACGGACTCTAAAGGTGAATGTAGGGAAAAGTAAAGTGATGGTCTTTGAGAGAGGTGAAGTCAGTGAACGTACAGAGAGGTTGGATGGTGAGGAATTGTAAAATGTGAGTACGTTTAAGTACTTGGGTAGTGTGATGAGTAAGGATGGAGATTTGGAGGGTGAAGTGCTTGAAAGGGTACAGCAGGGAAGAAAGATTGCTGGTTCCTTGAAAGCAATGATAAGAAACAGGGAAGTGAGCATGGAAGTGAAAAAGTTACTACATGACAGTACTGTGATACCAACTCTAACGTATGGAAGTGAAACTTGGACATTGTTGGAAGGGCACAAGTCAAGAGTGAGAGCAGTGGAAATGAGTTGTTTAAGAGGAGCCTGTGGAGTCACATGGAGGGACAGGCTGACAAATGGGGATATAAAGGAGCGTTGTGGTGTGGATGTGGATGTGATAGGAAGCGTTAGGAGGAATATAATGAGATGGTTTTGTAGTGTCACAAATTTAGTATTCATGTATGTGTTTGGAGGTGCTGTAATTTCTAAGTTAGATAGGGTGTAATCTGAATACTAGTTTGTAAGTTCCTGTCCTAAGTAGTAGTTCATGTGTTAATGATTGATGTAGGGTTAACTTTATTTTTATATGTATACATCTCTGTATCTATGCATAGGTAGTGTAATTGTGAGTGTTGAGCTATGGGAATTCCTCCATCTGGTAGAGTAATGAATAACAGATGCGTGCAACCTTTCCCCTTGTTTGTGCGTCGTTGTTGGGCGCCAAGTTTAAACCTAAAACAGAATAATAATGGGTATGCAATTCTTTCCGTATCATTGTTGTGAAAGGCTTACTGATGAAGCTGCTAGAACCCAAATATGTAAGATTAATAGTCAAAAAAAGGCCAAAATAATGTAATTTGTGAGGATCAAGTGGTCCTGCTTGCCTTAGCCGTCACTAGATGGCATAAGCTACCCCAAACTCAAGGCGGGATGGCAGTAAATTCAGTATTTAAATGTAGTAAGGATTGAATCCCAAATTTTCCCCAATTCAATCAAAAGTCCTAACGTCATGTGTACACTACTATATAAATAGTGAAGAGAATTAAAACCCACCATATCGCAAAAACACAGTCTCATTTGATCTAGGAGTAGCGTCCGTCCTTGCCTGACAATGCCACATTCGCTACTCAGACATCGTGTATAACAGACGTTGGTTCAGGTGGGCTGTACACATTCCTCCTTTCTCCCCCCCTTTCTTGTTTAATCCTTACTTGTCATGAACCATATGAAGTAATGTTGTTAAAAGCTTAACGTAGACATTCGCTACTCAGACATCGTGTATAACAGACGTTGGTTCAGTTCACAGACACCGTGACGTCGGGGTGTGTACGAGGCCATCATGTGATATTGCCCATAGACTCGTCTTACACCTTTCAACCCGACAAAATCTTCCACAGGTATACCCACTAATGTTTAATAATATTCAGCTTAATCCTACATCATCCTTGAACATGCTTGGGGTTTCATTTACTCGGGACTTATCTTGGAAAGATCATATTACATCTCTTGTAAAATCTGCTTCCAAGAGATTGGGTGTGCTAAGCCGACTCCGCTCTTTCTTTACCCCTGCGCAATTGTTGACTCTATACAGGGGTTTTATCCGCCCCTGTGTGGAGTACAACTCTCATGTGTGGGGAGGCTCCCCTCATACAGCTCTTCTCAATAGGGTGGAGTCAAAGGCTTTTCGTCTCATTAACTCTCCTCCTCTTACTGACTCCCTTCAACCTCTGTCTCTTCGCCGCACTGTTGCATCTTTATCTCTTTTCTATCGCTACTTTAATGGTCACTGCTCCTCTGAACTGTCTGCTTGTATTCCCCCACCTCTACGACGGGCGCGTAGCACCCGTCTGGCAGCAGACTCTCATCCTTTTTCTGTCCAACTCTCTAATGCAAGAATTAACCGTTACTCCCAGTCTTTCATTTATGCAACAGGTCAACTCTGGAACTGTCTCCCTCTGTCTGTATTTCCTGCTGCCTATGATCTCCAGTCTTTCAAACGCAGTGTGTCCAGGCATCTCAAAATGATCGGATCTTGAATTTGGCTCTATATTGTATTTTGCTTTTCTCTTGGAGGGAACTGTTACTGCGGGCTCATGGCCTTTGGTTCCTTCTTCCTCGCATTAAAAAAAAAAAAAAACATACACACACTACCTATGAATAGCTTAAAAACTGAATGTAGTAGAAATGGTATTATGAATTTATCAGGTGAACTTTATTTATTTATTTATTTATTTTTTTTTTTGTAGATAAGGTATAGAATTTTGAAAATTGATGTGGTCATGTAACGGAAAGGCCAATTCAAACTCATCAACCGTTTTCTTTCTCTTATATTAATATGTTAGAAAAATTGGGAGCGTTGAAGGGAACTTAGTGGTTGTGAGCAAAAAATGTGATTTTTGAGTTGTTCCTCGAGGCTAAACAAGCCCGAGTGATTATGTATTTTTGGTGATTATGCATTAAAGATGATTATGAACTATTAATAATTATGAATTGATAGTGACTGTGAGTTATTAGTGAATTGTATGATGAGATGATACTACACGGACGAAATAGAACACGAGTGATTATGTTTTTTTGGTTCGAGGCTATGCCAGCCCGAAAAGACAATTCATGCCAATAAATGTCCCAGTCTTGAGGCTATTGACGAGCCCAAGAATAACCGATAATAAAGAGTGAGGTATGATGACCTCAGAAATCACTTGAATATTCCAATTGTTTCGCTTGGTGACAATATTGTATGATGTTCGCCCAAACCATGGTTTTAATTTACAACCCTATTACATATGATTAAAGGTCACGTAATTCAAAATGTCTGTTGATAACTAGTATAGAATTATTAAAGTAGAGTAAAGTATATGTTATTTTTTTTATATACCCAATCAAGGGAATTATGTCCTCTCACGCATGACTCACTCCCCTTCCAGTTCAAGATTCCTCCGCTTTGGGAACGACGAACACACGTGGTACTGACTTAATCTCGACTCGGCCAAAACTACAAACGCTACCAAAACTATCTGTTAAACAATTAACCTTTATCATTCAAAGTCGAAGTGCTACCCCCCCCCCCCCTTTGTTTTTATTGAGGTGAATATTTTATCAGTCATTGACAGGAGACTAAGTTGAGTACCATTTGTATTATCAACGAGTAAGTTAAACAGAACCAACGACGGTGGGAAATCCAATTTCCGACCATTACACTGGTAACACCGGTAAGATTAAATATCTGGCGTTACACTGATGAACAATAACGGTGGGACTAAAAAAATCCTATCGTTACAGTTTGGCCATGTGGAGAGGATGGAGGGTGAAATACTGACGAAGAGAGTGTATGTGAGTGAGGTGGAGGGGGGGAGAGGGAGGGGGAGGCCGAGGATGAGATGGAGGGATGGGGTGGAGAGATATATGAGAGAGGGGGGTGTGAGCCGGGAGCAGGGCAGTGAAACGGCGGGGGACAGGGCGACTTGGAGGCGATTTGTTTGTGGCCACCCCGAACGGGATTGAGGCGTCTGGCAATATATATATATATATATATATCATCATCATCAGCCGTTGAGGTCCACTGCAGGACCGGCCTATCCCTACCGAAGCAGGGACGATACAGCCAATGTATCTCTACCCAGTGGCTTAGGCTTCCTGGTAGAGACTGTATGTAGGGTGAGAAGTGTTTGTAAGTGTAACTGTAGTGTTGTAGTGGCTTTGGATGTGTGTGTAGTCTGTGAACCATGTGTAATCGGCCCGCCTTAAGCCGATTGGGTGCAAGCATACTAGTATGCGACACTGGTTCAACCACAGCACCCCTTATGTCCGCCAAAGTAGCAAGTGGCTCTGTGAACGATTCCCAAAGTTTTTACAACTCTGGCGGGAGGCGAACCCTCGTCCACCAGCGTGCGAAACGCACACTCTACCACTGTACCACAGAGTCTCTCTCTCTCTCTCTCTCTCTCTCTCTCTCTCTCTCTCTCTCTCTCTCTCTATATATATATATATATATATATATATCAATCTATCAATCTGTCTATCTATATCTATCTATCTATCTATATCTATATCTATCTATCTATCTATATCTATCTATCTATTTATATATATATATATATATATATATATATATATATATATATATATATATATATATATATATATATATCCATCATCCATTACGACGTTGCACCATGAGGAATGTAGGAGCCCGGGGCTAGGCAGTTGGTCCTGACATTTAAGATGAGAGTGAATAGTATATATATACAGTATGTATATATATATATATATATATATATATATATATATATATATATATATATATATATAATGAGGAGGACAAGGGTTATGGTGGTGGATGTAGGGCGATATTGTTCTTGCCAATAGCAATGTTGTGCGATCTGTATACACTGTAATATGTTGAGGATACGTTACCTAAGGTCAGCTTAATCTCTCATAACACGTTGCTAACCATCACAAACATGATCGTTAAACCCAAATACGACTTTCAGAAAGCTGTTGAAAAAAAAAAAAAGACAATGGGGGAGGGGGGTCCTTGCGTAAGCTGATGCATGTTTAGTCTGTACTGTTTTAGGTTCAGTGTATGTAAATGGTCTCCCAGGATGTTATGGTGACTTTACAAGCGTCTGGCGTAGGGCTGCTCAGCACGTTCAAATGAGAGTTGTTTCTGAACTGCTTTTCGCTTTGGAGCCAGTGCTTTGTAGCCCTATAGGAGGGCCACAAAACACTGGCCCAAATGAAAGCCGCTCCAGGACAGCTACCACCACCACCTCCACCACAACGACAACCACCATCATCTTCTCAGCTATAACCTTCACCATCATCATCACAACTACTACCACCACCTCTGCCTCCACACCTACCACCACCATCATCACAGCTGCCACAACCACCTCCGCGACCACAGCTGCCACCACCACCACCACGACCACAGCTAGCAGCGTTTTCTGCTGAATAAAATCATCTGTTTGTAGCATCAAGTGAAGTAATGGACATGAGACTGTAAACGTCCAACTCTCTCTCTCTCTCTCTCTCTCTCTCTCTCAATCTGCAGAGATGCATGAAACTCAAATCAAAATGCCCCGGTGCGATTTTTGCATGACACCAATATGCACAATTATCAGGGACCAAAACACCACTTCAGAAAATTCCAGTTGACATGAAATCGAAACTAGCTCATTTGGGACCCATTTCCAACCAAACTGCCATATTTCGTCATAATCTTTGTTCCAGTTTCGGCTGCTTGGCATTTGCTCAAATGCTCAAACAAAAGCTGTTTCTGGATCACGCATCACTTTGCTCAAAACCAACTGTTTATGAGTCATCTCAGGAGCAAACGCTTCACAGCCCGATAGTCTGCTCCTGCAACCAATGGCATCACTGAAGGGTAAAACACCCCCTTAGGAAATTTCACTCGACATGACAATGACATGCTACCCACCTGGTGTGACAGTCACTTATGAGTACATCACCCACTACACTTTATACCTCACTGGCTGCCATAGTACGGGAATTCTATGATTATTATGTACTGCAGGTTAACCATACGATATTCAATGCTGGTCAGTCACATGACTGAGTACGGGATCGCCACCTGCATGACAGTGAGGGGGAGGTGCGGCAGGCGGCAGCAGCATATCGCAATGACCGCACAGCTGACAACATCCACGCATATCTCACTGTTGCCAGGTTCTCCCACTATCTCAAACACAGAGTTAGACATGGGTATTGGCATGACATTCTCCAGCATATTAACGCTCAGACACCTCGACCTAGAGGTTAGGGGCTTATTAAAAGAGTTCTTCAGTCACGTGAGACCCCCTTCTACCCTTTCCATCACAGTCCTATGGAATATGGCACCGATATTCCTCACAAATAATCCACAAACTCCCAAGAGACATTGCCTCCTCCCACCGGGGCTCGCCTCTTGGCTGCTGGCAAAATTGGGCTAGCATGCACTGAAGAGGCCTGTACCACTCCCTCCTCTTTCAGTTATTACCCCATCACCTGTGATGAGTTGCACCTTGCACTGTTGCAAGGCACAGCAACCGCCCCAGGTGATGACGGGATTATCTATGGTACAGTGTGACTTATTGCTCAAGTTCCTGGCAATCTCTTACTCATAGTGTTCAATTTAAGTTTCTCTGAGGGCACTCTAGCAGAGAAGTGGTCCCACAGCACAACTGTCCGAATCCCCAAGCCTAATTCCTCTAATTTCCGTCCTATTTCTAGAACTTCCTGTGTCTGCAAAATCCTTCAATGAATTGTTTTAGATAAGCTCCATGATCTTGCCTGGGATCAACTCTCTCTGCATCTTTTTGGTTTCCTTTCAGATGGCAACATGCTACATTGCATTGCAGAAATACTCTCACCTCACATCATCTTCTTGAGATGTCTTTATTTACCTCAAAGCTACCTTCTGTGTTGAAAACCCAGACGTCATCCTTGATTAACTTGCCCGCCTGTGTGTCTCTGACCATCTGTTCTCCTGGCTTGAAAGCTACCTGTCGTGTCGCCACTCGGGTTGTGCTCAGTGGGGCAGTCATTGATTACTGACTCTTCAATCTTGGTACTCCACAGGGGGGGGGGGTTCTCAACACCTTCATCTTTATCGTTCTCATAACCAGACTTCTCTCCCTTCTAGGTCCTCTCCTCATCCCCTCTCAGATCCTAAGCTATGTTGATAATATTTGCATTCATTGCCCCTTCCCTCCCATGCTTCACCGTCTCTTAGTTGCGTTAAGCTAGGCTGCCTTTGATTGTGGATTAATCATCATCATATAAAAAAACAAACTGTTTTCTCGCTCTTCCACTAGCAGGCTTGCCTGAACAACTGTCACCCTCCTACATGGTCATCTCAAAGTATTATCGAACTGTACATAAGCCAGCATCCGTCTCACCTCCCTCTTTAACCCCTCCTAGTATACACCCGTCTCCTCAACAGATCTGACCACCTTGGCATCCTTACTGATGGCTCAAAGGGAGTCAGCATCCCCATTTCTCGTACATTTTACCTGGTGTATGTTCGTTTCCTTCTTGACTATCACGCCATTCCTCTCTCCTTTGCCTCCCACAAACAGCTCTAACCTATTGAAGGGGTACAAAATCGAGTTACTCGTATTTATATCAGTCTTCACTACCCTTGGTCTACCAGAGCAGTCAATATGCTAACTGAACTCAGTCTGCGTCCTGTTACTGATCACATTCGTATGTTCGGTATCAGTTTCGCCATACAATGTCTGACCAAATTTCCATTCCTTCCTCCATTCTCTTCCTCCCAAATAGTTGATTCTCTCTCAGATGCCATCGACCTCGACCGTGTTCGGTACATTTATGCCCCAGGTTAGGCTTCGTGACTTGAAATAATCCGTTCAACACTGTTCTCCTCTCCAGCTCTCTGGCAGAGATCCTGCCAGCTCCTTTACATCTTTATTTATCTGCCTGTCTCTTGAGTCATCTCTCATAGGCTTATGTTCTCTTTTAAACTTACGTTCTCTTCAACTTATCATCTCACGTTTACCTATGTTCTTTCTAAGGCTTACATTCACTTACGTTCTCTGAAACTTAGGTTCTGTCATAACGTCGCGTTTTCTCTTAATCCCCCTTTTTCCTTCATTGCTTGGTTGAGTTGCTGGTTAAGCATCAGGTTTAAATTTTCGAACAAAGGTATCCGAGAAGCAAAGCGTGTTCAGACGAACTTTATGCATGGTTGTGGAGAGTACGGACGTGTGCACTGACTCTCCTTTAGCTGCAGGGCTGCCTCACCAGCATTAGTTTTGTTTGCATTTAGCTCCATTAAAGTTAGGTTAGCTAGACCTCATGCTCCTTCCTACGCTTATTAAAAATATAGTAGGTGTCTATATCTGTGTACTGAGATTATCTTTGCTTACTCGTCCACAGGGGGTCCCCCCCATTGATCGCTCTGGGGCGTGAATGAACACGGTTGGGCCTCCCTGGAGCGGTTTGGGAAGGTGGTCTCAGACTAGGTGTTTCTTCCCCGGGTACTTTGTTCCTTGCTCGTTTTTCTCCTTCTTTCCACTTCCCCCATGAGGGGAAAGTGGTTGCTATGGCGGACGCCCCTACCACCTCCTCCCCCATCAGGGGGGGGGAGGTAGTCCTGACCGACCCCTGACTGTTCAACAGACAGACTGTCCCCAGACTGAACGGCCCCACACACGATCTCCTCTAGAAATCAATGTAAAAAATACTTCGTTTGTTCTGATTCATGCGGTTGGTTCTAATCCCGTCCAGCCTCAATCCCTTCATCATCAAGGTGATTGACGGGTGTGCAGGCGAGGTAGAACAGGTGAAAAAACTTGTAAGCGGGGACCTTCCCGTAAAGACTATCAATTCAGCCCAGGTAAAGGATTTGCTGAAACTGAGCAAGTTCCACTATTATGATGTTGAGACCAAGATCTCGCACTCCATGAATTCCTGCAAGGGTGTTATCGCCTGCAGGGATCTAGTGGTGATGGAGGAGGACGACATTGTACAGGAACTAGCTCAACAAGACGTAACAGATACCAGATTTATGACCAGATTCGAGGAGGGCAGGAGGACGAAGACTGCAACCATTGGATTAACTTTTGGCAAGGTTTCGTTACCGTCCAGCGCTAAAATTGGCTATGAAATTGTTAAAACGTCCGACCTTACATCCCAAACCCCCTTCGTTGCTACAAATGTCATATTTACGGGCATCATGAAAAGACTTGTCTGGCTTCCGAGTTGGTGTGTGGGAAGTGCACGGCTGTACTTCATTCTGCTGACCACTTTACATTAGAGACTGAGTGTTGCTTTCACTGCAAGGGCGCTCACCCCACTTCCTCTTGGGTTTGTCCCAAGTGGAAGGAGGAGAAGGTCTGCACAGTGAAGGCGATGGAGGGCATATCCTTTTACGATACTAGGAATAAGGTGAAGGAGTTGCATGCAACTCCCAAACCTAATGTCTCCTATGCATCAGCGGTTGTGTCCCGTCCAGTGATGTGCACCATAGAGACAGAGACCGACCTTATTTTCGCTCCTCATGCCACGCACCCTACCTCTCAGTCTAAGCCTCCTGTACATTCTAACTCTCTCACTAACATACCTAAGGCTTCTACATATTCTCAGGCTGCCGCTGCCTCTCTGTCAGTATGGCCAAAATAGAAATCTGACAAGTCTAGTAAGAGTAATACGACTACCCTCACAAAACAGTCACATCCTCATGTTCTTCTAGCTTCTACTCCGGCAAGGGAGAGAAGGTTAGCTCTTCCACGGGGGAGTCTGGGAGCCTTATCATTGATGAGAGTATGGAGGTTTCCATCAGCAAGCACCAGGATAGGTCCCCTAATAGCCCCTCGCCCTGCCGCAGGCGGCATAAAAAAAACAAAGCGCACTGGCAACCCTCGTAAATCTTCAACTGCCGCGTTCACCATGTTACAGCAGAATTGTAGGACTCTTGGAAATAAATTACACAATATAGCAGTCCTGCTTTCTATACACAGGCCAGACGGTATTTGTTTATAGGAGACGCGCAAGGTGGATCACTCTGATCCTCCACAGTTCAAACACTATCACTCGTATAGAAGATATGAAGGTCACGGAATTGCCATATACACACATAAATCACACCCACAAACGGAAGTGATTCTAAATTCTACTCTGGAAGCTGTTGCATGCTGAGTAAAATTTAATAATATGTATCTGTCAATCTGCTCTCTCTACTGTCCTCCACATGGCCCCATTGATAGTGATGTTTTGAATTCACTATTTGAACATCTTCCAGGGAATAAGTTAATGTTGGGCGACTTAAACACCCATCAGTATCAATGGGGTAGCTTGAGGATTGATGGTCGTGGGGAGCAAGTAGCCCACCTAATACTACAGTCCAACCTCTGTGTAGTGAACAATGGTAGAGCGACTCGTGTAGATGATTTTACTGGTAACTTGTCGGCTATTGACTCATCTCTGGCTTCCCCAGGTATACATCAAGATTTCTCGTGGGATCCTTATGACGACTCCTTGGGAAGTGGTCATTTACCCAACTGTCTTTCTTATACACGCGACAATGTTTTGGACCCTCCACCCCCAAAATTCATCTGGGAAGACCATATACGTTAAGGTAAAAAATTTTACCAATTCCATAATACATGCGGCTGAGGCTGCTTTCCCAAGACATCTACAGTTCACGTGAAGCATAGAGCACAATGGTGGACGCCGGATTCCTGACAAGCATTAACCCCTACACTGCGGGCATGTTTACCGATGTTTTGCGTGTGCCGCGGGGTTATTCGGGCTCCGACAGACTCTCAAAAAATATTTGCCAAAAATCAGTTATTAGTCCTAGAATATTAAAATTATATATGCTTATGGCACATACCTTCAGCTTTCTCCTGGAATGTTTGTTGAGCCTTCGTCAGTTACCGTAGGACTTGTGGAGACCTCTGAAGTTGGGTAACGAAGTCTCCACTTTACACTTCCCGACAACCCGTAATATGATTACCACAGCCAGATATTAACACTATAAACACTACTCTATGATTTTCAAGTAGTTTGGGATCCATACTCCCCCCAAAAAAAAACACTGTGAAAGCAATGAAAATTACGAGCGCGTCTGACCGTTGCACTGGCACTAGTTCGCTCTTGGTACTCTGTCATTTATTATTCATAAAACCCCTCACACTTTATATTTCTATTAGTATATAACACTTATATATATCTACAGTCTTTATCCATGAGTTTCCTTCAGTAGTATAAGTTTATTGTCACTGTAGGGATTCAATTTCTTTCAGTAAAATACGTAGCATTCACTTTCTCGTCCTGTATACTAGCATTGAGAGTGAATGTCACTTTCATCTTCACTCTCATAACTCATAGCATTCAGACATGCTAGAGTGAAATGAAACTTTCACTTTCATTACTCCTAGGGTATATACTCGTATTCTTATAATACTACTCATTTACATTTCTATTTACGTTCTCTATTTTATTTACGTTATTTACATTTCTATTTTATTTACACTGTGTTATGCACTGTCACTTGAAGTAATTTATAAAACTATTTTCCATTGTTCACGTATATTTACATTCATTACTTTCACTTTGCTGTTTACACATTATTTACACATTATTTACAATTCCACTTGCACTGTTTTGCTCAATAGAAAGATCGTAGTCACTCTTTTATCAATTGTCAGCCCTTTACCTCTTTCCACACGAGGTTTAGTAGGGGGTAAAGGTCACAGGGCCCTTTGCATGGGGGTGAAAAAGTCCCTGAAGTCAGCAAGAAGAAACATACGTACCCCTACTTCGGAAGATGAGAGTAAACTGATAACGGAGGGCTGGGGTAGAGGCCTACTTAGGGGATATTCAGTGCTACCAATGTTAGCTCTTGAAACAGCTCTATCTAGCACTGAAATGATTGGCAGGAAATCTAGACAATACATTATAAATTAGGTAGTTCCAGGTGAATGTAAATATCACTTAGGCTTCTCCCTTCCCTCCTTACATGTATATTTATTACGAAAATAGATTATATGGCATATTTCAAGGGGAAAAAAACAGCGAAAATTAGCGAACAAGTGCACGTGAGGTGTTGTCAGGTGATAATTAGCCAATTCCAGGTGTATGGCACTCTCACTTACCTTATTTCTTTCTTGTATATATTATTTGGTATAAGAATAGGACATAGGGCTTATTTCAATGGATGAAATCAGTGAAAAATTCCAGGGAAGATTTACTTAGCGTAGCACGGCCGGGCAGGCAAGAGGATAGGGTAATGGAGGGGGGTTAGGGAGGGGAGTCAAAAACGGGGAGAAATGGCTAAATTGTCAACAATGGATGGGAGTACAGATGAGATTAGAGTGCTGACTAGTGTTGGACATTGTCAGTACTGATAGATGATACAAGCCCCCACTTGGAAGCCCGGGTGAATTCAAAATAACACAGAATCACAAAAGCGACGCCCCGCGGTATGATCCCTTGCTCCCAAGCGTCACGAAAGTGATGCCCCGCGGTTAAGGGGTTAAGGAAACACAATAGGAGATACAGGATTTCTGATAGTCAGCCCACTGAGGAAAATTATATTGCATACAAACAGGCATGGACTGAGGCAAGGAGAATAATAAGAAGGGCCAAACGTGACTCCTGGCGGAATTTTGTGTCCACGGTGAATCGTTCTACACAGTTAAGTAAAGTCTAGTCCTTATATCCCTGTCGCCACCCTGTAGGTGAACAACACCATCTATGACGATCCCGTGGAGGTTGCTAACATTCTCGCTGGAAGTTATTCTCATGTAAGTAGCTCAGCCAATTATGACTTGCATTTTCAACACCACAAACGTACGGTTGAGCTACAGATATTAAACTTTGCCGTAGAAGATGTAAACTTCCCTTAGAACCAAGAGTTTATGCTTGATGAACCGCTCCTTGCCCTTAAATCCTGTTAAGACACCAGCCCTGGACCAGGCACCATCATGTACGGTATGATCCAGCATCTTAATCAGGACAACATGATTAAGATATTAGCACTGTACAACGAGCTTTGGGCGTCTCAAATGTTCCCAGACTCATGGCACTTTGCGCACGTCATACCGATACCCAAAGAGGCTGGTCGTCTTATGAATCCCATTTCATTTTGGCCTACTGTGTTCACTTCTTGTCTATGTAAGGTCATGGAACGAATGGTTAACAATAGGTTTCTTTTTGTTTTAGAGTCGAAGAATTTGTTAAATGATCAACAATGTGGCTTCCGAAAATACAGAAGTTCACTAGATCATTTAATGAAATTGGAGCATTGTATTTCGGAGGCATTTGCCAATAAAGAATTCATGATAGGGGTGTTCTTGGACATCCATAAAGCTTATGACATGACATAACGGTATGGTATACTAATGAAGCTCTATACTCATGGCTTAAGAGGAAATTTGCCTATTTTTATTTCAAATTTCTGAAGGAACAGGACTTTCTTTGTCAAATTGCCCCATAATGTGATGTTGAATATATTTATCCAAGGAAACGGGATGTCTCAGGGAAATGTGCTTAGTCTCACTTTATTTAGTATTATGATCAATGATATTCTGTCATCAGCTCCCACCCCGAGGATTCTTAAATACTCACTCAATGCTGACGATTGTGCAATATGGCACTCTTCCCGTATGGCACAATTTTCGGCTGAGCGGATTCAAGCAGCCCTTGATTCCGTCCATCAGTGGGCCTTGCATTGGGGATTTAAGTTTTCCGTCCCTAAGTGTGCCGCTGTAGTTTCAGCCACTCGTAACGTCCCTGATTTGCGTTTATTTTTGGATAATCAGGCAGTACCTTTTCAAAATTCTGTAAAGTTTTTGGGCTTACATTTTGATCGCAGATTGAATTTTAAATTTCATGTTAATAATTTGCTTTCTCGTTGTGATAAACCATTAAATGTCTTCAAGTACCTGGCGGGTTGTGCATGGGTTGCCTACAGAAAACCTTTATTAATGGTGTATAAGTCCCTTATTCGATCAAAGCTGGACTATGGCGCATACGTGTATGGCTCAGCATCCGATGCCACACTGAGGAGATTGGATGTGTTGCAGAATAAATGTTTGTGAATGTGTCTTGGAGCCGTCCGGTGTACTCGTGTAGCCCTTATGGAAGTGGAGGCGAATGTGCCTCCCCTCCGTATTTGCCGTGACCATCTGGCCTTGTCATATGGCTTATGTACACATAGGAAAAGTAATATCGGCAAAATGGCCTGTACCCCCCTGCGTCAATACCACCATCTTATGCGGGGGGTACATTGGCCACTTTCCGTTTGTGTCCAATTACTGACTTAAGAACTTGGTGTGGACCTCAGTGACTGGGACAAGTTGGTGATTAAAAATATAGAACTTGGGAGCCACCTGGCTTTACTGTTGATGTTTCCTGGTTCCCAGCACCAAAGACCAAGGTGCTGGAGGCAGAGGTCCACCACTTGCTTCGTAACATCATCGTTCGTCACTTGGGATCCCACAACTGTACACAAATGGCTCCAAGTCGAGTGAATGTGTGGATGCTAGTGTGTGGTCGACTGAATGTTCCCTCAGGTATCGGTTGCTGACTGATACATCTGTGTTTACCTCCGAACTTTTTGCTATTGACAAAGCCATAGACTATGCTCTCAATTCTAGGCATGACTCATTTGTCATATTTTCTGATTCAAAATCAGCCCTTCAGACAATTGCATCTTGCACTACGGACTCACATGAGATCCAGGGCCGCATTATTAATAAGTTGCATTCATGCAAAAAGTCCTTCACGCTGATCTGGGTGCCTGGTCATTGTCGTATCTACGGCAATGAGCAGGCTGACTTACTTCCAAAGTCGGCTGTGGAGCTCGAGGAGACTTGGGACGTTCCTCGTGATCTACAGTCGAGTCTCTCTCTCAGAAAGAAATCACTAAATCTTCTGTGGCAAGGTCAGTGGATCACACCAAATATTCCAACATGTAAGTCATACCTGGGCGACTGGGATACTGCCAACAGTCCCAGCCGCCTTGAGGAAAAAGTATTGGCGCGATTACAGCTTAATCCTACCGTAGTAACTCACATGAAACCATAATTATGTGGAAAGACGATTCCCACTGCACTGTGACATCTGTGATGTGGTGTTATCTACCAGTCATATCATCCTGCGCTGTCGGCGATTTATTCGTGAACGTGTTTCAATTATAAATTCCTGCAACGCAGCAGACGTCTCCTTCACCCTTTCCACCATCCTGGGTGATGGGGATATTGTTATGACTGATAAATTGATGGCTTTCTTGAGAGAGATAGGATTGATCAGAGTGATGTGACTTTTTTTCTGTTTGGTTATGGTTTTATCGAATGTAAATATGTATATATTGTACTATTAATTAGGGTTGACAGTTGACGTATTTGAAATAGCTTCTGCTTCCAATTGATCTATTTCTAATATTGACATCCTCTACATTAAGCCCCGTTCCTCGCCTGACAGTCACCAGCTGATGAGTGTAAGTGTTCAATAGAGAAATGTACTGGGCACTTGCAGTCGATGGTGGTCTGTTGGACGAGGTACTTCACTTTATGCACATATTATATAAATACTGTATATCATCGCGTTTAAGCTGTCCTAATTAGGGCCGACAGATGTATATGGAAATGTTCATGAATCGTCTGGTTCTCTTTCATATATTGATGTCCCCTGTGTTAGTTTGTGCCTCGACTGAGAATCAGCAGGTGATGAGTGCAGGTATGTAATGTAGAAAGGCATTACATATTTCCGGGCCACGAGCCCGCAATAACTGTTCCTTCCAAGAGAAAAACAAAATACAAGAGAGAGCCAAATTCAAGATCCAATCATTTTGAGATGCCTGGACACACTGTGTTGGAAAGACTGAAGATCATAGGAAGCAGGAAATACAGACAGAGGGAGACAGTTCCAGAGCTGACCTGTTGCATAAATGAAGGACTGGGAGTAATGGTTAACTCTTGCACTAGTGAGTTGGACAGAAAAGAGATGAGAGTTTGTTGCTAGAAGGATGCTACGCGCGCATCATAGAGTTGGAGGAATGCATGCAGACAGTTCAGAGAAGGAGTGACCATTGAAGAAGCGACAGAAAAGAGATAAAGATGCAACAGTGCGGCGAAGAGGCAAAGGTTGAAGGGAGTCAGTAAGAGGAGGAGAGTTAATGAAACGAAAAGCCTTTGACTCCACCCTGTTGAGAAGAGCTGTATGTGGGGAACCTCCCCACACATGCGAGTTGTACTCCACACAGGGGCAGATAAAACCCGTGTATAGAGTCAACAGTTGTGCAGGGGTAAAGAAGGTACGGAGTCAGCTTAGCACACCTAATCTCTTGGAAGCAGATTTTACAAGAGATGTAATATGATCTTTCCAAGACAAGTATCGAGTAAATGACACCCCAAGCATGTTCAAAGATGATGCAGGATTAAACTGAATATTATTAAACATTAGTGGGTACACCTGTGGAAGATTTTGTCGGGTTGATAGGTGTAAGAACTGAGTCTTTGATGCATTAAAAACTACCATATTATTTTTACCCCAGTCAGAGATATGAGCCAAGTCAGACATTAGGTGTGCCATAGCCTCATCCCTTGTTTGTTGAAGTAACTGCTGAGATGGACATTGTGGAAACCAAATAGAAAGGTGAAGGGTGGAGTCATCAGCGTATGAGTGGATAGGGTTAGATGTACAGCTTAGAAGGTCATTGATGAATAAAAGGAAGAGAGTTGGTGAGAGGACAGAGCCCAGAAGTACACCACAGTTGATAGATCTGGGAGACGAACGATGGCCGTCTACAACAGCGGCTATAGAACGACTAGAAAGGAAGCTATGGATGAAGGCACAGATAGAAGGATAGAAACCGTAAGAGGGCAGTTTGGATATTAAAGATTTATGCCAGACTCGATCGAAAGCCTTTGAGATGTCAAGTGCAATGGCAAACCTTTCGCCAAAGTCCCGAAAGGAGGATGACCAGGAGTCTGAAGGGTAAGTGAGAAGATCGCCAGTGGAGCGTCCCTGACGGAACCCATACTGACGATCAGATAGAAGGTTGTGATAGAAAAGATGCTTTAAAATATTTCTATTAAGAAATGACTCAAAAACTTTTGAGATACAGGATGTTAAAGCAATTGGACGATAGTTAGAGGGTTGAGAATGGTCACCCTTGTTTGGGACTTGCTGAATGAGAGCAAACTTCCAGCAAGAAGGAAAGGTACAAGTTGACAGACAAAGGCAAAAGTGTTTGCCTAGGCAGGGTGTAAGCACAGAAGCACAGTTCTTGAGAACAATAGGAGGCACTCTGTCAGGCCCATATGCCTTGTTAGTATTGAGGCCTGTGATGGCAGAAAATACATCAGCTGAAGAAATTTTAATGTCAACCATGAGGAAGTCAGAGGGGGGAAGTGATGGAGAAGCTGCACCGGAATCGTCTAAGGTGGAATTGGAGAAAGTCTGAGCGAAGAGATCTGCTTTAGCCATAGAAGAAATAGCTACAGAGCCATCAGAGTAGAAAAGAGGAGGGAAGGATGATGAGGTAAAGTTGTTAGAAAGGTTTTTGGCAAGGTGCCAGAAGGAGCGGGAGAATTCGAGTTGGAGAGTTGAGAGCATTTAGTATGGATGAAATTATTTTTAGCAGAGTGAAGAACAGACTTAGCACGATTCCGGGCAGAAACGTATAAAAGATGTGATTCAGGGGTGGGTTGGCTCCAGTACCTTTTATAGGCCATCTCCTTGTTGTGGACAGCATTAGAACAAGCATGAATAAACCAAGGCTTTTTTGCTTTAGCCAAAGGATATGAGAAAGGAATGTATGCTTCTATGCCCGAGAGAATAACCTCCACAATGCACAAGGCACACTCAGATGGCTCCCGGCCATGTAAACAATAATCATTCCAGAGAAAATCAAAGTACTGCCTGAGGGCCTCCCAAGCCGCAGCTCCAAAATGCCACAGGGTCTACAGGCCATAATGGAGCGATAGGACAGGTTAAGGTAATAAGGTTGTGATCGGAGGAGCCTAACGGAGAGGAAAGATTAACAGTGTAAGCAGAAGGATTAGCTGTAAGGAAGAGGTCAAGTATGTTGGAGCTCTCTCCAAGGCAGTCAGGGATACGGGTAGGGTGCTGTACAAGCTGCTCTAGGTCATTAGGGATAAAAAAGGTGTAGGCTTGTTCACCAGGTGGATCAATGAGAGGAGAGCCAAAGGTGGTGGTGAACATTGAAATCTCCTAGAATGGAGATTTCAGTGAAAGGAGAAATGGATAGAATGTGTTCCATCGTAGAAGTAAGACAGTCGAAGAATTATTGATAGTCAGTAGAATTACGGGATAAGTAAACAGTGCAGATATATTTAGTCAGAGAATGACAGGAAAGCCGAAACCAGAGAGTAGAGAATTCAGAAGAATCATGTTCAGGAACACGAGAGCAAGATAAGTCGTTGCGTATATATACACAACAGCCACCTTGGCTTTGAAATGAGTATAGAGAAAGTAGGAGGGTACAGAAAAGTGTTTGCTGTCAGTTGCCTCAGACAGCTGAGTCTCAGTTAGGAGATGAAGGTGAGGTTTAGAGGAGGAGGGGTGGTGTTCAACGGAGCAAAAGTTGGAGAAAAGGCCACGAATGTTGCAGAAATGAAGAAGTGAGTCAGACAGTGGTTCCAGGCACCTCGAGTCGTCACCGAGAGAGGGGCGAAAGGTGGGGGCATTTATGGTCCCCCCCCCCCCGGGGACTCCGAGGCTATATATTTTGAACCCATGATCATTTTTTAAATTTTGGAAAAGGATGTGTAGCGAGCAGTGTGCATGTAGTTTGATGTTGATAGCTAGAAAAACTTGTATTGGAGAGCATGCTGGCCTACTCTCTGTATTACTGAAACACTGAAAAAGTTCAGCAAAGGGGGATGGTCAGGAACTGGTCCCGAAGGCTGATCAATCGGGAGCTCCAGCTCTCCCTGTCATCAGCTTTCCATCCACCTTGGGAGTACTGCCCTGCTCGACTGGTGCTACAGTCTACTCCTCTTGGTCAGGGTATTTTTACCATTAGTGTAGGTTTAGCTATTTGCATCTTTAGGCTATAGCATAGGTTAGCGATTTGTTTGTTAGGATATTTGTTTTAGAGTCTTTAGCTATTTTTTTCCTCTCTCTCTCTCTCTCTCTCTCTCTCTCTCTCTCTCTCTCTCTCTCTCTCTCTCTCTCTCCCTCTCTCCTTTACCCTAATAAATAATGTAAAATAATAATTACATAAAAGTGAGAAAAAAATAAAAATAAAACAATAAAATATATACTGTATGTATGTACGGGTGTATGTATGTGTGTACGAAAGTATATATATATATATATATATATATATATATATATATATATATATATATATATATATATATATATATATATATATATATATATATATATATTGTTACGGAACAGAGAAAGATAATGTACTAAATCACTACTGTCCCATAAAGTTCCAGGTTCAAAACAAAAGAGTTAGGTAAAATTACAAGTTAAAGTTTAATGCTCAAACTAACAACAAAACATTCAGGACTCATAAGGATAATGTAATGGCAAAAACAGGTTAAATATATGGTTAACTGCAATAGCCTCTATTAACACGAAATTAGCAAGAGTAAATTTATCTAAGTCAGCCCTGATAAAATGACAATACACTGGATAATGCTCAGTTAATGCAAAATAAATTATTACAGATACAAACTATTATTAACAATTGGCTGACATAAAACCTTACATTAATCACAAGAACCTCACTAGGCCTACAAATTAACACCTTATGCTATACAGTACAAGAACAAAATGTAATAACACTCATACTCAAATTACACAGCAGTTAGATGGCTGGAGACTTCCTGAGCACTCACAATAATAACAACTGTACAGGGGAGGACAGAGATGTGCGCAAAATGAGTAGATCTAAGTGGCAATAAATGTAGAGACTGAACTCATTATATAGGGGCCGGCAGAGCTTGATACAACTTGTAAGAAGGACGCGCAAATGAAGCCAGAGGGGACAAAGAGTTGACAATCCTGCTCTGAACAACAGAAAGAACGACTTACTCTACTATAAGGGAGGACGGGGGGAGTGAGGTAGAACACGCTCGTGATCAAACATGCAGCATACTGTACGTTAGAATTACACAAAGGATGATGAAATCATAGGCTATGTAACACCTCCCGACAAAGAAAAAGAAATTTACAAAGGAAATTTCTTATTACTCTAAAACAATCTGTCTAAAGTCTAGATAAGCAATCTGCAATAACATTTTCTTTCCCCTTGATATGTTGTATGTCTAATGAATACTCCTGAAGAAGTAGACTCCATCTTGTCAATCTCTGATTTTTATCTTTAAGCTTACTAAGGAATTTCAGTGGGTTATGATCGGTATAAATGACTATGGGGTCAAAACCAGAACACAAATAAAATGAAAAATGCTGTAAACCCAAAATCAAGGCCAAAAGCTCTTTCTCAATAGTTGAGTAGTTCTTTTGAGGTGGAGTGAACTTCTTACTGTAATAAGATACAGGGTGTTCAATACCCTGATCATCCTCTTGCAGCAAAACAGCCCCAGCTCCTGTATCACTTGCATCAATAGCCATCTTAAAAGGCTTAGCAAAATTTGGAGTAGCGAGCACTGGCTGACTTAATAGGATAGCTTTAAGTATGTTGAAAGAGGATTCACAGTTATCGGTCCAGACAAATTTAACTCCCTTTTTCAGTAGGTCTGTAAGTGGTGATACAAGAATTGAAAAGTTAAGGACAAATCTCCGGTAATAACCTACCATTCCCAAAAATCTTTGTAGCTCTTTCCTACTTTTAGGTCTGGGAAGATCACTTATAACCTGAACCTTAGCTCCTGGTGGTGCAACATGTCCATCACCAATTACGTACCCAAGGTACTGAACTTTAGCTTGACCAAACTCACACTTTGATAAATTAGCTACAAGACTAGCCTGAACCAAACGCTCAAGAAATTTACTGACATGGCATAGGTGATCTTTCCAGTTGTCACTGAAGATTAATACATCATCAATATAAACAACACACCCTGCCAAACCCTCTGTTACAACATTCATGAGCTTCTGAAATGTGGCTGGTGCATTCTTCATACCATATGGCATTACAGAACATGCAAAAGTCTTTCCTAGTGTTACAAAACATGAGATCTCCCTAGCACGTTCAGTCATAGGTACTTGCCAGTATCCCTTTAACAAATCAAACTTACTTATGTACCTAGCCTTTCCGATCTTGTCTATGCAATCTTCCACACGAAGGAGAGGGTAAGTGTCTGTTTTGGTTATCTGATTAACACGTCTGTAGTCGATGCAAAGCCGCTGTGACCCACCTGGCTTAGGGACTAGAGTGACAGGAGAACTCCACTCGCTCTGACAGGGCTCAATCATCTTGTGGTCCAACAGGTAGCCAAGCTCCTTCTGGATGAGAGGAACTGGGTTCACACGGTAAGGAGGCAGTTTAATTGGCTTTGCGTCTCCAACATCGATATCATGCATCAACACAGTGGTTCTTCCTGGAGTGGCACGGAACACTTACTGGTACTCCTGCAGTAATGTCGAAAACTCCTGCCTTTCCTCGGGAGCTAGATGAGAAAGCTTAGTCTGGAGATCATTCATGATATCAGGATTCTTCCCCAAACTATCACTCAGGCTCATACTGCATGGGAGAGCTTCACTTGCAGACTCGGGTGGAACAGCTACAGTGCAGACTGGATTATTTTCGTCCCGCCTGTGATATAACTTTAGCATGTTGATGTGACAAAGTTGCTTGTTCTTTCTACGATCTGGTGTGGCGATGACATAGTTGACATCACTGAGTTTCTTCTCCACGAAATAAGGGCCACTAAACTTGGCTTGAAGAGGTTGCCCATGAACCGGTAGCAGAATCAAAACCTGATCTGGCTGAAAGTGGAGTAAACTGGACTTCTTATCATACCAAGTCTTCATCTTCTCCTGTGCAGCTCCTAAATTCTCTCTCGCCAGCTGTAAAGCAGTGGACTGCCGTTCTTTGAACTTCATCACATACTCCAGCAGGTTGACGTCATCTTCCTCCGACAGCCAGCATTCCTTGAGTAGCTTAAGGGGTCCTCTTACTTCATGGCCAAACAGTAGTTCAAAAGGCGAGAAGCCCAATGATTCATTTGGAGATTCTCTTGCAGCAAACACAACGAATGGAAGACCTTTATCCCAGTCTTTCTGATGTTCCAAACAGTATTTCTTGAGCATCGATTTGAGTGTTTGATGATATCTCTCCAACGCTCCTTGAGTCTGGGGATGGTAAGCTGAAGACGTGATCTGGGTGATGCCCAACTCGTTCAGAGACTGCTGGAAAACATTTGACATGAAATTACTTCCCCGGTCTGACTGTACCTCCTTGGGCAGACCAAACTTTGTGAAGAACTCTAGCATTTCCTTAACCACGTTCTTTGCTGAGATATTTCTAAGTGGAATGGCTTCAGGATAACGAGTAGCCATATCAATCAGGGTCAACACATAAGAAAATCCTGAAGAAGTCTTAGGAAGAGGGCTCACAATATCCACCAACACACGGGTGAATGGCGCCTCAAAAGGAGGAATGGGAACTAGAGGTGCAACGTTTTCGGTCTGATTACACTTCCCCACAACTTGACAGGTGTGACAAGACTTACAATACCAGGAAACATCCCTGAAAATACCAGGAAACATCCCTGAAGATACCTGGCCAGTAGAAGTGTTTCAAAATGCGTGCCACAGTCTTCCTCACTCCAAGGTGTCCTGCCAAACTGGAATAATGAGCCACTCTAATGATATCCTGCCTACAAACACGAGGGATGACAACTTGATGTACAACCTCCCATTCACAGTCGGCTGATGCTGTTGGGGGTCTCCACTTCCTCATAAGTACTCCTGACTTTATATAATAACAAGTAGAAGCACCAGCTGACTCTTCCTCACTGCAAGCAGAGTTAGCTAGACCTTTCAACTCAGGGTCAGCAACCTGCAACTCAACCAACTCTAGACGAGACAAATTATCAACACTACGCAGTACTGCCTCATCTGGTGAGTGGTCCAAATTAGCAAGAAAAGTGTCAGCTAGGATAACATCATCATCATCATTATCCTCTAAGTCACCAGTAACTTCAGACTTAGCCCTAGTGACAGCACATGCAGGGAACACATCAGGGACATCACAATCCTGGGTCGCAGTCACTGGCTCACTAGACAACTGAGGAGCTGGACACACTTGACTTCTACCAATATCATTTCCAAGTAAGAAAGTTACACCTGACATTGGGAGTGTCTCAACCAACCCAACCATAACAGAACCATTAACAAAACCAGACTCTAAATTCACTCTGCAGAGAGGGACAGAGAAGTAATTATTCCCTACACCTTGTAAGATTACAGTTTCATCGGAGGAATTAACATTAGAGCCTAGAACACTGGTCAGCATAAGGGATCGGCAAGCACCTGTATCACGATATATTTTAACTGATTTCCTGTCACTACTGTCCAGAGGACTGACAAAACCATCAGACAGGAAATTAGCACATGAACTCTTAAGAGTGTCACCCACGTTACTGCTCAAAAGAGGAGCTCCATCATGAGAATTTAATTTACCCCTCAAAGCAGGTTCAGTTAACTCAGTTAAAGAATTCTGGGTACTCTCAAGGGTGGACACTAGACCAATTGACTGAATATTTAGAGACTTCTTTTTGTTCACATCACGCTGTCTCCTGAAACATTTCTCCGTAGTATGACCAAGCTTACTACAATAAGTACATTTACTTTTCTGAAATCTAGAGGTGAAGCTGGTATTTACTTCCTGAGAAACATCATCTTTATTCTCTTTCCTGTTACCTGTACTCTGAGTAGAGGCAACGTCCTTACTCTCAGCTTTCTCTTTTTCTCTAGAATATCTCTTGTGAGTGAGAACATATTCATCAGCTAAAACTGCAGCATCAGACAAATTATCTATTCTTTTCTCATCAAGATATAGGCTTACATCATTATTAATACACCTTTTGAAATCCCCCAGCAAAATCATCTGCCTAAATTTACCGAAATCAGAATCCACATTCTTAGAATTTAACCACTGCTCTAACAGATCTTCTTTGATTTTTGCATACTCAACATGGGATTGCTTATCTTGTTTATAAGTTGTCCTAAATTTTACTCTATAGGCTTCAGGAACAAGCTCATAGGCCTTAAGAATCAAGCTCTTAACTACATCATAATTATCAGATTGATCCTGAGGCAAAGATGCATAAGTTACTTGAGCTTTACCGGTGAGAACAGTTTGAAGGAGTACTGGCCAATACTTTTTGGGCCAATTAAAACCTGTAGCTACCCTCTCAAACAACTGAAAATACTTTGTTAAATCAGATTCATTAAAAGGAGGGACAAGTTTAACATTTTTAGCCACATCAAAATCATCAGAGCTAGATGATCCAGTTCCACCTTGTTTCATGCGATACTCATGGTCTGCCTGAATCCTACCAATTTCAATTTGTGCCTCCTGAATACGAGCCTGAGACTCAGCCTCCTTAGCACGTGCCTGAAACTCAGCCTCCTTAGCATTTGCCTGAAATTCGGCCTCCTTAACACGAGCCTCCTGCAGGGCTAGCTGTAACTTAGCTAATTCAATCTGCGTTTGCTCATTTGGAGGAGTTACATTAAACAAGCTTTCATTAATCATGTCAACAATTTGATCTTTAGAATGATGAGAGCGAACAGCAATTCCCAATTGTTGAGCAACAAGCTTAAGTTCATTCTTTGTTCTGTTTTCTACGTCACACACTGTTTGCACATTTGACAAAAAATCTTTGGCTTCATCAAGCGTAGTAATAGTAGACATCATGAATAAATCACAGTCACAAAATATCAAGCAATATCCTTATGATAATATCCTGAATATCCTGATAAGAGGTCGCCAAATTTATGTTACGGAACAGAGAAAGATAATGTACTAAATCACTACTGTCCCGTAAAGTTCCAGGTTCAAAACAAAAGAGTTAGGTAAAATTACAAGTTAAAGTTTAATGCTCAAACTAACAACAAAACATTCAGGACTCATAAGGATAATGTAATGGCAAAAACAGGTTAAATATATGGTTAACTGCAATAGCCTCTATTAACACGAAATTAGCAAGAGTAAATTTATCTAAGTCAGCCCTAATAAAATGACAATACACTGGATAATGCTCAGATAATGCAAAATAAATTATTACAGATACAAACTATTATTAACAATTGGCTGACATGAAACCTTACATTAATCACAAGAACCTCACTAGGCCTACAAATTAACACCTTATGCTATACAGTACAAGCACAAAATGTAATAACACTCATACTCAAATTACACAGCAGTTAGATGGCTGGAGACTTCCTGAGCACTCACAATAATACCAACTGTACAGGGGAGGACAGAGATGTGCGCAAAATGAGGAGTAGATCTAAGTGGCAATAAATGTAGAGACTGAGCTCATTATATAGGGGCCGGCAGAGCTTGATACAACTTGTAAGAAGGACGCGCAAATGAAGCCAGAGGGGACAAAGAGTTGACAATCCTGCTCTGACCAACAGAAAGAACGACTTACTCTACTATAAGGGAGGACGGGGGGAGTGAGGTAGAACACGCTCGTGATCAAACATGCAGCATACTGTACGTTAGAAATACACAAAGGATGATGAAATCATAGGCTATGTAACAATATATATATATATATATATATATATATATATGACCAGGTGCTTAGGCCCCAATTGTCTATAGGCCCCACCCCAAAAAAAAATAAATAAATAAATAAAGTGTTCAGACTTCACAGTAGGCCGTGGTGCCAAGGTGGTAAGTGGTTGACGGCTTCTCCGGGACAGTTTATTGTCTTCATTAAAAGTTAATAATGTGTGCAAACTCTCATAGCATCTTAAAATACGGACTATGTTCATACTCATGTAAGCCAGTATGGGTTAATTTAAGCCAGGAGGACAGGTGTAACGTGAGTTAGTTTGAAGTGGAGCCGTGTTGTGAAGGAAGGAGTGCTGATTGTTTTTCTGGGACATTTTTCTTCATTAAAGTTTATATTAAGAAAATCACTATATATTAACTCAGAACAGCCTGATACACAAAAGAGTAAACATGGATGGAATAAGTAGGATGAGAGGTGGCTTACTGGGTTAGTGTGTTTTCCCAAATATAGACTGCCAGAGAAGCTTGTGGTTGTTTGTGGTTGTTTTTTAATATCATAGCGGCTATTCTAAATGGCATTGGAGGCTTCGTAGCAACTCTACGTAGCAACTTCTTCTAAAAACTGTCAGTTTCTTAGTTTCTTACAGTTGTGTTGCTGGAATATTCTCATTACTGAGCCTGTTACTCCAGCTCCATATCCTTGTGGCGGCTAAGTGAGGTGGACGTTAATTGTGCTGTATAGTTAAATTTTTGTTCTTGACTTTCCCCAAATTTATCAAGCTTTCTACCAAATTCGTCCACTGTTTTTCATATCACTACACTCTCTGGTAAATCATTCCACATCGTTACAACTCTGCATTAGAATGAGTATTTTCTTACATTCAGCCTTGTTCTGGCTTTATATAATTTCACGGAATGGCTTCTTGCGGGTTATCTTCCTGCAGCTGAAACACTCCCTCACAACAATCTGCATCATGTCTTCCAAGTAAAATTTTGTATGTCTGAGTTAAATTCCCACGTGACCTGTAAGCTAACGATGGTATATTTAGTGTCCTTAGTCTCTCCTCGTATGGCATCTCTCATCCTCGGTAACAGTTTGGTAGCCCTGCGTTGAACCCTATCCATTTCCTCCATATATCTTTCACGAGATTTGGATTCCAGATCTGGTTAACATATTGAAGATGAGGTCTCACCAATGCTACGTACAAAGATTTGAATACTTCATTATCCAGACTAAGGAAGGTCCTGCTGATTAGGCCTACTAACCTATTTACCTTGGTTATTTATTTATTTATTTATTTTTTTGCTATATGGTCAGAGAAAGCCAGCTTATCATCAATACCAAAGTCCTTTTCTGAAGAACATTTATCCCGGTCTGTAGTCATTTTGCAGTTGTGTTCCTCGATACTACTCCTTCCTGTTCTCATGGATTTGCATTTCACTGGATGGAAATTTAGTAGCCATTATTCTGTCCATTCATGCATGTCATTTAGATCTTCCTGTGACTTTCGGCAGTCTTCATCACTTTTAGGTTTCCTGTATATCTTTGTATCATCAGCATACAGATACATTTCATTGTCATGACCAGTGCAGTGTGGGAGATCATTTATAAATTATATAAACAGAAGAGGACCAAGGACTGAACTCTGGAGAACTCCACTGATCACCTCCTTCCAATCTGATGCTTCTCCATTACCCATCACTCTTTGCTTCCTGTTGATTAGGAACTCCTTAATCCATCGGTAGTATTTCCCGTCAGTAGAGTTACTGGTAATCTACTTTAGGAGTCTCTTATGGGGCAGCCTATGAAATGCCTACATAAGATCGAAATAAACTACATCTACAGCACACCCTTCATCGACTGCTGCTGTCCAGGCGTCTTTAACCTTAATCAGCTTTAAGACTGTAGATCTTCCTATAATGAATCCAAATTGCTTTTTAGTCAAGGGCCTATATTTCTTCATTATGAAATACTGTAATTCCCCGGGGCACCTCTATCTCCCATTTTGTGTATAGCCGTAATACTGGCAGCCTTCCAGTCTGCTGGTAGTGTTTGACTCTCATACTGTAGCCTATTTGCAATGGCTCGAGTATTTCAATCATAGTCGTTTAGTATCCTTGAGTGTATCCGAACTGGACCAGGTGATTTGCTTGTCTTCATTATTTTATTTTGTCTTTCTTAAACTTTGGGGGATATAATTGTTGGCACATTCTTTTTAGTTCTTTGCGTTAGTGCACCATCAGGTTCTCAAATAAATGCCTTTGGGAACTGATCACTGAGCACTTCTACCTTCTCGGTATCACTGTTTTTTACCTTGTCCTTGCCTTTGTACGTTCGGGGATTCTTGACTTTACCTTTATTCTTGACTGAACATATTTCCAAAACAGTTTAGAGTTTAATTTTGCATTTTTAGCAATGAGTTGTTCATTTATTTTTATACCTTTTCTTGTTAACTTCTAACTTGATTTTTCATCCTTCTGTACTCATTTCCCACTCCCAACAAATTTTTACCATTTAGTTCTACTCCACATTTTGTGTTTCTTATGTTCTTAAGTTTAACCCATTGTCTTTGCCTCGTCTTGATCTTGTTCCAAAAAGTCTGGTTAATTGGCAGGACATTATTTGTCCTCCTTTTTTTGCTCTGCTAAAAGTTCTCTTTGGTACACATTTATCTACTGCCGTCTGCACCCTGTCTTTCAATGCATTCCACTTGGCTTCCATATCATTACCTTGTGATGGGATATCAGTCCAATCCGTGTTCAGATCCTTCCTCATTAGAGTGTAGTCAGCCTTATTATATATTTATATCTGTGTCTTACCTTTTTCTTTTTGCTCCTTAAATTCACACTGAAAGTGTATACATGAATTTTTGCCTTTTCCCAATGGTTATTCTAGCCAATATTTTTCACCAAATGCGTCATCATTACTAAAAACCAAATCAAGGGTACTGACAGTGCTGGTTCCTCAGAATCGAATGTGTACAGTATCCATCCCATACCTTTTCAATGAACAAGTTGTGTAAATCATTTCATCCTGCATACTCATATGTGGTGCAGTTTGTCCAGTTAATTTTGGGAAGATTTAAATCTCCAATTCTAACCTTGGATTTTAAGTCGTTGTCACTTATGTCTTGCATCAGCATCAGCAGATTCTTGTTGTTTGTGTCATGCTGTTAGAACTCCTATTTAATGACGTCAGAAGGAAACACTTTTTTGCAAAATATCTCCACTGATAAATATTCACAATACTTTGATTTCAACTGTGTAACATTATATCTCATTCCCTTTTTAATATAGATCAGTAAACCTCTCCCTTCACTATTATTGAATTTTTTTCTTCAATATTTCATATTCTTCCAACATGTACTCTTCTAAACCTCTTTTAAATAGAAAATGTTTTAGTTTGACTCCCTGTCTTGCAATAATTTGGGGCACATTAACCTTATCCTTAAGTTTGTTTCAACATAATAACTTTATCACTACAAAAAACATCTCCATTAGGTGGTCCTCATACCCAGGGTTTTCCTTTCCCTGAATCGATCAGGTTTTTGCCTCAGTCCAGAAGGCTTTCTCTTGCTGTTTTTCTTTCCTAGTCATGTTGTGTGCTATTGTTATCCCAGTGTATTCGATTATTACTCAGTTTCCTTATGTACTGTACCGGAATAAGTAAGATTTAAGGTTTGCACTGGCCAGTACTACAAGTAAGGGCCTCTTGGGAACTTCACCACAGGTATTACCCAGCCTAATAATATTACTTACTGTACGTACCCAGGTGAGTCCTCTACTTCATAAGTCTTGAGTAGATTTGTCACTGCTGCCCTATCATTCTTGATTCTTGTTTTGACCACTAGATTTGCATTCTAGAAAATCATAGATTGCAGTGTTGTTCTCCCTTGACTTCCTTTCATTAATCTAAAAAAAAATTTACCATGGACTTACTAACCAATCATGCTACTGAATCATAAATATCCTCCCTATTCCTTTCATTTTGCCCCGTTTCTGCTCGTACTGTTTTAGCCTCCAGAATTTCTATTTTCTGTGGAATTGTCCACTTTAGCTTTTCGTTTTAGTTTCTCATCCATTTCAAAGACTAGCTTATACTGTACCAAATCTCTGTTCCATGCCCTTTACAGTCTCCTTGTCTTGTGCTGCACTCTCTCACTTCCTGAATTTCTTTCTGAAATAAGGACTGTTCGGCTAGGATCTCAAACCGTGTTTTTTCAAGTCTCTTTACACATTTCTACACTTTATCACAACCTCTCTTACAATACTCACAGGTCCAGGACAACTGCTCTCCTGCTTCTTCACTCACCATGAAATCATATACCGATTCTGGGACATTTCCACATTTTATATGGAACCAGTATTCACAAATTTCACAGCATATAGCTTTATCCTGTTCTGATATTATTATTTCACATTTGCCACACTTATCTTTGTCTTGTCGTGCTGAGTCGTCTCTTGCCACACTGGTCTTGGTTTGTTTATAACAGATTTGCATGTAATAGTTTCCACCTTTTCTCGACCTTTTTTGTTCGCCACTCTCTTTTACTAAGTGTTCTTCTCTCACAACAATTAACCTAACAGATCCACTAGACACTAGTAATCCCGTTTTTTTCAGAGCAAATTTGATAGAAGGCAAAATTTTCAATTTAAAAAATTATTTAGCGCTTGCTAGACACTTCCACCTCCCTCCGCGATACGAGTATCTGTTGTAATATGTCGAAGGCCAAGGACACAGGGCAGAGTCAAATTTTGAGCCTTAGACCAGGTGACTAGTGCGGGTGTTGCTCTGAGTACTCCTTGTAGAAAGTGCATTTGTTGCGATTATTGCTGAGATACGAATAAATGTGTGTGTTTGGATGTGTAAATTGGGAGTGTGTCGTACTGTCTCAGCTATCTTCCTTTCTTTGGGGGATGCAGCCTAGGTATATAGATAGATAGATAGATTATTGTGAATACTATGGATTAGTGTGACTAGTACCATTATTACTGTTGCAATTGTTACTTCTATTATAACTGCTGTTCTGTTTTTGGTATTGCTATGATTATCATTCTCATTGCTGTTATTACCATGATTACTGTTGCTATTACCGTTGTTACTATTGCTATTGTTACTACTACTGTTACAACCAAATTAGTTCTTCCTGATAGTCTTTTATATTTTGGAGATTATTTTGAGGGTGGTCACACACACACACACACACACACACACACACACACACACACACACACACACACACACACATCAATAATGGAGCCTATCCTTTAGCCTACACACCCACATCCTTCTAGGCTACAGGCTCACACCCATCCATTATCCTACCTATCCGTATCCTATCCACACCCACCCCCTCACTACACCTCCTCTCACTCTCTCACACCCACAACTCTCCTCTAACTTACTTCTAACCCCTACGGCTATACTGCCACATCCACCACACCCACACTACACCCACACCCACTGTCCCACACCCAAGCTTCAACCCCAACCATATTCATACCCACACCCACACCCACACCCAAATATGTGTCTGTCTGTCTGTGTCGGAATATCTATCCGTCTGTCTGCCTGGCTGTTTCTGCCTCTCTGCCTCCGTGCCTACCTGTCTGTCTGTCTCTCTGAGTGTGTGTGTGTGTGTGTGTGTGTGTGTGTGTGTGTGTGTGTGTGTCCCTATCAGTTTACTTAGGTGCATCTCTGTCTGTCTGTCTGTCTCTCTCTCTCTCTCTCTCTCTCTCACACACACACACACACACAAACACACACACACACACACACACACACACACACACACACACACACACACACACACACGCCACAAGCCCCACTAAGCACCCGGCCATTTCCTGTCGCCCGAGGGGTACACAGCAACAAACTGATAAACAACACGGCACGAAATATAAACAACAGGGGCATCAGCACCTTGAATGATAATGATGATGATGATGATGATTGATGATGGGTGGTGGTGATAGTGACAATTTTGATGATGATGATGATGATGATGATGGGTGGTGGTGATAGTGACAATTTTGATGATGATGATGGTGATGGGTGGTGGTGATGGTGACAATTCTGATGGTGGTGGTGATGGGTGGTGTTGAAGGTAATGATGATGATGATGATGATGTTGGTAATAATAATGATACAAATGTCAGTGGTATCGATGCTGCCACAATCAAAACAAACAAGAAAAAACAGGGACAGGATAACCACAGAGCCAAACAGACAGGCAGACAGACAAGATAAATATTCACACATACATACAGACACAAGACAAACAGGCTAAAAAGGCAGACAGAAAAGACACACGAAGAGGACAGGTAGACAAAAGACACAGACACAGACAGACAAACAAGCACTTACAGGTGAAAACACATCCTTGGTCCATCTGGGCGGGGGTAATTATGACAGGTAATAACAGCCTCTGACCCACACAAATGACCATAATTACGGGGTCACTAGGCAAGACAAACAGCCAATAAACACTACTAATTAAGGAGGCCACAGACCTATACCCCTTTCACCTTAACCTGGCCCAAATTTTCGTCCTTTTGTATTTCACGTAGCTCATTGGCAGAATACGACATGCGAGGGTGTGTGCTCTATCTATCTATTGCCAGACGCCTTAATCCCGTAAGGGGTGGCCACAAACAAATCGCCTCCATGTCGCCCTGTCCCCCTTCATTTCATTGTGGTGCCATAGGTAATTTTGAGAACTCACCTGTCAATGCCCACTGAGATATGGCATCCTGTATATAATAAATAAATAAATAAATAAAGGTAAATAACACAAAAAGCAGCAATAACAATAACTGAACAATAACAAAAATAAATAATAAATAAATAAACAGGTAAATAATAACACGAACACCAGCAATAACAATAACGGAACAATAACAATATACTGTAAAGTCCATCAAAACAATAAACAAAGAGGGCGAGGCTAAATAACCCTGTGAACCTTTCAATGATGGCACTAAATGATAACTGAAAGGTGCATTAGCCTGATTACCCCGTGACTAACTACACTGAGGGGGTAATTACTCCCCTGCGTCAAATATACATGCAGACTATTGACAAATTATTCCAGCAGGAAGTGAATAGACAGGAGAGTTATACAGGAAGCTGGTAGGAAAAAGACAATGTGAGGGAATGTATACCTGGTGTAAATAGGAATAGGGCTAGAATGGGGCTGAGTCGAGTTGAAATGGAGCAGGAATGGGGCTTTATTGAGCTGAAATGGGGCAGGAATGGAGGTTTATTGAGCTGAAATGGGGCAGGAATGGGGCTTTATTGAGCTGAAATGGGGCAGGAATGGGGCTTTATTGAGCTGAAATGGGGCAGGAATGGGGCCTGAGTCGGGTTGAAATGGACATAAAAATGGGGTGGGAATAGTGGGATCTGGATGGGGTTGCAATGAAGAAGGCAAGACAAGGAAGAAGGGGGGAAGGGGTAAGGGGAGAAGGAAATTGCCTAGACAAGAGGGAGGGGCAGGAGGGGGAGGGGAGGGGGTCAGAGGCAGTGATTGATGAAGAAGTTATATAAGGAAGGGGGAGGGGGGTGAAGGGGGGACGTTTTATTATTAGGCCTCGAGAGAGTGGCTAGGGGGGTGCTGTCTGCGGTTGGGGGTTGGGGGACTAGGGTGAGGGTGGGGGAGGAAGAGGGGGTGAGGGTGGGGGGGGTCTTGTCTGTGCCTGTGTTTGGGTGTGGTTGGATATATGTGTGCGTGTGTGTGGAGGTGTGTTGGGAGTGGGTGTGGGGTAGAAGTAGAGGTGTGTGTGTGTGTGTGTGTGTGTGTGTGTGTGTGTGTGTGTGTGTGTGTGTGTTGAGGCAGGTTTATACAGGTGTGTGGGGAATATAAATGAGAGAGAAGGAGGGGAAGGGAAGAAGAATGTGGAGGTAAAAGGAAAAGTATAGTTATTATTCTGTCATGTTTTCCCTTCCTCCCTCCCTCCCTCCTTTCTTCCTCTCTCCCTCCAAATCTTCTTCCCTCCTCTCTTTTTGTTCCTTCTCTATCCTACCTACCTACCTTAATCATTCTTGTCCTGTTTCCTGTCAATCAGCTATTTAGTTTTCCAGTTCCTTAGTCCATTTTTCATGTTACTTATTCTTTTTCCATATTCTTTATAGCTAACCCAGAGCCATTCCAGTCCCACCACAACTATTTCATTCCCATTCCTGTTTCATTCCGTTCCATTCCCACCGCCATTCCCGGTTCATTCCATTCCATTCCCACTCATTCCAGCTCAGCCTAAAACCTATTGCAGTCCATTCCTCTTCCAGTCCTATTTCAACTCATTCCAGTCCCATTTAAACGCAATTTGATCCCATTGCAACCCCATCCAGATCCCACTATTCTCACCCCATTTTTATCCCCATTTCAACCCGATTCAGGCCCCATTCCTGCCCCATTTCAGCTCAATAAAGCCCCATTCCTGCCCCATTTCAGCTCAATAAAGCCCCATTCCTGCCCCATTTCAGCTCAATAAAGCCCCATTCCTGCCCCATTTCAGCTCAATAAAGCCCCATTCCTGCCCCATTTCAGCTCAATAAACCTCCATTCCTGCCCCATTTCAGCTCAATAAAGCCCCATTCCTGCTCCATTTCAACTCGACTCAGCCCCATTCTAGCCCTATTCCTATTTACACCAGGTATACATTCCCTCACATTGTCTTTTTCCTACCAGCTTCCTGTATAACTCTCCTGTCTATTCACTTCCTGCTGGAATAATTTGTCAATAGTCTGCATGTATATTTGACGCAGGGGAGTAATTACCCCCTCAGTGTAGTTAGCCACGGGGTAATCAGGCTAATGCACCTTTCAGTTATCATTTAGTGCCATCATTGAAAGGTTCACAGGGTTATTTAGCCTCGCCCTCTTTGTTTATTGTTTTGATGGACTTTACAGTATATTGTTATTGTTCCGTTATTGTTATTGCTGGTGTTCGTGTTATTATTTACCTGTTTATTTATTTATTATTTATTTTTGTTATTGTTCAGTTATTGTTATTGCTGCTTTTTGTGTTATTATTTACCTTTATTTATTTATTTACTTATTTTATACAGGGTGCCCTAAGTGGGGATTGACAGGTGTGTTCTCAAAATTACCTATGGCACCACAATGAAATGGCGGGGGACAGGGCGACATGGAGGCGATTTGTTTGTGCCACCTCTTACGGGATTAAGGCGTCTGGCAATAGATAGATAGACCACACACCCTCGCATGTCGTATTCTGCCAATGAGCTACGTGAAATACAAATGGACGAAAATTTGGGCCAGGTTAAGGTGAAAGGGGTATAGGTCTGTGGCCTCCTTAATTAGTACTGTTTATTGGCTGTTTGTCTTGCCTCGTGACCCCGTAATTATGGTCATTTGTGTGGGTCAGAGGCTGTTATTACCTGTCATAATTACCCCCGCCCAGATGGACCAAGGATGTGTTTTCACCTGTAAGTGCTTGTTTGTCTGTCTGTGTCTGTGTCTTTTGTCTACCTGTCCTCTTCGTGTGTCTTTTCTGTCTGCCTTTCTAGCCTGTTTGTCTTGTGTCTGTATGTATGTGTGAATATTAATCTTGTCTGTCCGCCTGTCTGTTTGGCTCTGTGGTTATCCTGTCCCTGTTTTTTCTTGTTTGTTTTGATTGTGGCAGCATCGATACCACTGACATTTGTATCATTATTATTACCATCATCATCATCATCATTACCTTCAACACCACCCATCACCACCACCACCATCAGAATTGTCACTATCACCACCACCCATCACCATCACCATCATTATCAAAATTGTCACAATCACCACCACCCATCATCATCATCATCATCATCATCATCATCATTATCATTCAAGGTGCTGATGCCCCTGTTGTTTATATTTCGTGCCGTGTTGTTTATCAGTTTGTTGCTGTGTACCCCTCGGGCGACAGGAAATGGCCGGGTGCTTAGTGGTGGCTTGTGGCGTGTGTGTGTGTGTGTGTGTGTGTGTGTGTGTGTGTGTGTGTGTGTGTGAGAGAGAGAGAGAGAGAGAGAGAGAGAGAGAGAGATGCACCTAAGTAAACTGATAGGGACACACACACACACACACACACACACACACACACACACTCAGAGAGACAGACAGACAGGTAGGCACGGAGGCAGAGAGGCAGAAACAGCCAGGCAGACAGACGGATAGATACCACGACACACAGACAGACAGACACATATTTGGGTGTGGGTGTGGGTATGAATATGGTTGGGGTTGAAGCTTGGGTGTGGGACAGTGGGTGTGGGTGTAGTGTGGGTGTGGTGGATGTGGCAGTATAGCCGTAGGGGTTAGAAGTAAGTTAGAGGAGAGTTGTGGGTGTGAGAGAGTGAGAGGAGGTGTAGTGAGGGGGTGGGTGTGGATAGGATACGGATAGGTAGGATAATGGATGGGTGTGAGCCTGTAGCCTAGAAGGATGTGGGTGTGTAGGCTAAAGGATAGGCTCCATTTTGATGTGTGTGTGTGTGTGTGTGTGTGTGTGTGTGTGTGTGTGTGTTTGGGCTCTGACGTGGGGGTGGGTGTGGGACGGTGGGTACAAGTGCAGTGAGGGTGGCCAACACGTCACCTATAGTACGGAAAAACTAGTTAAGCTTTATGACCCAGAACAGGTGATTGTGCTAGTCCTAATGCTGGTAGTTGTGGTAGTGGTGGTAGTGGGGAGTAGTGGTAGTACTGGTGTTTAATGGTAGTTGTTGTTGTTGTTGTTGTTGTTGTTGTTGTGGTGGTGGTGGTGGTGGTAGTACAATTTAGTGGTGGTGATTGTGGTCTGGAATGGTGGTGGTAGTGGGTGTTGTTTTTGTGATGGTGATGGTAATGATGGTGGTGGTAGTGATAATGAGTTTGGTGTTGGTAGTGGTCGTGGTATTACTGGTAGTAATGGTAGTAGTTTTGGTATTAGTTGTGGTGTTAGTGTTGGTAGCAGTAGCAGTAGCAGTGATGGTGATGGTAGTGGTGGTGGTACTAGTATTGCAGGATATGGTAAGGGTGAAGCTAGTGATAGTTATGATACTGTTAAAGAAGAAGAAAGGAGGAAGAAGAAGAAGAACGACAAGAACAACAACAACTTCCACCGTGAAGAATTACAACCTCATCAATAACACGAACGATAAACAGAACAATGAAAAACAGAACACAAAAAAGTCTACGGTACATCACAATCGTATTAGCCTTAAATTGTCGTGTTGTGTGGCCTTTTAACCGCACCTTTGATCTCGTGAATGCGTCCCTCACAATGCTAAGGTGGGTAAGAAGCTGGCAGAGTCCTGGAAGATGTGGAATAAGGAAGTATGTGGAGGACGTGTGTGGATCAAAGAGTGGAGGAGAGGGTGTGGAGATGGTCTTTACCACGGTCAGGGAGAGATGGAGAAGGTTGGGTGTTCATCCCTGTTTGTCTGTCTGTCTACAAAATATCCCACAAAGTTATGGATGGATTTCAGTGATATTTTGTGGACGTGTGGGTCACGGGCCAAGGAAGAGTTGATTATATTTTCGTTGTGGCCTGAGTTCGAGTTTCATTTCAGGCATTTTGTTTGTTTGTTTGTCCACGATATCTCAAAAAGTTGTGGATATATTTCAGTGATATTTTGTGGCTATGTGGGTCATGGGCCAAGGAAGAGTTGATTAAATTTTGGTGGTGATCTGAGTTGTATGGCTTGATTTGTGGATGGTTTGTTGATATTGCTTACAGAGAGAGTGGATGCGAGTACGATAGTGAAGTGGATAGATGCGAGTGGGGATGAGGGCAGGAGGAGGTGTGGAAAGCCGAGATGTAGGTGGATGGCATGGTCACGTGGAGAGGTGGATGTGAAGTGGATGGTGGGGTGGTTTGTGTGAGGGAGGAAGGTGGAAGGTGTGCATGAAGAGGTGGAATGAATGTGTGGGTAAGGGAGGTGTGGATGATGATTAGCTATAGGTGAAGGAAGGAACTGGGTGGATGTGGTGAGTTAGTGAAGAATAAGTGGGATGATCATGATGCAATAAAAGTGATGACGGATAGATGTGGATATGGTGAAGAAGTGAGTGAATAGATGCTGAATGAAGGATTGAGCTGGATATGGTGATTGAAGGAGTGAATAAGCGATGAATGGACGGCGATTTGAAGGATGGAATTGGATGAATGAATTGTGTATGGAGATGCAGGTCTCTCTCTCTCTCTCTCTCTCTCTCTCTCTCTCTCTCTCTCTCTCTCTCTCTCTCTCTCTCTCTCTCTCTCTCTCTCTCTCTCTCTCTCTCTCTCTCTCTCTCTCTCTCTCTCTCAGACTGACTTAATTTGGCGAAACTCTTACCTGTGTGGACGGTTTTTACCTGTGGGAGGGAAACGAGAATTCGGAAAGCTTTGTATGATGAGTGGATGGTAATAGTCAGTGCTCCATTTAAGGGTGGTTAATCAGATAACCCCACTACAGGTATGTTTGTGTGTTTGGACCCTACCCATCCCATTAATAGCAGTGGAGGGGAAGAAAAAGGGGGGACAGAACCTTAACCCCTTCATTTGAGTGACTTATTTTTATTTGTTATTATTATTAGTAGCAGCAGTGGTAGTAGTAATAGTAGTAGTAGTGATAATAGTAGCAGTAGTAGTAGTGATAGTAGTAGTAGTAGTGACAGTAGTAGTAGTAGTGATAGTAGTAGTAGTAGTGATAGTAGTAGTAGTGATAGTAGTAGTAGTAATCATCATCATCATTTCTTTATTTCGTAATACAGTATACATATACAGATTACATAATATTACATAACCCAGAAATTCCAGAGGCCTGTGTACAGTACAGAACATACTTAACAATAGCATATCCTTCCGAAAGATGGAATTTGGTAGTCACTGAAAAAGTTACAGACTGTACACAATATACTCACATATATATATATATATATATATATATATATATATATATATATATATATATATATATATATATATATATATATACACACACACACACACACACATACTGTACATAAAAATAACAAATCACTGCTGCTCTCTTAGGGCAATAAAAACTATAATTAATGATATAAAAAGATTACAAATTAAGCTTTAAAACACAGGAAAGAATAAATATAAGTAAACCATAATGCTAAGACAAAAAATATAATGATAAAAAAAAATCATTATAAATATCTGCAAATTATAAAAACAGAAATTCTACAGAACTAAATAAAAAATTATATAAGCATGTACTAAGAAATATGAAAAAAAAAAAAAAAAAAGTTAAAATCTAATAAAATAATAATAAAAGGCCACATATGACTGTACATAAAAGTTACCAAAACTAAACAATCTAAATTATAAGCAATACTAAAAGTGAAACTAAAAAAAAATTATATAAAACAACTATACATATACAGTATACACACACACACACACACACACACACACATATGCATACATATACACACACATTCATATACACACACACACACACACACACACACACACACACACACACACACACACACACACACACACACACACATACACACACACACATATAAAATGTGGGATAAAAGTCATGATAGAATTAAGCTAATAGCCATAAAACATACAAGGATTGCGTCTGTCCTCGTGCCTTTGTATCCAGTCAATCCGAGATCTCAGAATATCCAGCTCTTCATGAAAAATATTAACATTATATACATCTCTGAAGTATTTGAAAAGGTATTGCATAAAAAATCCCTCCTTGATAAGTGGGATATTTATCCTAAAGATAGGATTTAGCAACCGTAACATTCACTTACAATATCTGGCTTGGACTAGTGCAGTGTGATGCCTGAGCAGCAGTTGCTTACACACAGCTGCTGTGATGTGACTGCTGGCAAACATCGGTACTTTATATATGCGCTTTAATACTTTGCTAAATCAATCTCAAAAGGTTTAAATTTTTTGAGTTAAAAGAGGAATCATGGTTCCATAATGGAAGTCCTTAGTCTGGTAAAGAATACGATTTAAAAGGAAATAAAAATGTGTCCATGTCAACGCTTAAAAATCCCAAAACACACTATTAAACGAGGCATGAAAATTATTAAGTCTAAAAATTATATCGTCGTTGTCTTTAAAATTAAAACAGACATTATGTCCAAGATAATTAAAAACCTTTACTACCTGCAGTGTATCACCGTTCAGCTCAATGCTCTCTGTTGTCTCATCCACTTTGTTACTAAAAATAACACAGATTTTTGTCCTGTTAACCGTAAGCAAGTGTTCATCTATACAGGCACAAAGTTTACTATATAAAGTGTCCATTTCTGTAGTAGTAGTAGTAGTAGTGATAATAGTAGTAGCAATAGTAGTAGTGATAGTAGTAGTAGTAGTAGTGGTAGTGATAATAGTAGTAGTCGTAGTCGTAGTAGTAGTAGTAGTGATAATAGTACTGATAATAGTAGTAGTACTAGTAGTAGTAGTAGTAGTGGTAGTAGTAGTAGTGATAGTAGTAGTAGTAGGAGTAGTAGTAGTGATAATAGTAGTAGTAGTAGTGATAATAGTAGTAGTAGTAGTAGTATAGTTGTAGTAATAATAGTAGTAGTAGTAATAGTTGTAGTAGTGATAATAGTAGTAGTAGTAATAGTTGTAGTAGTGATAATAGTAGTAGTAGTAGTAGTAATAGTAGTAGTAGTAATAATAGTAGTAGTAGTGATAATAGTATTAGTAGTAGTAATAGTAGTAGTGATAATAGTAGTAGTGTAGTAATAGTAGTAGTAGTAGTGATAATAGTAGTAGTAGTAGTAGTAGTAATAGTAGTAGTAGTGATAGTAATAGTAGTAGTAGTAATAGTTGTAGTAGTGATAATAGTAGTAGTGATAATAGTGGTAGTAGTGATAATAGTAGTAGTAGTAGTAGTAATAGTAGTAGTAGTAGTGATAATAGTAGTAGTGTAGTAATAGTGATAATAGTAGTAGTATTGGTTTATTTATGGAACTTACCAAGGCCTCAGTACTCTCTTCACTTTAATTTGGCCTAACCGTGCCATCTCCATCTTGAATGCTGAGTTGTAACGAGAGATTAACACAAGAATAGGGTGCTAGTCACGAAGAAGTGCCAAGGAAAGGATGTACAGACGGAAAATAAGCTGCAAAAGGACGAAAATCTGGGCCAAGTTGAAGTGGACGAAGTGTAGTGTATAGTTAAGTATTTAAGCAGTAGTGAGGTAGCATTGAAGAAGTGTTTAAGTAATATATAAGTGGTATTTAATGGACTTATTAAGGTCATATCTGAGCCTTCCAGTTAGAACAATAGAAAAAAGTTTGTCAAATTGTTAGGAGAGAGAGAGAGAGAGAGAGAGAGAGAGAGAGAGAGAGAGAGAGAGAATTGCCTGGGTTAAATTTGTTACTAGATGTTTTGTGACTAGTGGTAAAACGTAAGAGGTTAAAGGCTTTGTGTTGCCTGTGCAGTGTCGTCTTGTCGCTATTGGCTACAACGAAATTATAACGAAGGGGACCGTAAGACAAAGCCAGATGTTAGAGGGGAGGCTTGAGAGGGGGGGAAGGAGTAGGAGAGGGGGGAAGGGGAGGGGTAGGGGGAAAGAGGGAGGGGATCAAAGATAACATGAAAGGAAAAGTGTGAAGGGGGAGAGGAAGGGGAAGGGGTGTGAGATAAGGGAGGGGGTGTGTGAAGGGGTTCCTGAAGTGGTGTTTTGTGGGGGGGAGAGGGAGTTGAAGATGCTGTAAGGGGGAGAGAGGAGGGGAGGGTAAGGAGGGGAGACGAGGTGTAAGATATGTCGGAGTATGAAAGTGTTCCCGAAGTGGTTTTTGTGGGAGGGGGAGAAAGGATGCCGTGGGGGAAGAGAAGGGGAGGGGAAAGGTGTGGGAGGGAAGGAGGGTATGGGTGATAAAGAGGAGGGTGGAGGGAGAAGGGGAGACAATGGGAGGGGGAAAAGAGAGGGAGAGGGAGAGATGTGGGAGTGAAGGAGGGTATGGGAGAGAAAGAGGAGGGATGAGGGTGGGGGGAAGGGTGATTTGGTGAATGGGATAAAAGGGAGAAAAGAAAAGAGAATGAAGACAAAGAAAAGGAAGGAAAGACGTAGGGAGAGGGAGGTAAGTACAGAATCTGGAGTCGGGCGACACCGGTTTCTGCTCAGCTGTGCAGACTCAGGCCACACCTGCGTGTTTGTATGCTGCTGCAACGCTGCCTCGAGATGCCCCCTAACCCTCATGCAAGGCAGGACTGGGCACACACCACTGCCAATATCATTCATCACCTTAACATTGCCGACGCCTTTCAGGCAGGCCCTGACCCCCCTGACTCTGACTACACGCCCTCACCCACATGGCTGCCCCTGCCATCCAGTATTGCCCCCTCCAACGCCTGCCCTAGAGCACCTCTGCCTGCCCTCCTACCACAGGATGGCATAAGG